>NC_044331.1:5283375-5597654 GCF_007399415.2 Gopherus evgoodei
AAATGAGACATTTTCCTTTGGAGAGGGCTCAGTTCAGCATCTCCAACCACTTTCTCAGCTAAAAGAGTGTCAGACATAGGCGAAGGATTAAAGGTCACATTGCAAATATATACTGGTCCCTAGGAGATATTGGAAACAATAAATCTTTAATAAACCTTCAAACCACGTAAAAGGATGTCTGGGGAAATCTACACTAGGAAATGCTCATTCCATCAGATCCTCCCACTCCTAGAAAGAACGCAAAGGGAGATTAATGGTGATATTTTCCTTCTACCCCTATAATTACTCAAAGGATGTTTCCTCATATCTTTGACCTCTGATGGTATATGTGGGAGTGGGGCGGGGCAGTGCCGTCAAACTGGGACATCACACTCATATTTCTGGGAATAGCAAAAGAGCTGTTATTTTAACTCAAATTTATAAAAGACATTTCTATGGGATGCAGTTTGACAACAACCAGTTTTGTTTTGTTTTGTTTTAACATGAGCCAAATCCCACAGTTCTTATGAAGGAGCAAGTAATGCTCCTATCTGAAGCGAATAGGAAAACTCCCATGAACCTTGTAAGAGCAAGATCAGTCCTTCCTCATTCTACAAGAGTTGGGGTAAAACTCCCCAGGACATAGTTCTGGGCCAAAATCTCAGCTCTGAATGCAACATAAGAACGGCCATACAGGGTCAGACCAATGCTGCATCTAGCCCAGTGTCCTGTCTTCTGACAGTGGCCACGCCAGGTGATTCAGAGGGAATTAACAGAACAGATAATCATCAAGTGATCCAACCCTTGTCGCCCATTCCAAGCTTTGGCAAACAGAGGCTAGGGACACCATCCCTGCAACAAAACACTAGTGAAACATGCTGGCATAAAGAATCCCACCTCCTATTCTCATTCTAGCCAATGACAACCTCCTGCCCAGTTCTCATTCCCTCTCTGCAGCCAGGCCCCCCGGCTCCATGCACCAACATTTTAGTGTGGCAGGCAGCATGAGATGACTGAGTGTGGAAGAGTAGGACACTGAGACCTGTTCTCCTTCTCAGGCTTGGCTCCTCATCTCCATAAATCGGTCCTTCACATCACTATCTGTCCTCCAAAGAGAAGTAAAAAGGCACTTCACTACTAGTTCAGTTTCAAGGTAAAAAGAGCCTGTAAGGAAGGGGATGGTTGGCCCCAGAGAGCATGAGAGCTGCTGTGGAAATCCCCTCAGCTCCCACAGTAAGGCTGTGGGGGAACAGGGAGCCATTCAACAGCCTCTTGGCCCTGGAGAGGAGACAAGCTGGCAGGATGGGGGAGTAGAGAACGACTGGGACATGGAGGCCCATCTGTGGTTTGCGGCTGTGTGTCAGCAGCTCTTGGCAGGCCTGACACATTTACTACATCTAATATACACTGTCATCACAAGCTGTTCCTAAAAGGTGTCATGTAAGATATCACTGGAAAAATAACAATTCCCTGAGCATTAATCTTCTTACAGAGTGTTTACAAAGTGTTATGAATAAGTGCTACCATTGTGTTCTTCAAATGTGTCGGGCGAGCAACGCATAAGTGCAGTCTGCCCTGGACAACTGCATGGGTATTTGCCTGTCATCAGGCACAGACAAGGACGCCCTGTTTACATAAAAGGTAACCAGTCATCAACCTAGTGAGTGGGGGAGATAGCAACTTGTGCGGGTCTGAACCTCAAATGATATATAATTGAATCAACTGATTGTGTACAATATTACTATATTATCAAAGTGTATTGAGTAAGAGCTTTTCTGAAAGCTAGTGACACACTGGTGATTACTATCATTGTAAAATGTCTGTATTAACACTACAGTGAGTAAACATAGATGCTCACTGATAATCTTTAAAATCTGTGACCACAGACAGGGAGAAACAGGTTTTTCCCCCAGACAAGAGGGAAGGCAGCTAGCTATCTACCTATCTCCAATGAAATTTAGCTAAGTTACACCAAAAACAATGGATGCCCAATTTACATACGAATGAGCAGGGGGCTGGAGAGTCCCCAAGATGGGAAGAACAGAAGGAAGTTGTCCTGAGTCTGGGAACATATATGTTTGGGAAGATATAAGAATGAGAAGTAGCCATCCTGGCATCCAGTACTAGACAGATACAAGAGGCCAGGCTCTTGCAAGCTGAGAAAGATGGCCTTCAACCAAGGGGGTTGAAATCTCTGGGAAAGCACAACAACTGGTGAGGAACCTGCCTTGAACAAAGATTATGAATTTCTGAAGTTAAGTCTCAGCCATTAGAAAGTGTATTTTAACTTATTTGCTTGTAACCATGTCTCCCTTTGTTTCTTTTACTTGGCACCTGTATCCTTTCATTAATAAACTTTTTTTTGCTTTTCTTCTAAGCTACCCTAGTGCTGTGTTTGAGTGGAAGCAACTGTTAACTCCGGTTAATGTGGCAAGCAGCTGGGTATTGGATCTTTAAAGGAGCAAACAAACAGTATTATTTCTCTCAGTGGTCTAGGAGAGGGCTGGACACTTCTGGGCAGACATTTTTGGGAAAATTCAGGACTAGAAGCGTGTTGGGGCCATCTTGCCAGGTGTAAGCAAAAGTGGCGGAAACCAGGGCGGGGCTCTTATGTTGTAGGCCAGCTGCTGGGGTCAAAGTGCTGAAGCAGAGCTGCACAGCATACTGACACTCACCATACTGCATGCTTGTGTGATGGCTGTGAGCAACAGCAGCAGAGCATTTAAGGCACCCAAAGTTACAGGGCAGGTGGTGACACAACCCCTCATTGGCTTGAATTGCACCATGGTAACCACTACACAAGTTCCCGTAGCCTAACTGGAGAAGAAATGGGGAAGTGAGGAAGAGTGCCCACCCAACAGCCTCCTGCCTCACAGCCAGTATTCGTTCATATTTCCCTGGGTGCTTGGATGCCTTTAATGGGAGCTCTACCCACGGAGGGGCCTTGTACTGCAGGAGATACACCTCTGGCCCCCATCAATCAGAAAATGAAAGCCTCCCTTAACATTAAAGTAAAGCAATAAAGTGAAAGGGGAAAGAACAAAGATCCTTTGACAACTGCAGGTGGGGTCAAGTCAGTAACAATAGGCGAAACCATTGACTCTTTTTACAAGCTCACAGAGTAGGACATGTAGATACAGGATGCACATATCTGGGCCTCCCAATCCTGCTGAGAGTTGGGTGCAGTTTGTAAGGAGCTTGGAGGGGGCCAGTATCTTCTCTAAGAATGAGGGAACATCCCCCCACGTACCCTGTTCCCTGTGTTTCTTCTCACTGGGACCATGTATTCCTGAGGCAGCAATAACTCCCAGGCTGCTGTTTGGGAGAAAAGAGGGTAACTGTTGTGGGGTCCATGACAAAAAGATTTATCTTGATGGAGGAGCTCCTGGGCTGCTCTGACAGTGAGGGGGGTGTGGGTGCATGTTTGTTCTGTCATCTGGTGGAACAGGACTCCACCCTCAGATGACAGGCCTGTCTGTCTTTGGGCAGGGAGCTCCCATTCACTCCCTACATCTCCTGTACCAATTTACTTGGGAAGGTGGCCATTTGCTGTGCAGAGCAGAGGAGGGGCTGTAATTGTCCAGCGCCCCTGTCGTCATCCCTCAGCTGAGTGAAGTCACAAATTACACCCCTGGGAAAAGAGCACAGGTGGGCAAATATAGACAATGTTGCTACTTGTTGTACGGGTTGAGCTCCCCCACAGAAAAAGAGCTGGTCTCTGAGGCCACAAAGCCTGGCTCTGTCCCATTCAACCAGTGCTCTCCACACAGCAGACACATCAACTCCCAGGAGTTGGCCCTGTAGCACCAAGTATACGTGCTCTGTTACTAACTACAAGAAGCACTTCTTACTTTATCCAGGAACTAGACAAAAAAAAGTGGCAATTTGCTCTAGCACTATAACTTACATGACATCTCATTGATCTGTTCAGGTAGTCATTCAATGGAATCTGGTCTTTAAAATCTTGCTTCAGTGTGAAAATAGGAGCAATGATATAATGCCATTTGATTTTTGGTCTATATTTATATAAAAAATGTATTCAGAATGTTATTAAGACCGAATCCTCCTCAGCTGCTACTTTACAGATTGGGGTATCTTGGAGCACAAAATGATTCCTGATCGAGTGATATTTGCATCACTCGACATACCTTGAGCTAAAGCTCATAATGAATACAAGAAGAACACAAGAATAGATCCAAAGTATTAAACTATTGATCAGAATGTATAAAAGGTCAAGGTCTAGCATATACCCGATGGTTTTTACTTTGCATTGTAATGTTCTGCCATTCACAACTGATTTATAATATATTTAGCTCCATAGAATGCAATGAATCCTTTGTATATATTTCAGTCACTTTTCCAATGAACTTACTACACAATTTTATTAAACAACCTCCCCCCCCCCCACATTCAATAGGGGCCTGATCCCAAAGAAATTAATGGGAAGACTTTCATTGATTTAAATTGGAGTTGCTTCAGACCTTAAGAGAATAATGCTGTAAATATTTATCTTTGTAAGTAACTAATTGTTAAGCAAATATAACCCAGAATAGTTGGCTGTCTATCTCTGAAATATTCTCAAATTGTAAATTAACTAAGCTGACTATAGTGTCCAATTTTAGAATATTGCAGCTGTCTCTCCTTGGTGGTTTGGTGC
Source organism: Gopherus evgoodei (assembly GCF_007399415.2). Taxonomy (NCBI): domain Eukaryota; kingdom Metazoa; phylum Chordata; order Testudines; family Testudinidae; genus Gopherus; species Gopherus evgoodei. The sequence continues at coordinate 5,288,012 of NC_044331.1, forward strand.
CATTTGCACAAAGATAAAACACCTTATCTCATCACTCAAATACTAATTGCAAGATGATTTAATTAAAGTATATTCTATTTCCCCCAAGTTAGTTATATTTCATCTTGCTCTAGTAGGAGTAATTTGCTGAAATTAAGCATGGCAAGGCACTGTGAAGTTTTACAGGTGCAATTGAATAAAAAACCGAAAACCTTAATCAGCACCAGAAACTAAAGTGGTTGCCACTGGAGCTTGATGAGCTATTTGTAGTTAGCAATTCCTTCAGCAAATGCTGCCCTTTCTTCTGTTTGCAAATTATCTGCCAACAGAATGTTTTTTATTAATTTGTTGGTGATTCACAATTGCTCGATGAACACTTTATGCAAATACATTTTAGCAAGATATCAGCCAAGTTGATTTCAATACTGTTACCTGGACACATGCAACATAATTTCTCTCAAACACATTAGCAACAAGTATTCACAAGTTGTTCACTTTCTGCAAATATTCTTGCATGCAAAAATCAACCAGTTACACATACAAATGTTCATGGAAAACAAGAAGACCATTAAAGTCAGTTCACATTTTCTTATTCACGCAGATGTCTGAGAATAGCACTTTCCAGTTCTTGCCAAATTTTAATTGCTACAATAAAATTAAAAAAACCACAACATTTACCACATATTGGCATTTCCGATTCTTGGGTATCTGTTGTGTTTACTACACTTTAATATGAGATACAGCAGATACTGTAGCAAAGACCAACATCAGTGTTGATATTTCATGGTGACCACTATATCTTGCTTGGTTTTATTAGTTACTTTCTCTTCTCACCAACACTTTCTATAAAACAATCCCTACCATATGTAGATATCAGGAAATGTACCCACAACTCGAAGGGGTGGATTGCAGCATACAGGGCAGAGCAGCAATGGATTGCTCTAGCAGGAGCTCAAGGGAGTACCAGTAACCATGGTAACTACATCTCCCCTGTAGCAGCATCCACTTCCTTCTGTGCCTAGCCATCTCTGCAGGGGCTGGTAGGGGGGATATCATGGATCCGATTCCTCCCAGCCTCCTTTGGTTTGAGAGATTTGGGTAGACAGGATATGTCTGTTTTCCTATCTGAGCTCAAACACTGAACACTGAGGCCTGTGGCCCAATACATATGGCGTGGAACAGGATTTCTGAAGGTTTAGCAGCATAAGTCCAATAAGTCATTCAGTGAGGCATTTCTGAAAATCCTACTTAACCACAGACTTCTGCAGGCCAAGAGCAAATTTTATTAACTTGCCTAGGGATCTTCCCCATCTTCCAATGGCCTGGAGGACTCCTATAAAGAGATTTGCATTGGCACAGCTGAAGGAAACTGAAAATGATTTCTTGTGGGAGGATGGGATTTTCTCCATTTGTACCATTCTCCATTGATGGCCCTGTCACAGGAAAAATAATCCTAATGTTTACGGTTTTGCTTTCTACCAAGGCCAACAATTTTTCAAGCTGTTAATTCACTTCATCTTACTATTCACAAGAAAGTGCCTCCAAGATGTAGACAATCATAATTTTTATTACTAGTTATTGTAATACTGAAGTCATATTCATCTCCATTTCACACTTGAGAGCCACACAGCATCAAGTTAACATGGCAAGCAAAGCAAGATAGATACATACTGGTATCTATTGCAGTTCTTGAACTGATGAAACTTACATTTACAGCAGTTTGGCTTACACTCTTCCAATACTACTGAATAGACTCAAACTTGTGTTAGCTGTTGCAGTCAGAGTGCTCCCCACTCAACAGAGCAAAACGGGAACATGACATGGGCACTAGCTAGTTCATTAGGGTCTAAGCCAATGCCCAATGTAGTCAGTGGAAAGACTTCTATCTACTTCGGTGTGCAGTGGATGATGAATTCCTGGCATCCATTTTCCTGATCAATTTTGTGACTCAACTGAGCTTACATGCAGTTCCATGAAAGCTTCAGATCAGATGTCACTTCAGCAAGGTTTACTCTTCGTTGTGTAGTTGTGTGGTAGACTTCATTGTGTAGTTTCTCTTACTACAAACATGCCCTCATCATTTTTTTTAACACTGCGGCAGCATGATATACTTATGAATGCACAATGAAAATAATATTCAACAGTTTGATTTTAAAAAAGAATTTAAAGAATTTCACTTTGGATCAGTACAAAATGCATTTTAAAAAAAGCAGTTTACACCTAAAAGCATGACTTACGAAGATGTATCAGCCCTAGCTGAATTTGGTAAATATAGTTTGTTTTTTTAAATCCTGATACCGTACCAAGTGACAGATTTTCAACTCTATTTGAACAAGTTACAAATGATCAGATTTATTTCCCAATATAATAATTGGAGATGTCCCTTTATCACCCCTCTGAACCTTCTATTCTACACACAACCATGCAAATTCCCTTTTCTGGTATCTGTAGGTTGCGCACAAATCTTAAGAGATATGACGAGGCAAAGACACTGACTAATTCACAACAAGGTCAATACAAAACAACTAACTGATGCATAAGGCCCATGTCTTCCAATGCAGCTGGAAACTGGCCTGTTGATGGTACTTGCTGTGGTGTGATTTGCTTAGATAATGGTGTTAGACAGTAGTGAAATGGTTCTCTGAGTGCTGCACCTACAGTGACCCCCACCCCCAAACCCAGCGAGGTGTGAACATTTCAGTGATGGTGCCCTGCCATCTTCAGGTGTGTTCTCAAGTGCCTGCATGTTGACAGCTGGACAACAATGGACATTTCTGAGTGCTGATAGGAGCAGTGTGGATGCATTTGACTGTAGTTTAGACTGAGCCCTACAGTTTTCATGGGTGGGGTGTGACTTACATTTTCACAGTCTGCAAACCAAATTTTGCAAGATTTGAGAGACAAATCATTTATGGAATGTCCACACTTTTGATTTTTAGGATCTGTTATGGCCAGTTCTATTGGATGCCTAGCTAATCCATGTAAGACGTGGTAGCACGTCATTTTCAGTGGGAAAATATGGCCCTTCTCACTCAGTCCAAACCCCACTGGGGCCACTGCAGAGGTCAACTCACAGCCTGCAGATTTCCCTGCTGGGAACATGAAAGCATTTGGAGCAACGAGGCATCCACACTGAAACCTGCTGGTTAGTCTCACTTCTGCTCCATGTAGCCCATAGACATTTACTATATGGTATCCCTAAATTCCCTGGAGAGATGGCACTGGAGCAATAGGATGCCAGAAAAGGAAAAAAAATGGGTGCCCGTAGGCCAGGTAGAGGGTGGTTAGCTGAGGAGAGAATAGATTAACAGGATCTGTCCATAAAAGGAAAATGAGCTACCTCAGTGCTGGCCTCTCACATAGAAGCAGAGGAGGGATGACCACATTTACCATTCCCCTTCCCTGCTCCAGGAAGCATCCAGTACCTGATAGATGGTTTGATTTTGAGCAGTCACACAGATGTTTGGGAGCCCCCTCACTTCACCACATACTGAGCTTAAGACTGTGTCAGCCCTCACCAAGGGGGAGTTGTTTATTTGACTGTGCTTTATAGGGATGAGTGCTTCTATTAGGTCACCTGAAAGATTTCTTTCCACCTTAGACTACTGAAATTCAACCTTTCTAGTCTTGTCTCACAACAAATCATCTTAAAACCTGGATGCATCCCGGCTGTCCTATTGCGTACCCTAAGGCAATGATGACATCCTTCTAATGAAAAAGTGCATGAACCTGAAAACATGTCTAAGATCAAGCTTAGCCAATTGCCTTTCACTTGTGAAAATTCTATAGTGAAGGCTGACACAGGTTTCCCATGCAGTTCCGTGTAGACAAGTGGACTCAGCACTGGCACGCCCTCTCCTGGTGGGGCAGGGCATAAAAGGTTCTCCTTGTCTAGTAGCACGGGCTGACAGCTGCTCTGGCCCTGCAGCGGTTTGTGTCTTCTCCAGGACCGGTGCTAGGGTTTCTCACGCCCTAGGCGCACGGCCATTTTGCCACCCCCGCGCTGATCCCATGGCTCCGGTGGAGCTGCCGCAGTCATTCCTGCAGAGGCTCCGTTGGTCTGTGGGTCCAGTGGAGCTGCCGCAGGCATGCCTGTGGGCGGTCCACCGGAGCCGCGCGAGCAGCTGACCGTCCACAGGCATGCCTGTGGCAGGTCAACCGGAGCCGCCTGCCACTCACCCCCAGCAAAATGCCGCCCCCTGAATAATCATGGTGCCCTAGGTGATTGCCTAGGCTGCCTAAATGGTAGCGCCGGCCCTCGTCTTCTCACAACTCAGCCCACCAGCCAAGCTGTCACCGTGAAAATCACCTCTTGTTGGGTGTCAGTCTTTGTCTAGACAGTGTCCCTCACAATCCTAATCATCAGCATGTCTTTCACCTGCCCTGGGCTCACCTACATGCCACTTTTCTGTCAGAGTAGTGGGTTCCCAGGTTCCCCACCCCAGTGTCTCCCAAGCAAATGCAGAACCCCCCAAACAAACCAAACCCAGCTAGAGCAACCTCTACCCATCTGGGCTTGAGTTTTCAGTCCTGCTGGTTTCTCCCCAGCTCTCTGTTTCTGCTGCAGGACACTGACCCTTGAGGCTTCTTCCATGGAACCTGGTCCCAGGGCGCTCCTTACCCACACGCAAAGTATGCAGCTATGGAGGGCACCAGGAAATTTGGGGCACCGCATTTTGTGGTGCCCTGCACAGCTGTGTGCTGCTCCAGCCCCTGCCCCACCTCTTCCCCATGGCACCTGCCCCTGCCCTGCCTCTTCCCGACCCTACTCTGCCCCTGCCCCATCCCCTTGAGCTCTGCCACAGGGCCAGGCCTGCACTCACTGGAGGTAGGAGGTGCAGGAACCCTGCCCTAGCCGTGCCACCGTTGAGTCCTGGGGGCGGTTCCTTGTTGTCCCCTAAGCCAGCCCTGTTTCCTCCTCCCTGCCCCATGGAGGCATGGGGCTGCGTAGGGCCTCAGAATAGCTAGAGACAGCCCTGCCTGGTCCCTTTCCCAGGGTCTACCACCCGTGTCATCTCCTTTTCTACAGCTTCCCTAGGGGTCCTTTTCCAGAGAGAGGGAAATCTGACCCTCTCCCTCCTAGGTCTTTTTCTGCCCTGTAATTCCTACTATCTTACCTACTGTACATCCTGATTTTACTTTCCTTTCCCTGGGAGGTTCTATGAATTCAAAAACCTTCCTTACTAATTCTACCTTCAAATAAGATGTTACATTTTCTTATTTACACAGACTATTGCCTGGTTGGCATTAACAGTGGGTAAAAATGACACCAACTCCTCACACTCTGTTTGATGTGATACAATCTAATCAAGGTCAAAGAACTGAGCTTGTTCACTTAACCGCTGAGCCATATAGCATGTGTGTCTAGTTGAGTTACTTAAGGAATAATTCTATATCTAGTAGTTCACTAATTTTTTTTGCCAAAATGGGAATCATTTATGCTTATCCTCAACTAAATAACTCAGGTCATAAAAGGTAATACCATGGGTAGCAGAATGTAAACAAACACATTCTACCTCAATAAACATGCTAATTTCCAGCTACAATATTCACAAGTAAAATATCCATCACACAGACCCTATTTGGCAAAGGCAGCAGCCCTCATCAGTCAATGAAGTAGGCTCCTGCCAGTTCACTGCAGGAGGCAAATAGTACAACTTAACTCATTTGATGATGCCCTCGGGGGGAAAACATGAGCTTCATAAATGAGTCTGGAAATGTGATAAAAGGATAATCTTGCATAAATGAGTCTATATCATCATTACCTGCACAAACAGAAAAAGGCCGAGATTATTTGAACAATGTAGTCACATTTAATATAGAATTAAACCACAGAAAAACTAGGCTTAGGCCACATTAGTTGGCTGACTTCAGCCCACAAAATGCCAGGGAATTCACAGCTGAGGCTGGCGCATTGCCCTTAATCCATCCCATTCTCCTAGTTACTGCAGCACTTGGGGTATGTACCAGGGCAGAACTGTTCTCGGCCCCTGCAAATGTCTAGACACAATGGTGAGGCTGAAGCAGAGCACCACTATGAACACAGTGAACCTGGAGAGTTACATGTCTGTATGGCCACATTCAGATCTGACGCACTGCAACTCCAGTCACTTCATCTATTTACACCAGGTCTGAATTTGGCTATTAATATCTCAGTGCAGTTTTGTTGTTCCATTAAAATCAAAGAATGAACAAACAATCCACCAAAACAGCAACTGCAACAAATGGGAATATATCAAAGGCAGCATGCTAAGAGACTCACAGAGCTTTAGAATAAAAAATTATACCAAAATGGCCTTTTATACCAACATTTATATTATCAGGGGTATATCTTCATCCCACTCACCACTCGTGCACATGCAAAATTGTTCCTGCATTTTTCAGATTAAAACACCTACTAAGAATTCCAAGAGCACATGTGCATGCCTTTTCAATAATCTAACACCTCCATGAGAACAAGTATGGCACCCGTAAAATGCATTGGCCCAAAGTTTGTGCATGAAAAATTTCACTTGTGCACAAAGTGGACACAGAAACCCAGCCCGTAATTATAAATTCAAAGCATGCACCCGTATATGAATATGAACAATAGTGTGTGTTGTTCTGACTATTTTGTCTCATGAAAGCCAAATTTGTGCCCCAGAAGCAGCTGCAGAATGGAGCCTAGACAAGCTATGTAGCCCACTGGGCTCTGAAGCTGTCAATGGAGTCTTAAGGGATCTTCAGCGGAAAAGAGCCATCTAACAGATGGGGAACAGCCACCTGACGCCCGCCCTTCCTGCCTAGATCAGTTGCCATAGATTGACCAAATGCACATTGTGTTCTTGATGCCCCAGAGCAGGGAGGGCAGGTTCTTTCCTTGTTCACAGATGGCTGGAGAGAGACTGAAGGAGGAATACAGCACAAATACTTCTTGGGCTTGACAGCTGAGAAATTTAGCTCAGTCAGGAAGCAGAGGTATGGGCTAGATGTGCTGAAACAATCCATCCCTATTGCAACTGGAGATCAGATGAGAGTTCCACATGAAACATATGCAGGGTGTAGACCTAGTCCTTCTCTCTCTCGGGAGGATGATGTGGGTGCTACTGTCACCATAGGACCCAGCAAGGAGATGATTTAGCTGGTCCCATATGAAAGCGAATCAGGTGAGGCTGTACAAAGGGCTGCTGGGCGTAAGCGTGCCCGGGAGCTCACCACCTGCCTGTGGAGTGGGAATTGTTCCCTCCTTCCCAGACTGTATGGGGTCCAACTGTCTGGTGTGAGACAGGTTTATACAGCTGACTGGCACTCACCCATTATGAGTCAGCTCCTTTAATAAACATTCTTCACACAGCACTGAACCTGCCACTGCAGGAGAATGTCTGGAAAACGGTATGATATTTGCACGGCATGGGGTCCCATGGCCAGAGGAACAGTTAACTTTGTGGAAGAGATGCTTTAAACAGCTCCTCAAATCCCAATCTTGGCCCTTTAACTTCTTCCCTGAAAGTGAGTGCCATGTCACTTCAGATCCTGCCTGGCCCTTCAGGGGATTTCCTGCTTTGCAACACAGATTCCACCGAGCTACAACAAACAACACACTTCTTTCCAGAGGGCAGGAAGACCTAATTAACATGAGGGTATCGTCCTGTTCTTGCTGAAGCCAATGGAAATTTTGCCATTGACTTCAAGGGGAGCAAGCTTGGTCCAGGGACTTCACCCCAAGAGCGAACTGGCTACATTTCATTATAAAAACCAAGCCCATTTTAAAGCTATGAAACAATAGAAAAGCATCCAATTATTTGTATTCATCACCTTGATTGATCAATCCTTCAGCCCTTGTACAGATTGCGCCGATCACAAGTCTTCCATTCTTCTCATATCCTGGCCTTCCTTCTCCATGTGTGGCCATGTCTTTTCACAATAAAATCTTCCCATCTCTTTGGAACTCGGCTGAGTGGTGGTTTCAGTTCTCGTGGGAACCACTCAGCGACAGCTGCAGTCCATTGATTGTCAGTGAGCCTCGCTATAGGCCCAGCCCATTGCATTTTACTCTGCCTGCTCTCAATGACGACATCCTGCACTCCACTTTGCTGTCTGATCACTTCAAGGGGGACCTGGTCACAGATTAAAATTCTCCAAATTCTTCTTTCCATCACCCTCTATGTGTCAGACAGTTGCTGCTCCTCTGTCTTCGTCATCGCCCATGTTTCACTGCAGTACAACATTGCTGGCAGTACTGTTGAGCTGAAGAGGCTAGTGCATGTTGCCTTGTTGATTTTTCCTTGGAGGACATCCTTAATAGAATTGAATGCACACCAATCTGCTTTCTTTCTTCACGAGAGTTCACCTTCCTGATGGTGGAGCATGTTAATTTCTTGGCCCAAATAGACATATTGCTCAACTTCTTCTATTTGTTCTCTGTAACCAACAGAAATGGACAGATTTTTTTTCCCTGGCCTGAGACCTTGCACAGCAAAGTTAGGCCTTAAGCTGTTTTTCTGCTTGAAGTCTATACTGGGAATGCTGCCCTTCAATTTCAGAGGCCCAAGTCAGTTACTATAACATAACCTCAACTCTTTTTTTTCTCACCAAGAAGATATGGAGGTTGATTCCAATAGCGGGGTTTGGGGGTGAAGGCTGCCAGCTCATGACCCCCCCATGTAATAACCAGGTGTCACGACTCCCAGTTTGAGAACCCCTGCGATAGAGGAACTCTCTTGTACAGTCTCCCAAAGTTAGGTCAAGAAGTAGTTGAAAGCCTGTATGACAAAACAGAAGGATATTGAACCCCGGACGTATTCTCCACTATTTTCAATCCTTTTGCTGGATCTCTAATTTCCTCCCGCTGAATCAACAGTCCAGCTCCCATTTATTTCCACTATGTGGGTTTGGGCCATAGAGAGCATCCTTCTGAGCCCATTTTCACATTGGCACTGGTGCCCTTTGCAATACTGGAGAGGCACAAACACTTTGTAGAGGCAAAAAGCTTCTGTTTGCTGAACATGTGCTGCATGCTGCCATTTGTTGGGGGGAGGTTTAAAAGAGAGTTTCCAAGCCACCAGTGAGCACACTTGATTCCCAGCCAGGTACTTTGGTAAAATGCCTACATGGCTAGCCAAATAAGACTAGTATTTTAGAGAAAGCAGTATCTTCTGTTCCAATTTTCAAGTTAAAACACTGAGCATGCAGGAAGAACTTCCGGTGCATTTTGGTTTAAATACAATGGGCTGTCAGCTATTGTGATCCCTCTGAAGACATTAGGCATCATCATTCTTCAACAAAGCGCTTTACTCAGAGGCAGTATAATCTAGAGCAACAGAGCGGGAATCAGGAGGACTCATGGATTCTTTCCCTTGCTGTTGCTCTGATTTGCAGAATCAGTCCTGTAATGCTTCTGTCTCTCAGTTTACCCAAGTGTAACAATGCCGGTCTCACATGAGAGCTATGAGAATTAAATTTAAAACAGTTTGATTGATTTTAAAGTACTGCTACAAAACTACACACATACCATAATACAAAAACACCAAACTCTTTGCAAAGCCAAAAAGGACTGCAGCTCTACTTTCTAGTACCGCCTGGATGATCCCATGTACAGTAATTCTCATTCACATTCATAATTGTCACTCATGAGACACTCGTATACATCAGCTTCTGTGACAGGCATGGACCAATCTTTTAACAATGGAAGATGACAGATTTCCATTTTCTTAGTGTCAGTTTTTTGTGTTTTTTTTTCAAACCAGACAATGGCAATATATTTCTTGAAAATAAATATATTGCATACGTTCCCTATATTGACAGAGAAATAATGTAGGTGGATTAAGAAGCATTTGAAACCATTGCAGAAAAGATACTTTTAGAAGCGCAATTCTTAAATTATTGTGACTATATATTGATCTGATGGATCCTTCTGCTGCTACCTATTATACAGAGATGTTGATAACAGATTTGTCATGTAACATCACAATGTGAAGTGTGATTGAAGCTGTCAACAATCCAGAGTGTTGTTGGAGGAATGCTGAGATTTGTTTGCTTTCTAAGGTCAACTGCAGCACGACTTCAGATATTTTCCAAAAACATCAGCTAAGCCAGATATTTGCCAGCATCAAGTACCTGCAAATGACAAATGCTTATATACACGGGGGGGGGGGTCCCCAAAATGCACTGTGCAACCACGCAAAGAAGTGAAACTAATAAGTCAGACACTGTTTCCTTTGTTCTTGCTTTTGAACTTTGTTTGGATTTAGTCTGGATGCTCCATCTGTACAACTTCACTAAGTGAACTGAAATATGAGAGCACTTTTCTATTTTTATACCCGTTAAGTCTGTGGATACTGGTGGACGTGTATTTAATACATTCACCTCTGGCCAAAGAGTTCAAAATACAGCAGAACTTGGAAACACCACCAACTCCAGAACCATGCAAGTGGCTGTTTTACATAGAGTTTGCTGTGAGACAAAACGTGGTCTGTGGAGTACATCTCAATGGCCATGCAGCACTTTCCAAACGCAGCATCTCCTAGATTCTTGCCAGACAATGTCTTACAGTTGGAGGACATCTTTCCTGATATCATATACCTTACACAAATACTACACAGGTGCAGCAAGCATGCCTTACACATATTTTGCCAACCTGCAAACACAGCAGTTTGTCTAATGCCCAAATACTACCGTCTTAATTGCTCAGTATACTAAAGGCTACAAGAGGTGAAGAATTCTGCAGTCCTTAGAAATGAGAGACTCAGATGCAGACAAGTTAATACAGTATATCTACTGCTTTTCAGAGTTATTTAACCCTTGAAATTTAAGAAACCCATATTAGAGCTAATGATGGTTTGAGGACATCTGAGGTAGATCCTCAAGATGATCTTATTGTTTTAGTGCCATTGAAGCCAATGGAGGTCTGACAATTTACACCACCTGAAGATCTATCCTGTGGCATCCTTCAGATGAACACTGAGGGAGGCTGACTTAGAAGCAGTATTGTACATTAGTACAAGGATTGAAACCCCTAGGAAATATACAAAGCATAGGCCCAAATTTTTAAAGGTATTTAGTAGGCGTTGCTACACTCAGTGTTGCAATGACTGATTTAGGAGACTTGGTCTCCTATTTCAATAGGGATTTAGGTACTTAAGAGCCTAAATCTCATTGAAAAAGTGCCTAAATCCCTTTTGAAAATTAGGCAATTAGGTGTTTTAATGCTAAGCACAGCAATGCCTAAAGACCTTTTAAAATCTGGGCCTTAGTTGCTAAGGAGTTAACTGTGATTTTAAAATATGGACATTCATGCTGCTAGAAAAAAAAAGAAGACTAATAAAATAGAGGCATAGAAATCTAAGTTGCAAGTCTTGGCTGAGACAGGAGGGTTCTGTGCCAAAGAGTGACACATTTAAGCTTGTGTATAATTTTAATCTACATGTTTAAAATACTTTTCTCTGTTTTGTAATTTGAAGGTTTGCAGGAGGGGGCGAAATTGTCGTTATTGAAAACATATATTTCTAATCTCCACAAGCATGGTCCATAAAGTTTGCTGGCTAAAAGTGATGTGTTGAATAGTAGGAGTTGGAAAACATGACTCATAAGAGCGATGGAGGTATAGCATTTGGAAGGATAAAATGAAAGCCTAACATTGCTCTCCAGAGAAGAGGCTGAGTCTTTGAAAAAAGCCCAGCAGCTTGGTATTTAGAGAATATGGACAGCCAATATGAGCCCAGACGCAGGATGTTATAGGCACAGAGTTGGACCCTAGGCAATGCATTCAGTCAACCAAACTAAACTGCCTCCCAAAGAAGCAGCTAATATTAATGAATGTTTATCCTACCTGTTATCACTTCATTCTTCAGGGAAAGTTCAGGGTCAAATATGTTTCTGCCAGGATTTGTAACATCACAATCAACTTCAAGAAAACTTGCAGATGTGCTGGAGATTTTTTTTTTTGACTACTGTTTATAGGTGAAATGACCTTCATTATATTCCACTGCTGCAGAAATCAGCCATCGTCCCACTCATTCAACATGAGACCCCAGTGAATTTGGTCACACAGAGCTAGGAACCTGACTGAGGGTGAATGGAAGTGGAGGGAGGGAGGGACCCACTAGAGGGCTGCTTACTTCAGTGCAGAGCTAATTCAACATTGCGTGAGGCTGGGGGGTCAGCAGCACAGCACCAGCTTGCCTGCTGTGCTTCCCATTGCCACAGCACAGATATGTTTGGGGCAGCGGTGCACAGGCCCTGCTCAGGCTCCACTCTCCTGCCGCATGCCCACTTTGGGATCATGCAGGGAACGGGGAGCAGATGCTGAGCATGGAGCCCATTTCTCTACACCACGAGACTGCTGCCTGAGCACCTGAGAAGCACATGTGAACGTCAACCCTCCCACGGGGAAATATTACTTCTCATCAAACCTAAAGTATACCTCTTCAGTGGAAGCTTTCCCCAGCCTGAGTGAAACTGATAATCCATAGCTAACATCAGATCACTCAGCTGAAGAAACATGGACTAAAAAATTATCTTAAAATGAGGAAAGTAGGTGAAGGGAACAGGGCCATAAAGAAAGTTACCTCTCTCTTCCTGGAGCAGGTGGGCAACATTGCATCAGACTTCCTTTGTAGTTGTCTTCTTTGGACTAGCTCCTGCGCTCAGTTTCACCTCTGCAGGCCCATGGAAGCACACATCCTAAATCCTGCAGGAAGTCAGAATGTGGCTCTTTAGAATCTACAGAACAGGCAGCCCAGAAGGAGCTTCACTTCACCAGAAATTCCTCTCTTTTCTTACTTTACATTTTTTACTGGTAATTTCTAATGCCTGTCATAGCATTACTATTGTAGAGACCCCAGTGTCCACAGCGACCAGCCATCGTTTACAAACAGCTAGATTTTAGGAACTGAAATAAGAAGCCTCGTTATCACAAGGGCTGAGTGGCTAGAACTCCCAGACAGCTGGAAGTGTGGTGAGAGTGGGGCTGGGTGGTGACAAAAACCAGCTGGGTTCCTTCCACATCCCCCCCATCCCAAACTCCCAGAAAGCTGCATTCAGGGCCATGACTGGGAGTGCTGCTCCAGTGAAAGGTTCTGGGGTGGAGCCCTGGCTTCCACTATGGGAGCCAAGCAAACACCCTTTCCAGGGAAGAATTCATAGGAACCGCCGTGAGTTGAAAGCCACAGTCGCAGCGAGCCCTTGAGACAGTTCACACATAACGATGCAGGGAAGGAATGGATAGAGATGCAAGAACAGGCCACTGAAAGGACAAAGCAATTGTTTGAAAAAGAGCAGTTGATGCGTCCTTATATTGTGATTCCCCTTCCCCTCTGTTCACCACTATTTAGGTCTCCCCATCTGTCCCCTGAGAGCCTCTCCCAGCCGCCTCCTCCCAGACCCAGGGACCCACTCCCCATCCGCCCCCATCATCCCTGCCTCATTCTCCTCCTCCCAGACCCAGGGACCCACTGCCCATCCGCCCCCCATCATCCCTGCCTCATTCTCCTCCTCCCAGACCCAGAGGCCCACTCCCCATTCGCCCCCTTTATCCCTGCCTCATCCTCCTCACCCCAGACCCAGGGACCCACTCCCCATCCACCCCCATCATCCCTGCCTCATTCTCCTCTCCCAGACCCAGAGGCCCACTCCCCATCCACCCCCTTTATCCCTACCTCATCCTCTTCCCAGACCCAGGGACCCACTCCCCATCCACCCCCATCTTCCCTACCTCATCCTCCTCCCCCAGCATCCAGCAGCCTACTCTCCATCTGTCCCCTTCATCCCTGTCTCATCCTCCTTGCCCAAAACCCAGGGACCCACTCCCCATCCGCCCCCTTCATCTCTGTCTCCTCCTCCTCCTCCTCCCAGACCCACTCCCCATCCACCCCCTTCATCCCTACCTCATCCTCCTCCCCTGGGATCCAGGGACCCACTCCCTATCCACCCCCTTCATTCCTGCCTCATCCTCCCCCAGACCCAGGTGTCCACTCCCCGTACGTCCCCTTCATCCCTGCCACCGCTGCCTCCTCCTCCCCCCAGACCCAGGCGTCCACTCCCCATATGTCCCATTCATACCTACCTCATTCCCATTCCCCATCCGGATCCAAGGGCCCACTCCTCATCTGCTCCCTTCATCCCTGCCTCCTCCTCCTCCCCCGGATCCAGGGACCCACTCCCCATCTGCTTCCTTCATCCCTGCCTCATCCTCATCCTTCCGGACCCAGGAACCCACTCCCCATATGCCCCATTCATCCCTACCTCAGCCTCCTGCCCCTGGACCCAGGGATCCACTCTCCATCTGCCCCATGAGCCTCCCCCATCCTTCTTATTTTCCACACCCCTGGGATTGGGAATCGTTCTCCTTCTACCACCCCCTTTAATGCTCCCCCAGCCTCCTCATCCTCCACCACTGTTCCCCTTGCACACCTCTTCCCATGACGCCTCAGCCTCCATCCCACAGGGCTGAGGACCCCCCCGCTCCCTTTCCTCTGAAGCCACTCAACTCAAATGGGACCCAGGCACCCTTTGCTCTGTACCTCGAGCCTACCAACCCACCCACCCACACTTGGCCCCAGCATCCCCTGCCCCTCAAGCCTGCCCCCCATTTCTAGGTGAGCTCACTGTTGCAGTGAGTCCAGGGTGGCTGCTGGGGCAGAGCCCATGAGGACTAGGTGCGGAGTGGGAAATACGGGCAGGTGCCAACACAGAGCTGGGTGGGTCACTGTCCTTGGGGCTGAAGTCCTGGAAGAGCCACCAGGAGCCCTCCAAGCCACAGCCATGGCCACAATCTGTCCCACGCTGGGGCAGGGAATAGCTGGGGAGAGTGGGGGAGTGCTTCCCTCACAGCCTGGGCAAGGGCTGGTTTGTGCTGCTAGGAGCCCCGCTTGTCCAGTGCCCCCTCTATTAGCTCCCCCACTGAGATGTACTAGCTGGAGGACACTCAGGTAAGAGCAGTGATCTGAAAACTGAAGGCACAAGGTGTGGCACCCTGACACGCTATGCTCCAACAAGTGGCACAGTACATTGAAATGATTCAGTGCCAACTGAGCATTTGAGCACCAGGCGGTGACCCCTGAGTACCCACAAAGCAACAGCAAGACAGAGTCAGGAGCACAGACAGCCAAGAGACTGAGGGCAAAGGCAAAACAGACAGGAAGGGATCTCTGCCTGGTGACGCTGGGCCTCTCAATACACCCTTCCAAGGACTAGCCAGTGGCCCATTACAGAGACCTAGGTTGGTTAGAGAGCTGAGATTCTGCCTCCCAAAAGGGATAGTCAGCTGCTGCCCAGAGGAGGAACAAAGGACAAGACACGGGAGCAGTTATGAGAACACCAGACTGAGCAGGCAGACGCTACCACAAAGGAGTCAAGGACCTGAGGCCAGTCCGCACCGGTGAGCAGGGTTCAATCATTAAATAGCCACAGAAAGCAACAGCGAAAGAGAGCAGCCCTGACTGCAGCAGGACATGGTCACAGGAGGAAGCGACACACTCAGGGTGGTGGGGGGGCGTTGAAGCTGAAGACAGCTGTAGAGCAGCAGCAGACAGCTGGCATACCTGGACAGATGGCACCAAGGTCAGCACCAGGACAACAAAGCATCTCAACCATCAGTTGCCTTGATGTAGGAGAATCAGAAGAAACAAGGTGTCAGAGCAGCACAGAGGATCCACAGGACGCTGCCCAGTAGAATGAAGTCAGCAACAGGGTGGAACCAAGTCCCCTAGCAACAGCAATGACACAAACAAGAAGGAAGAGGAGACTGGCATGGAAGGACTATGAGGCCCAGCAGACTCCCATGGGCTGGCACTAAAAGCCCTGTCCCTATAAGTGCAGGGCCAGCCTTAGGGAAAATGGCACCCTGGGTGAACCTGTATTTTGCTGCCCTTTCGTTGAGTTTGAGAATAGCAGTGTGGGGTTCAGGGTGCGAGGGACCAGCTCAAACGGAAAAAAAAATAAGGTGCCATTTTCCCTAAGGCTGGCCCCGCTCCCTCCCATGCCCCATGTGCTCTAGGGAGAACTCGGCTGTCCCTTTATCCTCCCCTGAGCAGACTGCGTGCCCAGTGGCACCTGCACAGCGAACGATCAGGGAGGCCCAGGTTCTGAGGCCAGCCCTTTCAATGTTTGTGAGGGCAGTGGGACAGGGTGGCTGCTGCCCAGAGTGGGGGAGCGGCCTGGTCACAGATGAGCATGGGACAGTGACCCAGCCCCACCAAATCTGCCTAGACCTCCTTTGTAAGCTGCAGAATCCGTCCGCCTTCCTTACATTGGCTTGGCCAGCCCTGTCCCCACACTCCCCTGCTGCCTGCATCTCCCCGCTAGGCTAGCAGCTCCGGGTAGCATCACTCCCCGGCTGGCCATGGGTTCCAGCCCAGGCCCACCAGCTTGCAGCAGTCGGACGACATCCCTCTGACCATGTCACCCACCCTGCTAGAGTGAGCTATGTACTAGTCCCCTCTGACCCCTGCAAGTCAGCAAACGCTGGCACAAAAAACATAACAAGAAGAATTTGTTAAAGGCAAAGCTGTAGCAACCTGCAGAGAACTTGGAGGGAAGAGTACAGGTTTCAGGAGCCACCAGGAAGTCAGTCAGTGTGCACATGGCTAGAATGATAGCTGCACTTGCAGCATTTCTGTCAACAGTTCTCTTAATAAAGAGTCAGCTTAGTTTTACAAGCCTGGAGTCCTCATGTTAACACCCAGAATGCAGGATATGCAAGTCTCCTCTCCACATATGAATTATTTGTAGGAGAAAGTGGGACCTTTGCATTGTAACTTCTGGATGCAGAGACCCCAGGCCAGATTCTGATTTCTGCTGCATTGGTGTCAATCTAGAGTACCTCTACCAAAGTCAAGGGAGGGGTACCCAGATCAGAATCTGGCCCCATTTGCAGAAAGGCAAGCATGCCATCAGAGCTCAGTAAATAAAGTCTGCCCAGCCTCTCTCAGTAAGGTCACTGACTCCACTATCTGCACCAAGCCTCAAGCAGATTGAATCTTGAATCATGTTGCAGGTAATTTTTAGGTTAAGTACTTCAACTGGTCTCAAGGCAGAGGGAGTTACAGTTCATGCACTTTCCAGATGATTGATTAATGCTGTGTCCTCCTTAGGCTCATGAAGAGTTGCTGGAATGCAAGATTCAAAGACAATGATCCATTTTCACCACCCTTTTGTATTTAAAGGGACACGGTCACACAAAGTTGTTGGGTAAAAAAAAAAAAAGTTTTTTAACCTAGCCCCCGCCCCCAAGTCTGTTTGTGAAAGTCTTTAACTATGTGTTTTCTAAACCAGTGGTTCAGTGCCTAACAATTTAAATCAAAGGGAGCAGGAGTGGTGGGGGGAGGTTGGGTTTCAGAAGCCCAGTACTCACCATTAACAACCCTGTAATAAGGAGTACAGCTCCTTAGGGTGGATATAGTGTAAATCTACCTCTTCCCATGCATCGAATGCCCCAACAACAACTATGTGGGTGAAACCAGACAGTCCTTACACTGAAATGAACTTACACATAAAGATGACAAAAGCAACCTACCACTCATAAGGGACACATTCACTCTACATCTGACCTTTCAGTCTCCATCCTCAAAAGAAGCCTGCATAACCCCTACGAAAGATGAGCCTGGGAACTTAACTCTGGATAACTTTGTTGGACACTAAAACTAAAGGACTTAAGAGACACTGGCTTTGTGGCTCATTACAACAATTTGGAACATGCTCTGCTGCCTATTAACCCTCCTCTGCCCTATGACTGCAGAGTTGTGAAGTGCCCACTTCATTGTAAGTGGTCTACTACAACATGCGTGAACCCCTTACGCTACCATCTGTCCCACCTTGTATTTAGCTGTGATACTCTGGTCACATTCTCCAGACCTGTGAAGCTTGAAGCTTATCCTTTCCATCAACAGAAGTTGATCCAATGAAAGATATTACTTCACCCACCTTCTCTCTCTCTCAGATCCTGGGACCAACACAGCTACAACAACACTGCAAACCAAATATCTTGTTTGGAGGCAGATACACACTGATATTTTCTTGCTACCATAAACTGGTGCATACATGAAAGCCAGCTTTGCCCAGCCACTTTCAGAGGTCCAAACAATGGAGAAAACAACACTTATGTAACCGAGCAGACTATACTTTCATGACGCCAAGGTTGTGTGCAACATAACCATTTTCGAATGACGACGACTCTGGAATTTAGAGATGGGTTCAGTTCCCTCAAAGGACCCTGTGGTTGTGCTAGGACAATTCTCTAAGTCTGCTGTGTAAGAAGGGAAGGACTTGAGCCTAGAGTTTTTCTTACTATTCACAGCAGCTGTCAATGGGCTGACATTAGAACAGCGCATAAGACCTCTGACATCCTTTGTGGAGAGTGAGTAAGGCACTTAGCCTTTCTTCTCCTCATTCAGTGCATGTAGTTTCTGTTTGCCTTACAGTCCCTTGCTCTCTGGCCCAATCTCTTTGTGACCTCTTAGTTTAAAAAAATCCAGTTTTTTGTAGTGTCTTGCAACAGCTATTGCTTATGATGCTTCTTGAGAACCAGCTGTTACTTCTCTAACTAGGTTCTTCTAGGACTCCCATCGTTGTAATGTCTGAGCTCCTGACACATGGATATTAGCAGTTTATGCACAGTTGAATTGTACATTGATTATTGTATGTAGATAGCGAGCCTAAACCTTGCATCCGAAGTTTGGGGATGTTTGGATCCAGACTCCAATCTGAGTTTGCAGCTTGGGCCCATCTCTAATTTTATCATTTCCGTAGAAATAAATTATGGACTTAATTGGAATTTCTGATCTGACAAATCTCCTCTTTCCTCCTACCCCTGTATAAATATCCCTCAGCACTTATTTCTCCCTTTACCCCTAGCTCATCAGATTTTCCCATACTGGGATTCGAATATTTTTATTGCAATTTTATCCCATCTGTCAGGGAAAGGCCCTCAAGGAAATAAAGCTATTCAGGGACTAGCACGTGCAAAGGACTCCACTTCCTTCTTTGCTCTCGGTGGTCCAGGGCTCCTGGAGTCCATGGTGGCTCTATAGCAACTCCGAGGGGAAATACACACATTTGCTCTTCAGCATTCAGAGGAAATGTAAGACCGCTATTAATTACCATGTAAATTACTGTGTGAAAAGCCCCACTCCCTTCACACAAGCAACACAGAAACTTGATGTGCATACCCTATACGTTGGCTTGGCAGAATTCATTTTATATAATTTTGACAGATAATATTAATTCTTATTTTTAAGCTTTGTTTAGATTCAGATCGATTTAAATTGTCACAGTTGTGTGGCATTAAGGGCTTGAAGGATTGTCTAACCCTCTAATTTTTATCAATTTAAATTTTCACCGTGTCAGGTAATTATGGGGCGATGGGGGGCCCTGACAGTAGACAATGAAATTCAAAAAGTTACAGCTTTATAAACTATTAACACAAATTATCAACATCACACGTCAAAATATACAAAATAAATTCCTTAAATCAGCAAATAGTACCTGTTTTTATCCTTCATTCACTAGTTCATTTGTAAGAAGCCAAATTCAAAAGTCTAAATTACTGGATTTTGACTCAAGTTCTCAAGCAGAATTTTTTGTACTTTGTCTATCTGTATATTTTGATTATCATTGATGGAAAGATTTTTTTTTTTTAGAAGGCTTGTGTGTGTGTGCAGTGAAATCAACACTTACTGATAAAAATCAAATCCTTCCAAATCTAACTATACATTCCATGTCTGCCCCATGCTTTGAGATGGATGCTGCTCTAAGCAGGAAAAGCATATGTGCATCTAATAATAGTTTGCTCATCTACTGTGATGTTCTTCCATGGACCTCAGGGACTTTAACAAACAGCAGCTGAGCTTCTGATTTTTTGTACCAGGGGTTTTCCTTTTGTACATATTGAATAAAGCCTTGTTGAATCGCATTGCATCAAATCGAAGTCCCTTGATTCTACCCAGCATCAGACTCACTGGGAACACAAAATCCTAACACCCTCAAGGGTCACGGAGGGGAGGGAGCAGCAGGCATCACCCCTAGACCTAGTGGCAGTAATGTAGTCAGTGATGCCTGACTCCTCCATGGCACCATCTGGAGTCAAAGCTGCTAGTGACTCTTCCCAATGGAATAGAATAGCTACTTTTGGAACTCTTCTGAGAGGGATCCTGCGGACATGGCAGGAGCTAATTCTGTTTGGAAGAGCATTAGCTCTGGCTCAGAGCATGCCATAGAGTATGGCAGCTTCCCCCTCTCCTTCACCCCCCCGCCAGCAGATCCCATCCTGACCTATGGAGCCCCAGTCCTGCAGACTTGGGGTTGAAGGGCTTGTGTGCAGGGGCACAATGCTGCTCCCCTGTGTTCTGAGCCCCACAACTCAGTTCTGTGGGCACATCCCCTGGGCTTGAATTACTGAAAGGGGGAAGTGCTAATCATAGGACTTACTTGTCAGCATGTACATTTAGTTCTCAGCAAGCTGGGGCATCTACCCTCCATTAGCCTGCCATGGACTAACTGTCCATGTGGATCCTGCTGAGGTACATTAACAATTTGTTCATGTGCTTTGAGTTAGTCCTGTTTCAAAGAAGTTCACACCCCAGCTTGCTGAGAACTAATTGTTCATGTAGACAAATCCCACGTCCTCCTGCCACACACATTCAACAGAGAATTCAACTGGCTGGATGCGGTATGGATTGAGGGTGGAAAACATGTCTTCTATTAAAAATGATGTAGCTTTTAAAACACCTAATAGAGAACAGAAAAGAAAGGAATGCAATAGATTAATTCATGGTTTTAGAGCTTTTCCAGAAACCAGAAGAATACAGCAGGGTTGAGAAACATATTTTGAAAATATCATCCATTTATTTTGTTCAAAAGCCAGAGCAGCTCCATGTGGGAGCAAAAGTCTCTAGGTTCCAGAGGATTTTCATTTAAAGATGATGGGACACAGGGAAAAAAATAGGTTGGAGGTTAATTAAAGACCCCTTCATAATTAAATTCATTGAGAACCGTGTGATTTAGTGGATAGGGCACAGCATTGGACACCAGGGTGGTGGATTCTAGTCCCAGCTCTGTTACTGACTGATTGTGACACAACCTGGCAAGTCACTTTACCTCTGAGAGTCTGTTTCTTCTCTACCCTTTGTCGGCCTTGCTTATTTAGTCTGTAAGGTCTGTGGGACTAGTTCTCTGTGTCTGTACAGCACCTAACACAACCAGACCACTAATGCTACTAGAATACTAATAATTGCCTCTTTTAAACTACAATGGCACCAGCTCCTTCTGATGCTATTTTTGAATGAATGTATAACAATGTATGATGCAGATTGGTGACTAGATTGTCTGTTTAGGGAGCATACTCTATAACCGATTCTGCATTCTTTCCACAGGGAAAATTCTCAGTAATCTTTCATTTGAGAAAGGATAGGACCCTATATTTTACACAACACTGAAATAATAGCGCCAAACAAAGGAATTCTAACACCACACATGTTTCTTAATCTTTAATCTCAGCACACAACCATTGCTGAAATCTTACCGACAATCTAGCTAGTTCTGTCATTTTTCTTAATGAAAAATTAGTGAACATAAGGAATAACTTGTCAAACTATAGGGGATCATTTCATGCATGACATATTTTTGCAGACGTTGGAACAGCAAGAGAAGCCAAAACAAATAGCAAGAAGTATTTTCATTGCCTAAAGTTGAATATGATTAGGATAAACTGCAACCACATTTCTAAGAGAAATTTACATTCTGGCAATAATCAGGCAATTGCAGCTCCCAGATCAACCTCTCTTTTCCAAATGAAAATCAAATTCATTGTTATATTCTTCCCCTAAGTATAGTCTTTTGCATTAAGCTATTCCTCCCCCTCGTTTTTTTAAGAGCTGAGATGAAATGATCTCTTTGATGCAGTTAATAATTCTGGGTATCTCCCACTGCCCCAACTTTTATTGCTTCCCATTTACGATTTGTTTCCTTCTTAAATGACTTTTTCTTACTGAGTTGAGCCACATTATGGCTGAAATGGACCTGATAGTTATCCATGGAAACTGGTGGTACGAATGATCTGAAGTTGTTCAAAGTTAGTATATCAAGAAGTGTTCTTGCAAAGGATTTAATAAGATGGCTGTAGTGGGGCTATTTTTTTAAAAGTCTAGGGCTTCATTGATTTTTTAAAAATTAGCTTACCTTTTGTTGTATAACTGATCAGATCGATACTTTGTGCTTCTCTAGCACTTTCCATGAGAGGCTCTCAAAGCACTTTACAAACATTATTTATCCTCAGTGATGCAGGTGTTATTCACAGATGAGAAAGGGAGGCACAGCAGTTTAAGTGACTCACCCACGGGTGCCTAGGAAGTCTGTGGCAGAGCCTGGAACAGAACCCAGCTCTCCTGATTCCTAGTCAAGCACCTTGCCCATATGGCTTGACCAAAGTGCGCTCCCTGAAACGAGTTAAGTGACAGCACAGACCATTGATGTGGGATGCTGATTATTAATAGCAGGATGGACTCCTCCCTTGGATAAGATTCACTGCTTTTCCATGCAATCTGCAAGGTTTGTGTTTTGCTCTGGAGTGACTGATGAGCAGACCAGAGCCTTATTTGAGCTCTATGCTGATTTATAGAAAGAAAGATGCCACAGACACAGGATCAACGACTCACGTAATCAGAATACAGATGGCAAAATCCAAGCGAGGGAGTGTCCTTCCAAGCAAGCAGTTTGGTTCAGCCATGTTCCTGCAGTACGTGATTCGCAAAACAGGAGGAAATATGATGTGACCCCTTAAAGGCAATGGACCTTCAGCAAGCTAGAGCATGCAGCTAGGATTACTATCTGCATCATTACATTCATAAGATTTTTTTGATGGCAGTGCTCTGAAAAGCCCAGATGTGAACCATTTCCTCGCCTTTTAAAACTCAGGGTCATTAGTGCTATTTTAAAACATGTTACAACCTAACCGTATTGATTTTTCCATCCTATTACTCCCCTCCAGTGATTCTGAACCATAAACAAGAAAATTGTCATCAGAACTGTTTACATTCCCTGCCTGATAGAGATTATAGGGTCTCTTGTAATAGCATGGCTACATGCTCATGGATGGAGGGTGAGAAAGGTGTGTCAAACCTAATCACACAGGAGAGGTACTTCTCAAATTATATATTTTCCTATTTACACTTGAGATTCCGTGCGTTAACTTTCCCTTTTCTGTCTGGCTGGAATGGCTGAGTCATTAGAGAGAGGTCAGCCCATTCGTGCCGAATGGTCAGCATGCACATTCAAATTAACTGGGCCTGATTCTGATTTCACACCCATGTAAATCAGGAGTACATCCATTTCAGTCAATAGAGTTACACTGCTGTAAATCAGAGTCAGGCTCACGTTTTAGAATCTAAGCTAGAGGCAAAGAAATCTTTGATGATGTTATAAGCAGAAGTATTAGCCCATCTGTACGCAGCAGAATGGTGGAGGGTGCATGGGAATGGGTGGGCAGAGCTCCTTCGGTGGCTCCTTAGGTGAGGCAGCACTTCAAAGAATACAAGGATAAGGACTAAAATCCTGCAGTTTTTCCTCGGGCTAAGCAGCCCTTGACTGAAGAACTACTGCTGGGTTTGACCCAACTGCACTTTGCATTTCCATGGCACGCTGCCTTCCACCTGATAGTCTCAGAGTGCTTTGAAAACATTTCTAAGTTAACATTAATGGGTTTTAATGAACAGGGAAGGAATGGTACAGGACAAGGCAATGGCTACAAAGGAACCGGTGGTTTCCAATGACAGCTGAAAGAGAAGGCAAAGCAGACATCACATATCCAAGAGTGCTCAGAGCCAGTTCCTAGCAGCTGGTTAAGATAATGGTTCTGTCCCAGGTAAACCCTGAGAAGCCGTCTCTGAAAGGATCATACCACCACTAAAATCAGTGAAGGCTACCAGTTTGCAGCCTGATATCCCAACAGGCCAAATGCAAAGATGTGTCAGCTTGCAGGATTCCCATCTGCAAATTGGGCTTTGAAATGATCTTTGCTACCTGTTTGCAAAGGAGCAAGGTCCCTAATTTGGCATGGTAATCACTCACCATGACATCCTTGTCATACTCACAATACCATACTGGTTTAATTAAATGGAGCTGAATTTGTAATGTGCCTATGTCAGGCATAGATTGAATGGAGCACATCTCTGGTGTCACTATTGGAATATGAGTGTAAGCAGGGGCATTGCCGGGGCTCGACTCTCCCGGATGAGGAGGGGAGCCACACCGGCCTCGACCTATCGTCTGAGGGTCTAGGTCCTTGGAACTGTAGCCCACCCTCTGGGTGGCTCGGTCCCTGGGGAAAGAACCGGGTGGCGGCACAGTGAAAGAGGGCCCTGCCGTTGGTTCGGGCGGGGCACCAATACACAGTTATCTCAGCTCCTGCTCTCTTGGTTTAGGGACGGGCTGGCAAGGGTGCGGGTCGCTCGGGCCCTTTGGGACAGGACCGAGCAGTGGCACAGTCAAAGGGGGCCCAGCCCTAGGTTCGGGTGGGGCACCAATACACAGTTATCTCCGTTTAGCTGGCCTCTTCAGGCCGAGGGGGTGGGGGGACTCTGCCACCCGTGGATGGGTGGCAGGGGGAACGCAGGCCCACCCACTCCACTGCTTTCCAGCCCGGGGCCCTAGAAGCGGTGATCACCGCTGCAGGTGGTCAGTGGGGATCCTGACCGCAACACACTGCCATGGGTATCAGGAAATCTGCAGCCTGACTCGGGTCGGCTGCCCCCGGGCTACTTCCAATATCCCCCTCCGAGCCTACCTGGTTCATGGGACCCGCTTCGGGGACGTCCCACCATGGAGGCTCTTCACAGCCAGGGCTGGGCGGCAAGTCCGGCAGCTCCTTGGGGAAGTTCGGCCAGGCCTGTTCCGGGGTGTCCTCGGGGCCGCAGCAGGGGCGGGACGGTTCTGGCGGCTCCTCGTTTATAGCGAGCGCAGGGAGGCTCCGGCGGCTCCTCGTTTATAGCGAGCGCAGGGAAGCTCCGGCGGCTCCTCATTTATAGCGAGCGCAGGGAAGCTCCGGCGGCTCCTCGTTTATAGCGAGCGCAGGGAGGCTCCGGCGGCTCCTCGTTTATAGCGAGCGCAGGGAGGCTCCGGCGGCTCCTCGTTTATAGCGAGCGCAGGGAAGCTCCGGCGGCTCCTCGTTTATAGCGAGCGCAGGGAAGCTCCGGCGGCTCCTCGGTATAGCGAGCGCAGGGAGGCTCTGGCGGCTCCTCGTTTATAGCGAGCGCAGGGAGGCTCTGGCGGCTCCTCGTTTATAGCGAGCGCAGGGAGGCTCTGGCGGCTCCTCGTTTATAGCGAGCGCAGGGAGGCTCTGGCGGCTCCTCGTTTATAGCGAGCGCAGGGAGGCTCTGGCGGCTCCTCGTTTATAGCGAGCGCAGGGAAGCTCTGGCGGCTCCTCGTTGTAGCGAGCGCAGGGAGGCTCCGGTGGCTCCTCGTTTATAGCGAGCGCAGGGAAGCTCCGGCGGCTCCTCGTTTATAGCGAGCGCAGGGAAGCTCCGGCGGCTCCTCGTTTATAGCGAGCGCAGGGAAGCTCTGGCGGCTCCTCGTTGTAGCGAGCGCAGGGAGGCTCTGGCGGCTCCTCGTTTATAGCGAGCGCAGAGAAGCTCTGGCGGCTCCTCGTTTATAGCGAGCGCAGGGAAGCTCTGGCGGCTCCTCGTTGTAGCGAGCGCAGGGAAGCTCTGGCGGCTCCTCGTTGTAGCGAGCGCAGGGAAGCTCTGGCGGCTCCTTGTTGTAGCGAGCGCAGGGAAGCTCTGGCGGCTCCTCTGTATAGCGAGTGTCAGGAGGCCCCGGCCAGTCCGGAGACTGGCCTGCGGCCTCAGCAGCCTCCCAGTCAGGAGCTCCCGCTGACAGGTCTGCTCCTGCCAGTGGCTGGGCTCCAACTGAGGGCTGAGGGCCAGCTTTTATCCTTCCGGGTCGCCACTTGACCCTTTGAGGGGCGGGACTTCCACTTAGTGGCCCCACCCCTCTGGGTGAGTGATGGGGCTTGACCCTCCCGGATGAGGAGGGGAGCCACACCGCTTCGTTACAGACGGCCTGATACAGAGCATGCTGCTAAAGCAGGAACTCTGTAAAACGGATGTAGCTGTTGGGTAGTTTCAAATAGGGTTGGGGAAGTAGAGATAGGAAAACAAAAGAGCAGGGACACAGGTAACTGCCAGACTGGTTCTGCCCAGTGTTCCATCTAGTACAGTATCCTCTCTGGCATTAGCTACTTCGGAGAAAGGTGCAAGAGGACCTTTAGCAGATCCATCATGGAATAACTGCCCACAGGAGAAACTGCCACAGGAGAAACTGCCATTTTTTAGTGTCAAGTATCAGAGGGGTAGCCGTGTTAGTCTGGATCTGTGAAAAGCAACCAAGAGTCCTGTGGCACCTTATAGACTAACAGACGTTTTGGAGCAGGAGCTTTCGTGGGTGAATACCCACTTTGTCAGACGTGGTTGATTTATGTCCTGAAGCAAGGCAAAAAATGGCATAGGGAGGAGAAATAAACATACATGAAAGATCACCGAGGAAAGAAAGACAAAGAGATCAAGAAACCGGAAAAGAATGCCTGAAAGGAGAGGGGAGGGGCCAAACTCTCATTTCAGTTCCATCTTGGAAACTCTAGGGGAGTGACCCCAAATTTCCACTGGTGTAACTGAGATCAGAAATTGTTCTTATGAGTCTGGGGAGCTAGAGATTGTGGGTAGGTTTTGAGCTCAGCTCCCTTGCAGTATAATAAAGCACACTAGGCCACTAAGATGGTTCCACTGTATATAATTGGTTACACATCCAAATTTGCTACAGATAATTAGAGGGCAGGACTGAGCTTCATTACTGAGTCTGACAAACTTCCCATGCTTATCACAACCTTGGAAAACAGCACTAAGTCAGGTTACTGAGAGGAGTTAGATTTTTTTCCCGTAGGTCATGTCTACACTTACAAGCTTCGGGCAGCACAGCGGCACTGATACAGCTGTGCCACTGTGAGAGCGCTCGTGTAGCCACGTTATGCCAACAGGAGAGCGCTCTCCCGTTGACATAATAAAACCAGCTCACCGGTTGGTGGGAGAGTATCTCCTGCTGACATAGTGCTGTGCACAGGAATTCGTACGCTGGCAAAATGTGTCGCTCAGGAATGTGTTTTTTTCACACCCCTGAATGACAAAAAAGTTTTGCCAACGTAAGTGCTAGTTTAGACATGGACTTAGTGTCCTTAGTTTAGAAACAACTGAGCAATCTCGGTTTTAGACTAGGAACTCTAGATCCAGATACTTGGTATCATATCAGTATCTCTTCACCTCATCTATTTTGGACCTGAGCCAAATTCCAACAGTGGATCCCAACTGAGATCTATAGGCGTTACATCAGGCGCTTAGTTTACAGGTTTATCTTTTTCCAAACACTCTTCTGGACAGTGCTGGGGAAGCAGCTGGTTTTCACTCTTGAGGCAAACACTTTTTTTTTTTTAAGTATCTTTTTCCTGTAAACATTATTTCTTATTTCTCTGAAGCATAAGCACATCATGTGAATGATAATGATGCAGTTCCACTGATTGAGCAAGATGTTCCATACCATTCTTTTTTAAGTGGCTTCTGCATGTACAGTCCTGTTAGTTTAGTAAATAAGAATCCACCATGCTCATAAAATTTCAACACAGCCAAGCATGATGGTGCCATCTGCTACTTGTTCAGCGAGACATCACTTCATAGCAATCAACTGCAGTAAGGTACAATTCTCGGTGATTAACTCCAGTGGCAGTTGTTAAAAGGTTTGTTGCGGCTGCAGAAGGCAGAGATATAGCCGAGTTCTTTTTCAGTGTTATGAGGATATTTGTTCACTTTCAATAGCTGCAACATTCTTTCAGTCATTTTCTAGATGGCATATTTCTGCAGCGGAGATGCAGGTCTGAAGTCAGAATATGGACACAGACAGAAAGATTGATTGTAATTGACTAAGCTAGCCCTTAGCTCACCCATGATTGTAATTATGCTAAATTACTATTTAATGGTTTTCACATCATCTCTGACAGTAGGTTATTTTTGTAATCTTTATTTAAAATAAACTCTTTTACGTCTCACCACTGAAGCCCTTCTCTGTTTCCCTGCGTGCTTTGTGTATTTGGAAATCAGTTTGTCTTAATTATCTCGAGGCTGCTGTATCACTTGCATTATTACCATAAGATTAGAAAATAAGTAGCTCCCCCCAAAGGGCTTCTAAGTGAACAAACTTCCTGCTTAGAAATAAAATGAAGTCTAACCCTTTTTTAATGCTAACCACATGCTGTAGCTTGCCTCTTGTAATCCTGATGCAATGGCAGAAGAATTTGTAGTTGCACGTTAAATGTAAACTTTGGTTGCTTTTCTTCAGTTTCCCAGAAGATCTTTTCTAAGATCTGTTACTAATGAAAGAATAGAATATATAGGAAACTACGTCTCATTTTGTTAGGGGCAGAAATAAACAACATGTATACAAGTAAAAGGGACTGTTTCATGTCAGATTATGTTAATAGCCATTTACTGTAATTCATTATTGCTCATATACGGTCAATAGAATTTGAGACTGGCTCCCCGGCCTGCATCCTGGGACTGTGGGACTGCTGTGCCCAGTGAACTCTCTCCAGCCTGGGCTGCCTCTTGTAATGCCTTGCTAGAGACCAGCAGCAAACCCCTCCAGGCACTGCTATAACTCAGCACAACAGCAAGTGGAGCCCCACATCCAGCTAGATTGCACGAACGCTCTCAGAGCCATTCATGAATCACACAGAGAAAGGCACCAGAGCCAAATCCCCCCAGCTCCCAGCACCGTACCTCAGGAATATACCATCTTGCACTGCTCAAGACAAGCAGTGCAAATTTATTAATTGGTTCACCACTTCATCAATGGAAAGTGGACATACACCAGCCTTCGCAAAACCTGAGCAAATTTGCCACATACTTCATGCAAACTCACTGGTAAAGATAAACAGCACAACAAAACTTATTGACTATAAAAGATAGTTTTTAACTGAGAGGGAAAAAGTCAGTTACCAACAGAAATAAAATATAAGCACACAGTCTAAACTCTCAACCCTATTAGACTGGGCAACAAGTAGACTAAGCAGTTTTTCTCACCCCGCTGGATATTGCAGTTCATAGCACACAGAAATCTGAGCCAGTCCCCTCAGTTGGAGTCTTCAGCGTGACCTTGTTGCTTGCAGCGTAGGTGAGTGAAGGAGAAAGGCCAAGCATGCGGCCACTCTGTCTGTTTTATACCCTTAGTCCATGTGCTTGGAAAACACAAGTCCAGGCATGTCTCGGGGCATTGCTGAGTCTCCAGGCAAGGTTGAGCAATTCCCCCGGTGTGGCCTCATGCAGGTGATTCATTGAATTGTAGCTCCCTTGCTGGACAATGGTTGTTGATGGTTGTTTGACACCTCACCCGGGCATTCGTTACTTTCCTTGTTGTTGCTTCTGGGGAGCTAATATCTGGCTGATTCCCCAACTTTCAGAATGTTTTAGTGACAACCACACAACACAATTCTCATAACTCCATATGCATTAATGATACACATATGGACAGAGAAATGACTTTCAGCAGATTATAACCTCTCTCGATACCTTACATTAACCATGCTTAATACGTAAGATCACGATTGTATAAAAATAAGGAATATGGGGTTTATGGTATGCTCCCCCAAGGTATAGAATGTCACAGAATCCATATACATAGGGATAGTTGAGTTCCAGATATGCCCCCAACGTTGGGGTTTTGGTTGAGGCTTATTTCTAAATCCTTCATTAGTCATGAAGATGAGTATGTTCACAGTATCCTAGCCATACAGCCTTAGCTTATTGTACCAACCTTCCCAGGGTTATAATAGATTCCTAGAAGCTTTTTTTCTTTTCTTTTTAATACAATGAGATGTCAGGAATCCATAACCCCACACACTTCTCATGGGAGTTATGGAACAATTAAACCTGATGCCTCAATATGTAGGGAATTCTACACTTGAAGAGAGGCAGTGGTATCCCTCTAGCAACCTATATAGGCCATCTAAAGAAGTGTATCACTGCACAGAAAGAAATTGTGGTACTTGTTTTCTGAATGCCAATTTATTTACGTGCATTGATCAAATCTTCTGTATGGGAAAGGAATTTTCCATTTCAGAGACTTAATTGTTATTTCTTGGTTTTCTGTCCATTTTGGGGAGTTTCACTCTAGGGAACAAATGATGGATTCATTTGTTGTTCTCACTTAAAAAAAATCTCCCTGGTTTTGTAAGTAATTTACTTCTGATTACATAATTACTTTATTATGCAGCATTAGTAAAAAAAAAAAAAAAAAAGAAGAAGGAAAATAAAATACTTGACGCCTAAGAGGGTTTAGCCCCTAATGACTTGTTTTAATAAAAAAGGTTGGATTCATGTAATTGTCTTAAAACTAGAATTTTCAAAAAGTAATGTAAGACTTTTATTGCCACAGCTGCAAAGTAAAGTATTTTTTCAGTTAGTACTAAACTATTTACAGGGCTGACTCTTTGACTCATTTTTTAGAACAAGTAAAACCCATTAGGCCAGATCCTGCCCTCCCACTAGAGCGGCTCCAGTGACACCAACATGGATGTGAAGCAGGGCAGAATTTAGGCCACTGTATATTACCACAAGTCAGACCAAAGGCATAACTGCTAAGGGGACAAAATACAAATCATGGTACCAATATCTGCTTTTGACTTGCATCCCACGCAACTCACTGAGTTCATTCTGACTTCAGCAGGAGTTGCTGCGTTGTAACTCATTGCTGAATTAAATTCATGGAATTGCTGAGGTGTCAGGTGTGTGTGGAGTAGGTTGTCTCCCCAGAGACTGACCAGATGTCCTGGGATCTGTGAGGAAATGCCATCATTTTCTGTACATCTGCTCAGGGGATGTTTTCCACCCAGGCAGTGAGGCTGCCCTCTGTGCTGCTTTTCTTCCTGGCAGCATGGCTCCATTAAGAGCTCCTGTTCTCGACTCCTCTGCCTGTATCATATGTGCTCTCAGAAGGGGCAAATGAGGTCTGGATCAGGCTTTTGAGGAAGTTACAGCTGATATTAGTAACTTCAATAGCAAACCTTAAATATGTCTCTGAGTTAAGCAGGAGCAATGCTGAGACCCCAAACCCTCCAAACATGTGCTGTTTACACAGAGAGGAGTGTGTATATTCAGAGGAGGAACAGGTAGAGAGTTGATGATCTTAGGTGCTTTACCAGCCAGTTTTGAACAATATCTGTGTGAGATTCATCCCCCCCATGTCTGACTTGGGCCTTTCTTTTTAAACACAGGTATTTGCAAAGGAGGAGTCTCATGCTGCCCTCTGTTGTGAAACTGTTGTGTCTGTCTAGATTTGTTCCGCTGAGTCATTAAAGAGCACCCAAATGTATTTGGAAAATTGAGTCAGTGATGTTGGGTTATGACGTGATGACGTCACAATCATTAACACACCCGAGTAATGGTGTGAAAATACAAAGGTCATGATGCTGTGTCTTGGCATGGCAATTACAGTCCTGTGAAGCTCATGTTGTTTGATTTCATACAAAACTGGGGGGGTGGAGGGCAGATAGAGGGGAGGAGGTTAGTTTGTTGGTCTGTTTTTGGAGACAGTTGGGCTTGCATCTCCTAAACTTTAAGTGGGGGATTCAGATAAACCTCTGTATCTCAAAAGTAACTTCAAACAAGTGAATTTTACCTGGTATTGCATCGAAACCATGCATCCTGCTACAGCATCCAAAGTTCAGACCTGATTCACTAGCAGGATCAACAGCCATAGTCAATCTTTTGATAAACTTGGCCTAAATTTCATGCCTCAAACCCAAACCTGAGTGACAGGCAAGTGGTGCCTGCTTTCAGGTTCTCTTATGAAAGTATTGCTCAGTCTTAATTTGAGGTACAATATGTTTGTCAAACAGAATAAATACTAGCACAAGGAAGCCCTTTGCTGGAATTCCTCCAGTGCACAGTGTATCCTAAAGCATTTTGTAAGTTTCTAGTCTTGGGTTGAGAATACCCTCTGAAAGCTTTGCAAAGGCTACCACATCTCTATGTGACCTTCTTACATTAACCCACCAGCCCTTTATTATTCTTCATAGACAGGGATGAGCATAAAGCTGTAGGTATCTCTTCTCAAAAGGTGAAAAAAGAGAGAGAAAGTGTCATTTTAATTTTGCAACATGTGAAAAAATTTTCATATATAAGTTCCAGTTTACTAAAAAATGAGACAAACATTAAAATTTTCAAGAAAGCTGTTCCATTTTTAAAAGTTTAAGTGTGTTGAAAGAAAATAAGACTTCAGCTCTTAGATCACTTTTGAAAACAGGACTTAAGTTCCTGGTCACTTAAGTGCTTTTGAAAATTGTATCCAAAAATCTCAAAAGCAATTTCAGATGTCTCCCAAGATTAATTTCCTGACAAATTCAGTCTTTTTCTTCCTAAATTGTGACCCAAAATACATGAATCAATACTGACAGGGAATGCTAAATGGAAAACAGATTTTAGCGTTTAAAGCGTTCTTTTAAAGAAAAAAATCTTCCTTGCTGGTGAGAGAAGGAGGGACAAAAGATTTTTCTAACTGCCATTTATTTATTTATTTTTTAAAAGGAAGTCTTGTGATCAGGTTTTCATGGGACTGTTTTGTTACATCACAAGAAAAGACAGCATAATAAAGCTCTTCTCATCTTGAATTCCCTTGTTCTGAAGCCCCCCCGGTGAAATATAGATCATGAGTGCTCCCTTTAGAAAGGAGATGACATGAACGATTTCAGAGGTAGGCTTTGATTGTTGATTTGGAAGAGAGCCAAATCCACCCAATCTAAAGCAAAGGAAGTTACCTAATGAAGTCTTATGACCTGAACCTATCCCTTATTGTTCAAAATAAACTGCTCTTGTGTTGTTTAAACATTCTGCTGTCAAAATCTGATGATTCTGAAACAGAAATGACCTCGGAGAGACACGCGGCTGGAAAATTTGGCTCAAGCAGTTCGTGTAATTAATGGTCCTGCTCCCAGAGAAAGACAATGATGAATCTCTGTGCCAGGCTCGGTGGGCAGGCCTAATTCAACAACCCAGTCACACTTGTCACCCTCACTTCGAGCTGTATCAACAAGCCTGCTGGACTAATGAGCCAAACTTAAACAGAAAATGACCTCATATGGGATGGGACTCCAGTCATGAATTTGCTCTTTGTTTTTTCAGCAGCATCTCATTGATAAGTAGCACCAATACTAGGATTCAGCAATTTCTAGAGTTCTTCAGAACCTTGTAGCACTCCCTTGCCTAAATTTTTTTATATATATTATATATATATATAAATAAATAACATGAATACCAATTTATTTATGTGCATTGATCAAATCTTCTGTATGGGAAAGGAACTTTCAGTTTCAGAGACTTAATTGTTATTTCTTGGTTTTCTGTCCATTTTGGGGAGTTTCACTCTAAGGAACAAATGATGGATTTTGTTTTGTTTCGGTGCATGGCTGGCACGCTAAGGAGACCAGCTTGATGACTTAAGCAAAATGCCCTATAATAGAAGGCAGGGGTTGGGGGGAAATTAAATCTGTCTGGAAATGTGTGGATAATATTCACATACATCTTTTAAAATTAATGATAAAATTATCCAATCTCTATTTTTTTCTGGGTCTGGCTAGCTCAGGGGTCAGCAGCCTTTCAGGAGTGCTTTGCCGAATCTTCATTTATTCACTCTAATTTAAGGTTTCGCATGCCAGTAATACATTAACATTTTTAGAAGGTCTCTTTCTATAAGTCTATAATATATAACTAAACTATTGTAGTATATAAAATAAATAAGGTTTTTAAAATGTTTAAGAAGTTTCACTTAAAGCTAAATTAAAATGCAGAGCCCCTCAGACTGGTGGCCAGGACCCGGGCAGTGTGAGTGCCACTGAAAATCAGCTCGCGTGCCGCCTTTGGCACATATGCCATAGGTTGCCTATCCCTGGGCTAGCTCTTCAATGTGATAGGGGATATTAGTTTTTTTTCTGGCTATGGCCATATAAAACCAAGGGACACTTCTCCAGGCATGTTTATAAGAGCAGCTGACATAAAGAAGAAAATCTACAAGATACTGCTGGTGTTTATTGAAAAGCATTGTAAACAAACAGGAGTGACACCTGACTCATTCAAATCACTCCTAAGAATCCAGTTCTTGCCCATAATAATAGGAGTGTTTACACTAAATAAATGTATGTTTATTAAAAATAATTAAAAATCTATATCTGAACCCTCAAGCTGTAGGTTTACCAAAGTGAATAAATAGTCATTGCCTCTCTGTGAGGTCACTCATTTAGGTCCTAATTCCACAACCATTTACTCATATGTTTAATTTTACATGCATAAGTGATTGGAGCATTAGGGACGGAGACTGTAAGCTCTTCGGAAGAGGGATCTGGTTTTAAATGGTTTCTCTGAAGCACCTAATACACTTGTGGGCACTCCAAAATAATGCATATTGTTTATTAACTCAGATTGAAGTCTACCTCTCTTGATTTCTCCCCTGGCTTCCCATGGGTCTTCCATCTCATTCCTTCCACTGACCATGACATCACAGTTAAACTTTTTGTCTTCTGAAACTTCTCTGACCTCCTTTCTTATCGTGCATGCACACACCTGTGTACTCCAAGTTCTTCCCCTTCTGCCACCTCCCTGGGTTCACTCAATCATTCCCCTTCCT
This sequence comes from Gopherus evgoodei, assembly GCF_007399415.2. Classification (NCBI taxonomy): domain Eukaryota; kingdom Metazoa; phylum Chordata; order Testudines; family Testudinidae; genus Gopherus; species Gopherus evgoodei. The sequence continues at coordinate 5,322,671 of NC_044331.1, forward strand.
CATTCGTACCCTACAATCTCATGTATTCTGTAATGATCTCAAGAATTGAGATAACAAAAATGCATTAAAAAAACTCCTCCAAGTGATTTGCTTCACTGGACTTCCCAATGCATCCTGTCTTCTCTAGGTCTGCTTGAGTTAGGTTATAAGATCTTTGTGATAGGGACTGGGGATCATTGCAGGTCTTTATAAATTATTACATAGTAAACAAATACTAGCACGAGTTACACCTCTGGGCGTACATCTCCTAGCAGAGATCCATAAATGGTGCACAGGTCTATTGCAAACAGCTCCATAGTCTGGGTAGTAGGATTCCTCCCACCAGCCCTTTTCACATCTTTCCAGTGTCCCAGCCAGGTATGCAATCAATGCACTGATATGAGGATTTATCCCTAAATTTCTATTTCAAATTATAACCCAATAAAGCATACACCTGTTTTGGCCCTATTGTTCTGCAGGCTGAAGATACTGTGTGATTATATCAAGTTTTGAAGACAGGTGGGCCACATCTGTGCAGAAGCCAGAAGTGAAAGCAAGTGTCACCAGCCGGTCCCTTTTGTGGTTGAAGATGTGCATTAACTCCTTGGTCCATGACAAGTGAACCAAATGCAATACAATGGCAATGGACACCAGGTTTCAACCCCCCCTCACTGTTGCTACCATGGTGAATTAACTAAACAAACAGTGTGCCAGTATTTAACAAGACTATTCTCAGTCACTACATCTTTTAAGACACTCTATGTGAGAGCCACACTAAGGCCTTGGCTACACTGGAGAGTTGCAGCGCTGGTGGTGGATTTACAGCGCTGCAACTTACTCACCGTCCACACTTGCAAGGCACATACAGAGCTGTATCTCCCTGGCTGCAGCGCTGGCTGTACTCCTGCTCTGCCTGGGGTATAAGGATTGCAGCGCTGGTGATGCAGTGCTGCTTCGCAAGTACGGCCACCAAAAGTGCTGTAATTGGCCTCCGAGATATTCGGAGGTATCCCAGAATGCCTGTTCAGCCACTCTGCTGTTTTGTTGTGAACTCCGGAGCCCTGCTTATCTAAAAAACAAACACAGCTGGTTTGCTCGAGCAGAGGCAGGCAGGGGAATTCCTTTGGAATGTTCATAGCTTGATAGTGTTTGCTTGAGGAGAGAAGCAACACGGTGGGGGGGGGAGTCCGTTTTGGAGCAGCTGCTTATTTAGTCTGAAAGCTATTTGCATTTAGTGAATAAGAGAGGGGTGGGGGAAGGGGTCGAAACTTTTTAAATGATTGAAGGTTGGTGCTGTGTATCTTCCAGTGCTTAGAACTTGCAAGGCAGGGAGCTGACACAGTGTCACCTCCAAAAATCCACTCTCTCTGTCTCCCCCACGCTCCCTATCACCCCACCGCCCTCTTTTGAAAAGCATGTTGCAGCCACTTGAACTCTGATATAGCTGCCCATAATGCACCACTCCCAACAGCGCTGTAAATGCTGCAAATGTGCCCACACTGCAGCGCTGGTAGCTGTCAGTGTGGCCACACTGCCGCGCTTTCCCTAAACAGCTGTACGAAGACAGTTGTAACTACCAGCACTGTACAGCTGTAAATGTAGCCATGGCCTAAGTGTTCCCCTAACTGCACCAAGTAACCCTCTTCCGTGTGGTAGGTGAGAAAACATGAGAATTTGAAGGAATTAGGGGAACAGATGCTTATAGCAAAGTCCTAGGGTGAGTCCATGAGTGACAATGCAATTTAAATGCAAGACAATTTAAGGGTAAGCTCCAGTTCAAGATTACATGGCAATCACCAATATGAGCTGTGACACAAATGGATAAATAAATATAACCTGGTGAGATGCATATGAGGAGAGGTTTTATTTCTCTCTGCTAAATGTGCCTGTGAAGAACAGAGGTTTAATTTGGGTCAAGAGTTGTTATATTTTTGAACTGATGAGTTCAGAAGTTGCTTTGGTTTACAGGGGAGATCAGCTGTCTGAAAATTAATGAATAAATTCCATCAACAGGATAGCAATTGCTTGCTCAGTTGATAGGGCAGTGACCTAATGCTTTTGTTGGCACTTCATTTGATGCTGGAAACAGCTGTATATTTCTAGATTCACAACGCATCCTCCTCCAAGGCTATTTCTTTTGCTCTTCAGGTATGATTCCCTTTCGTGACCTAGAAATGTTTTAAAGGATGAAAAACGGTTGCAGTCAGTCTGCCACAACAAGCTTTAAATATGGATAAAGTATGAATTCCAGGTCAATACAGAGGGCCACACAACATGTTCTTGCAAGATTTTGGGCCCAAGTGGGTGGAAATTTAATGAAACCCAAAAAAACCCAAAACCAAAAAAAAAAATTTTACAAGATTTCCATTATACCAGGTACAGAAAATCTTGGGAGATAACTGGATTTCTGGGGAACTTGATTTCTGCTACTTAGGTTTAAAATCTCATGAGCGCTCTCCTGGCAGCATAAGTTCTCCACCGCAGCAAGAAATGGAAGCTATGTTGGCAGGAAAGCATCATGTTGGGACAGCACAAAACCTGCATTGCTCGGGGTGGGGGGACTTTTCACACCCCTGAATGATGCAAGTTATATCGACTTAGGCTGTAGTATAGACTTGCCCGAAGTCTGCCTGGATATCTTCATGTCTTTCTTTGTATTTCCCAAAAGAGGTGGAGCCGACTTTACCAGGTGAGCAGTTTCACCATCAAGACCACCTTGGATAGACAGACAGACAAATGTACTGCATACCAGTACTGGAAAGTAGGTCTGTGACCTTATCACTCACGAGGGAGCACTGATTGGGTTAATGGATGATCTTTGTTTACTAGTAGTTCATCCACCTGGCTAAACTTTTCTTTGCCTAAAATTCATCATTTTTATTACTGTGTATTGCAGGCACAGATTTTATGAGATGCATGTCATGTGCTGTTAATTATGCTCTTTATATGCACAATAGCCTGGCTAATATCCAACTCCTAGAGCCAACCCTACTGGTTATCTAAGTGTACGTCTACACTGCTGCTGGGAGGTGTAATTCCGAGCTTGTGTCAAAACGCCTACTACTCTTGATGCAGCTAGCAGGCCAAAAATTGCAGTGTGGCCTTGGTGTTGTAAGCAGTGGCTTGGGGTAACTGCCCAAGTATGACTCTGTCCTAGGTATGTACCCAGGTGCCTAGCCAGTGCTGCTGCCCATGCCTCTGGGACCACACTGCTATTGTTAGCTTGCTAGCCTGATCAGAGTGACTACGTGTATGTTTATCTGAGCTTAGGATGACCAGATAGCATAAGTGAAAAAACAGGTCAGGGTGGGAGGTGGGGGTAATAGGTTGCCTATATGAGACAAAGCCCTTAATATTGGGAGGTTCCCAATAATACCAGGATGTTGGTCACACTACCTCACCTGGTTATTACACCTCCCAGCTGCTGCATGCCCTCAGAGACAAATATTTTTACATGTCCTGAGGTAGTTATTTTCCTAATACCTCCTTCTCTTAAAATACAGAAGTACTTGAGAATGCTCTGGAGTAATGTAATGTAGAAAGGCGTAATGAAGAGGAAACATCTGGTGTAAACAAACTAATTTAATGGAATTAAATCCACTTGCAGCATAGCAGAATTTGGCCCCAATATGCATTAGACATGGAGTCCAGTTACAATGCCAAATATATACTTCCCAATACTTTCACCTTACTGCTCCAATTGGGCTGGATTACGATCTCACTTAGGGCTTTTTGCCATGCAGATCTGGTTGAACTGAACGTGCAAGTTTAAACCGATTTAGTTACACTGGCTGTGTGGACACTTATTTCAGAGTAAACCAGGCTTATGATGATTTAGCTTAAGCTGATTAGAAACAGGTTTAAACTAAATCAAAGTAAGCTGCTCATATTGAAATAAGCGTAGCCACATGGGCATTTGCACCAGTTCAACTAAACAAGTGCAAGAGTGTGTGTGAAGACAAGGCCTTACATCTTTTTTACAATAGTGTAACTCCATTGTTTTCAAAGGAGTTACTCTTGATTTTCACCAGTCTAAGGAGATCAGATTCAAGATTTATCAGAGCTGCATATTTTCAGCACAGCTTGACAGTGCAGAATGTTGGGCAATGAGAAAGCAAGACATGTCCGAACTGTCTTCATTCCATACAACCTGTCCCAGAAAAATCCTCCATAACTTTTGGCCTAGAACAATCTCAAACCAAGTTCTACTGACACAGTGCAGCCAAGAGGATCTGAGCACCATCATTACTAGGAGATGTTGGAGATGGATCAGTCATGTGCTTCGGATGGAAACTGATTCCGTCATCAGAGTAGTAATAAGATGGACACCTGAAGGCAAGTGAAAACAAGGCCACCAGAAAACAACATAGTGAAGAGCTGTGGAAGCCAGGCTGAAAAACCTGGGGCACAGCTGGGGAAGCATTGAAAGACTTGCCAGAAACAGACAAGAGTGGAGGAGCTTCATCAGTGCCCTGAATACCAGCGGCATAATAGGAACATGATGATGATGACGAAGATGAAGGAGATCAGAACCATGACTTTTACTGCCTATCACACTATCACTGTTTTCATTCACTCTGCTCCTTCTCTCTCTTCCTTTACACACACACTTCCAACAATCCATCCTAGCTGCTTTTATCATCTTCAGCCACCATATCCTCACTTAACTGTTATCCAGTGTCATGTTTGGTCAATGTTTAATTAATACCTTGTCTTATGCACAAATTTACAACGGTTTTAATGGGTCAGTTTTAAAACACTCCTTTAGCTATTAATTATTAGTAGTAGTTATATTACACTAATCCCAAAAGGCCTGGGCCCCCTTGTGGTAGGCCCTGTAAAAGCATCTACTAAAGAGATGGGCTCTATCTAGAGTTTACAAGCCAAGTACAAAACTATAGACAACAAGCTCTTCTTCAGGTCTGGGAAAGGTACTAAGAGAGTCACAGCTCAATACAAGGTGGAACAGATTTGAAGGGACCATTCAAGGTGAAGTGGCCCATTAACAACCCTCCAGTCATGAGGAGGAAGGAAAAAGGGGGAGTGGGGTTGTTCGTGGATTATAGATTGTTTTAATAAACCATCAATCTAATGTCTCTATATAGTGGATGAGTTTTAGGCTTTGTCTACACCAGCACTTTTGTCTGTCAGGGGTGTGAAAAAAACCAAGCCCCAACCAACCTAAGTTTCGTTGAAAAAAGCACTGGTGTGGACAGTGCTATGTTGAGGGGAGACGCTCTCCCAACAACATAGCTACGGCCGCTTGTTGAGGGTGGCTTAATTATGCTGGCAGGAGGGCTCTCTCCCATCAGCATAGAGCAGCTATCCAGGAATCCTTATGGCGATGCAGCTGTAATGTCTGTAGTGCAGACATAGCCTTAGTGACTGGCAAAGTTATGAATATAGGCTCCCAGGCTCATCCTCTGAAAGTGTTGTGCAGGTTTCCTCTAAGGATGAGGGCTGATAAGTCAGATATTGAGCGATCACTTTGAGAAAAGTGTTCGCCCACAGGTGATCAGGTGTTTTTGTCTTATTTTCCTGTGTGAGTTCATTTGAGAGCCTAGTGATTGTCTGGTTTCATCCACATAGTTGTTAGTGGGGCACTTACTGCTCTGGGTGAGGTACGGTACATGTGATAGGCACGTGTAAGACCCATGGATCTTGAAAGGTGCATTGTGGGAGGTATTGATCCTTGTACTAGTGGAGATATGTCTGCAGGTTTTGCATCTGCTGTTCTGGCAGGGTCTGGGGCTGCTTTGATTTTGTGTGTCCTGGTCTGTGGGGAGCTTGCTTCTGATGAGCTTGAAGAGGTCGAGGGTTTGTTTGAAGGCTAGAAAAAGGGGGTCAGGGAAGATCTCTTTCAGGATAGGATCCCCATCAAGTATGGGTTGTAGTAGTTTGATGATACCTGTATGGGTTCCAGAGTGGGGCGGCAGGTGAGAACCAGGCGTGTGCGGTCAGAGGGGATTTTATTTCTGTATTGTAGTAGGTTCTCACTGGGTATTTGGGTGGCCCGTTCCATTGTACAATCTACTTCTCTGGTGGAGCGTCCTTTCTTGGTGACAGCGGTTTTGAGTGGGCTAAAGTGTATATGCCAGAGACGCTTGGTTTAGGACTTATTACAACAAATACCCCCCTCCCAGCTGCCTTTCCCCCACCTCCCTTTTCCTCCCCATGACAAGGGGTGTTGGCAGGTTACTTCACCTTGAATAATCCCTTGAAGTACATTCACTACTTACGCTAAACCATCTGTCGCACCTTGTACTGAGCTGTGACAGTGAGTAATTTCTCAGACCCGAGGAAGAGCTCTGTGTAAGCATGAACATTTGTCTCTCTCACCAAGAGAAGATGGTCCAATAAAAGATATCACCTCAATCTCTTTGTAAATTTACAGAGCAGTATGAGTGATTTTACCATAACATGTCTACACACACAAAGTTTAAGTCATATGTCAATAAGGAGTTAAAAGTTGCAGAGCAGTTGTTCAAGGGCAAAGACATGGCAGGTATGTGGTTAACAATGTGTTAATTTGTTAGTTGCCTGGGATCAGAATTAAGCACTTTGGATGTGCTGGATGTAATCAGAACCATGGTAAGCACTGAATAGAAATGAAGGCGAGTTGAATGTGTAAGTTTGTTTGCTGTAATCTGTTACATACGGTCATATGTCCGTACTACCAAACACACTAAAAAATAAGAATGGCAATGGATAATTGTAGTTATCATGCAGACACTGCGGTATGTGGATAATTAGTCATGTGGTATCCCAGGTCACTGACTGGTTGAAGGATCCTATTTCAGACCTTTTATTTACTTTGCCAAAGGGATTCACCATCAGGTTTTTTTCCTAAACATTATGACCACCTACTGCTTCAGCACACGAGTCCCTTTTAAATTGCTTCTTGGCACTCAAGGTCTGCTAAAGGGGTCCCTGTGCTATCCTGCTGAACCTTGAGGTGTGATTACAGTAGTGGAGGATGCAAAGATAACAACTTCTTCCTGTAGCACGTTGCTCCTTGGTGCCTGTAGCACCCATGCCATGTTGTGGCATGTCAATTCTCAAAGGACAAACTGGGCTTGGCCAGGTCAGGGCTTGGTTGGGAGGTCTCCAAGGAGCACCTAGGGCAGCAGACTTCCCAACCTTTCCCACACCATGACTTCCCTCTCCACCTAGCCATAAAGCAAAGGAGGGTGTCACAACTGTCTGAAACCTGTTCACAACCTGCCTTAGGAGTTGCAGCCCCCAACTGGAGTACAATAATCTAGATGGTGTTGGTGACCTAGTATGGGACACTCCTCTCTGATTCACTACTGAACTCTGTATGGCTTCAGGGGTCCATCTTTCACATCACACTTACGGCCCTGAATGCCTAAAACTCTATTTAGGATCCAAAATACAGACAGCCTGATTTTCAAGTATGTGGAGCATGTGGAACTCTCATTGGCCTCACTGGGACTTGTATGGTGCCTAAATAAGGATTTGGGAGCTTAATTAGGCATTTGGGTTTGAAAGCTGTAGCCATTAGTTTTTGGTTCTCTTGGAGGAGTTGGAAAAGGCTGACTTCGCAAACAAAACCTTGGGGCTACAGTTTGGCTTATTTGGCTGTGCAAGGCTTTGAAATCTCCCTGCTTGGCTCTGAGGGCATCCAGGAAATCTTTAGAAGCTTTGTTGGCTCGCACCTCACAGCTATACTCCATTACAGGTTAGGAGGAAAAATATTTAGGTTGTATTTGGAAACTCTTGGCAGATTTGTGACAGAAATAAACTTCAAACTAATTTTTCCCTTTACAACCTCCATAAGAATATACTGGAAACAATTATAACTGCCTGCCTCGATCATCCATTACTGAGATTCTCAACACTCTAGCTAATAGCAGTTCCAGCAAACAGATCAGCGCAGTCCAGAACCAACATGTTGCAGCTATTGAGAAGTTGTATGCCACATGCAGAGAAGGCTAAAAAATATGATCTGTGTCAAAGAAACATAGCTGATGGAACATGGGAATTAGAAACAAAACCAAAATTTGTTGCTGGGTTCCCTGTGACCTGAAACACAGCAGCATAGCCAAGCTGACACTGTCCTGGTTTCCACTTGTTGCATCTGATAATTAATGTATGAATGGAATCCATTGACTCCAACTTCCCCTTTTTGCCTCTGCTTGGCTATTCCTTTAAGTCCATGGTCTGTGGTGAATGTTATTCACCTGCCTAGCATTGAGCACGGTGGAATTGCATTGGCTGAACACCTGGTTTAAAGAACAGACCTTTTTGGCCATCCACCTCTATACTAGGGCAGTGTAGCGGGGTGGCCACCCCGCTCCTGCCTGGAGAGATTAAAGCAGCCCTGGAGAGGGCTACAGCTGGGAAAAGAAAGGCTGATTGGGGGAAGCAGCCACAGGTGAGGCCTCGCCCCAGTCAGGCCACAGCTAACCCTATAAGAAGGCTGAGGGCCACAGGCTGACAGACATTCTCTCTAGCCTCTTGAGAGAGAAGGTCCTGGCTGCTGGGAAGCTGAGGAGAGTACCTAGGGTGAAGCAGTGCTGGGGACGGGCAGAGGGAGCTGTGGAGCTCCAGCCTAGCATAGCCCCAGGCTGCAGGCCAAGCTAAGGGCCACAAACGGGTACCCTGTGCCCTCCACTTCCCCTCTTCTCCACTTCAGGTCCTGATTTGGGCTAACACTTCAGCATGTGCTTGCCTCTAAGCATAAGTTGCTTGATTCCTCTTGGCCTCAATGGAATTTAAGCATAAAAATATGCTTAATTTTAAGTTTGAGTGCTTTTCTGAATCAGGGCCTCAGTGAACAAATGGAAACATGCCCCACAGATCCAAAATGGGGAGAGGCTCAGAAAGGGGATGGGCTGGTCCTACCTTGCTTCCAACCCCACAGAAGCCCTGCTACAGGTGCTACATGGATTGCCGTCACAAAAGATTTGGAACTTCCTTCTGACTGAAAAAGGCAGCACCTACAACATACCAACACCCCCTAGCACAATGGTTCTCAGACTTTTGTACTGGTAACCCCTTTCACATAGCAAGCCTCTGAGTGTGACCCCCCCGCCCATAAATTAAAAACACTTAAATATATTTAACACCATTATAAATGCAAGAGGCACAGTGAGGCTTGGGGTGGAAGCTGATAGCTTGCGACCCCCACATGTAATAACCTCGTGACCCCCTGAAGGGTCCCGACCCCCAGTTTGAGAACCCCTGCTAGCACTGTGTGTGGGGATCAGTTCACTGCCGACACAGTAGAGTGCTACCTATTGAATTGCGGATGTATCTCCCTGTAGCACACAGATGTCCCTTAGGAATCTCCCAACTGACTACTGATCTTGCCCCTTGCTTACGGCTGGTCCACACTAGGGGTAGGTGGGGAGGAAATCGATCAAAGATACACGACTTCAGCTATGCTATTCGCGTAGCTGAAGTCAAAGTATCTTAGTTTGACTTATCTGTCATCCTCACGGTGTATAAAAATTGTACAGGTTTTTGCTGTATCCCTCTTCCCCACTCTCTGTCGCTTAGCCCCTCAGTGGGGTAGGGCGTTATCACCTTTACCACTGTGCATGTGTGTTATATCCCACTCTCTGTCCCTTCATTATTTGCCCTTGGAACAGAGGCAGTGTCTTCCTTTCTATTTGTACAGCACCTAGCACAAAGCTCTGATCAGACCTGGGGCCTTTGTGCACTATTGCAACACAAATCATCAGACTCACTGGCTGAACCTACCTTAGGACAGGACAGAATTACCCAGCAGCTACTGAGAGTGGATTATACCTTTTTGTGGTAGTCAGATCAGTCATACAAAATATTTTAAAGGATACTGAAAGTGTGATCGACAAAAGGAGAAAGGTCCATACAGAATTCCAAAGACTGCTTAGTATTAGCATGTATTGGAGACAGTATGTTAACATAATGGAGCAGATTTCACTCACTGAGGGTTGTATGCAATGTAAATCAAAGCAGAATTCAACCCTTTATGTCTAACTTAATTTAGGAAAATAATGATGTTATACTTTAGTTTCCATCAGAGGTTTCAAGTTTGTTGCTTTCATCTGGTTACTCACGGGGGCTAATACCAATAACTAATGTCCACTTACCTGAATAGTATTGATTAAGGAAAGAGAATACACATTGCTTTATAATTTGATCCAGTCTCTCAGCTATAGACTACACAGGCCCATTGACACAGTGGTTTATAAGGCACTAAAATAGCATCTGAATATAGATTAGGGAGAAGAGGCAAAATTTTGTAAGTGATGGATTCAAAATGAGTGAACAACAGGAAGGCTAAAGACCCTAGTTAGACCAGCCTTTCAGGATGCTAAACAGAAGGGACATGTGGGGCGGGGGGTTGGAGGCAGGGTCACTTAGGGGAAAAACTAGTTTCACCATTTTTCTGCAGTTTAAAGGAATTTTGTAGCTAAATGCAGGCGTGACCTAAATCCTTTCAGCATGCTGTTAACCAATAGTGTGTGATGGTACGTATTCTAGAAAAAGGAATATATGCTGGAGCTGTGTCAGTCAAAGATGTGGTGAAGGTCAAGATATTCAAAATTCAAATATGAGGTAAAATCTTCAAAAGTGCTTATGTGATTTAAGATCCTAAGTCCCATGTTCAGAAGTGATTTAGGCACTTTAGCAGCTTACATCTTTTTGAAATTCAAGAGATTAAGTCCCCTTTGAAAAAGTGACTTACGCACATTTTGATGACTTTGAACAATTTGCCCCTGGTGTTTACATATGTTAAGGGCAGCATTATCTCCTACAATGTAATACTATTACTGCATAAAATCAGAAGTTAATAGTAGCATGGTTCCATTGAAATGGTCCTAATACCTTGCAGAGGCACTCCGTTTGAGCCTGTTATCATACTTAGCACAGGATAGTTTTATAGGGGCTGTAATGTAATGTAACAAATGAACACTTTAGGGCATGCCTGTTTCCTGTCAGATAAAGAAATAACAGCACTTATCCACAAATATTCCTGTTGATCAGAGCCTGCAGCAGCAGAACAATGAGAGCATACAGTAGTGTGGCTCTCAGGTTGGTTTAATTAGTTGGGATTGTGGTCACAATGTGGTAGTTTGGGCTGGAGTTTCCTTCCATTATACCTGTCATTTGCTTTAACACGTCGTTTCTTATTTGTCCGCCCCCACCCCTCTTTTTTTTTTTTTTAAAGTATAGGGCTATTTCCTTCATAATAATTTCCTCTTTAGCACCTCACAAGGACTGAAAGCACTTTTACTTCCTAACAACTGGAAGTAGCACTCCGGACCCTATAATTATCTACCAGACTTCAGGGCCCTTCATTCTCAAAAGCTTTAACGGAGAGCTTGAGTACCTCAGATAAAAATGACAGGCATGCTCCAAATAGAATCCATTCCTGCTGGATTTGTGGCACATAACCTTCCTTTAAAACTGGGTATTTTTATGGCTTAAATAGTGGTGCTTTTGAAAACAGAACACCCAAATCTGATAGGGGTATGATCTCATGAGGACTTTAAAATACCCCCTAGAAATACATAAGGACTATAATTTAAATGGAATATTTGACTATTTCAGCAATATAATCTGTAATTTAGTTCTAAGCAGTGAGAGTGAGGTATTGTTAGGCACCCGACATCCCAACCAACTCAAACACAAGCCACATAATAAACAGCATTCACTCCACAATGCATCCCAAAGGTCTTATTGTTATGGCCACAACATGCCAGCATGCTTTTAAAATACACAAATGGCTACTGCCCTAGATAACCTCCAGAGGTGTTCTCTCATTTGGCAATCATTTCCCATGGTTTGAATCTACACCAATTCCTTGCCGACTGTACATACAGGGAAACGGTGTTATACTTTTAAAATCCCACTGGCAGGAAGTTATATGGACTTGAATGCTACAATACCAATTTCAATCAAAAAAAAAAAAAGTCATCCTGCTGTTGTAAGGAGTCACTGGATTGGGGGAAGAGGCCACGCTGGTGCAATTTCCTAAGCTGTAGACTGCCGCAAAAGAGTTTCTTGCGGGGCTCTAAGTTTTCTCATGATCTGGCTCAGCAGAAAGGAGAATTGTTTTGGAAAGTTTGGACAACTTGAGGCAACCCATTGTGGAATAATTATAGGCCTGTAAAAATACATGCACTTCTGGAATTTAAGATTTTTAGGCCATAGATATATATTTTACTTCAGTGAAATCTCATAGTAAAATATATTTTGAAGAGTCAGGCAACATGACTGTATAAAACAGATAATTTTCTACAGCTACATCTGTCTGCATGACCATTAGAGAAGCTCAATATTAAAACTGTTTCATTCACTCATCCTGCAATGTTTCTGTCTTTCAATCCACACTTACTTGAGCAATTCTGACACAGTATTTAAAACTGCATTAATCTCAGACTCATGATAGAACACCAAAATCCCATTTCATTATGTGGTGGGAAATGCGGTCTCGAACCCATGTCATCTAGTTTTCAAGGCTAAGCCAGTTTAGACTTGGGTAATGTTTACATGGGTTATGAGCTGAGAATTCCCAAGTCCAGATTCTGATTTCAGACACACCAGTGTATATTTATAGTAATTCCACTGAAGTCAAACATGCACCTCTGAACGATTCCTTCTTGCTCAAGGCTTTTTTGACCCATGCCAGCAGATAATTACAGTACCTCCCACATAAATTTCCCTGTCCTGGCTAATGGGTAGGGGGTGGAGCCATGACACTGCTCATCCCTGGCTCACTCCCTGCACACCTGCTCCTGCACTTTTGCTTCAGGCAACACATGCAGGGGTGGAAGTGGGGGCAGTCCTCTTGTGCCAAGTCAAAAATCGAGCCCTTGAGGAGATGCTGTATTGGGCAACTAGGAAAGCATCCAGTCTCAGTGAAGTGTGCTACAGTATCTACAGTTCAACTCACAATGCTCTTCTATACAGCAATCCATGCCATGTATCCAAAAGATCTTTGCAATCTATCAGTACAAAGAACAAAACAAACAAGACCTTTTATTATACTATTGAAGAGAGACACTATGTCTGGCACCCAGCCCAAACCAACAGAATAATGAATATTTAACTAAAAGTTTGAATATTTACCCAGTGGAGCCCTGTTTATGTTATACTACTATTTAAGTGGGCTTGGAACCAGCAAAATGTTGGGGGTGCGCCAGTTCAGGTTGGGTGAGAAAACTTCCAGCATCGTGCCCAAAATTTTTGCAGTAGCAAAAGAGGAATTCTTGTGATTGAAAATGCCTGACAACTCCCTTTAGGCCACAGAGGTGCCATCTCAGTGAACTCTGTTTACATAAGGAAGTTGGATAAGCCATGGGAAAAACAGTCATCGAATGACATGCTGAGGTTTAAAATGGAAAACACAAAGAAGAACTTTAATATGTAGTAGTTTGAACTTAGTTTAAACAAGGTTTATTGATAGTCCATCAGTGGCTGATTGCCCTTCTGGAAAAGCCCTGTAGGATATAGCAGAAAATGAGAAATGATGAAGAAGAATGACTCAAAGCAAGCATTTGAAAGGAATGAAGACTTCTTAATGAAGAATAGTATCCCTGTGATAGAGTTCTATAGGATGGTCACAAAAAAACCAAACCAAACCACAAAATACTTTAGAAAGGATGTTCTCCTCTGTTAAACCGTAAGGGTGAAATCATGGCTCCATTGAAGACAATGGGAATTTTGCCAACAATATCAATGAAGCCAGCATTTCAGCTTACACGTTTCTGGAATAATTTCTATGGTATGCTAGAAGATTTTGTAGAATCCGCTTGGTTACACATCTATTAAATTTGCATAAGCGTGTGCGTGTGCAATTTGAATGTGATACATGGTTCTATTCTCACTTAGCAGATCTACCATCTGGAAAGATGCTACAGTGTGGAAACCACCCCCCGATAGAAAGTTGGTGGAGTGATTCCAAAACAAGCAACAAGGTGGAACCCAAGTGGAGCACCTCAAAGGACCTTTTAAAAATAGGTCTTGAGGCCCAGATCTCATGGCTTTCCCTCAGCTGGTGATGAGGTGGTTCACCAAGCTAAAATGCAGCTCTCTCCGGCAATAGAAACAAACCAGAGTTGCTCACTGTAACCAGACTTGACTTTCACCTAAAGTCCCAGTATTCCACCCTTAGAGTGTGCTGCTCAGCTTAAGAGTGAGCAGGCTGCTCTGCTCAGGAAATTGCACAGAGCTCAGTTTAAAACTGCAGCAGTCAGAGAATGCTAAATAACCCTTCTGCCTTTCTTTTCCTGGAGAGGCTGGCTCCGTGAGGGCTGAGTTTCCAAAGAGCTTGCGTGTGTGTGAAACCCTGAAATGTGTGTACGCAAAATGAGTAGCTGCCCATACAAAATGCCAGCTGGGATTTTTTCCTCCTGGAAACACATGTCCACAGATTCATCATTTGTGTTTCCAAGAGACCTTTTGAAATCCATCCCTTGAAAAGTTTTCTTGGAGTCTTGCAGCCTCAAGTACTTACACATCCTAGAGAAAGTACATGACATTCTACTGTGCAGAGCAAGCTAAGAAATATACAGGCCAGTTACAGAGCAGCTAACAGTGGTTAACCAAATCTCCCAGTAAAATGGAGCCTTGTCAGCCTCCCCAACAGAGTATGCCATGCATTGCTCCCCGATTTGCCCTGCATCAGTTCTGTTATTCACTAGTGTCAGATACTTTCTGGTGGGATGCAGTATTAAAAAAACCTTCACTTAGCAAACTTTTCTTCAAGACTGGGTGTTCATAGCAAAAAATAAAAATAAAATTAATATAATCTAAAAATAAAAGGAAAAATTCCCCATCATGGGATTCAGCCCAGTTCTATGAATCTCAATTTCCCCTTTTTTTGAGTCTCTCCTTCAAACTAATCACTTTGGCAAAATAAAGGGGAGCTGGGCTGGTGTTAACATCTTGTTCTCCAGGAAACAGGTGATGTCCTGGCCCTCTGGCTCTGGATTCCAACACATCGCTGCACAAGTTACTGATTGAAAGATGGTTACCATAGTCCACAAGTGTAACAGAATTTGGTGAATTCATTGTTTTGGCACTGGCTCACATTTAGTTGCTTCTGATATCATATTTTGGCCAGTTCTGCACTGGAAGAATTCTATCAAAAAAAGGACATCAGGACCATTTCTTTCTGTTTTTTTAATTTGTTGAAGGCCAGTAGGTCTCATGGCAGAAGTAATGCTTGTAGAAGGGCTGCTTTTGGGAAGATCTCACCCAAACTTCAGGATGTACACACCTCCCTTTGGCAGTGCAGCCATGCAGCTCCTGAGACGACTAGAAGAAACCAAAGCAGAAGAGTTGCAAAGCAGCTGGACGGAGTTATTTTGGGGATGAGCCACTGAAACCGGTTCTACAAAGCTGCTAAATATACTATGCAGACAGCTCCAATTAATAGAGACGTGGGAATTGCCAGACTCAGATCAGAGTCTGGGTCCAGTCTCCTGTTTGAGACAGTGGTCATTACCAGCTGCGTCAGGGGAAGGTGTAAGAACCCTGCAGTAGGCAGATGTGGGATAATCTGCTCCCTCCAGCCTGATCTCTAATAGTTAGAGACTGACTTAAGCCCTGAAGCACAAGGTTTAGTGTCCCTTAATGCTTTGCTTGATCTTCATTACTGAAGGGTTACTGTGCCACAGCGATTGCTTTTTCCACTTCTATTTAGGAGTGAAATGTTACTTTCATTACTCGCTTTGTTTTTTGGAAAGCCTGCCACTTTTGGTGCGAAGAACAGAAGAGGATTTTGCTCCTAGGATTCAGATGGGTGACTCTTTGGGCTTAAACCAGGATTAAAAAAACAGAAACTAGTTACTTTCCCAGAAGGAAAAACAAACGCCTCAGTTTCTGCTGACTTGGAGTTGCAAAAATGCATACAGTGCTGGGTAAAATACTGTGGTGGTAAATAGCACAGGGAGTTCATTTAGAAACAACAGTGTAAGTACACAGCCTAATGGGCCAGTTTGTTTCAGGTTTTTTGTGGTTCTGTCTATCTCCTTTAGTTAACCTGCTACTAAAAACTTGAAGTTTAAGGTCAACCTGAGGCCATGCATGCTTGATTAGTTGATTATGCCATGTAAACAAGTGCTGCCGAGCCATATAACAAAGCCGGTCCCACTCACTAACTTTGTTGCTGAGACATGGGGAGCCAAAGAAAATAGAACTGTCAGATGGCTTGGGCGATTAGTCAGTAGCAGAAAAAAAATGTGGTTCTGAAATCTGCACACACACATCCATGTTAAAACACACAGTGACTAAAACAATGGAGCTAAGTAGTTAGTATTTTTTTTTTCATTATCTATATGGTGATAGTATCTAAAGCCCTACTGGACTTGGACAAGACACCGTATAAGCATATTGTGAGAGTGAATAATAAGAGTATCTTCTAAAAAAGTTTGATAAGATGTAATCGTGCCCATCTACCAGGAGTGGCTCTATGTATTTTGCCGCCCCAAGCACGGCATGCCGCTGAAGGCTGCCTAACTGCTGCCCTCATAGCGATTGTCAGGCCCCCCCGCTGCAGCTGGCCACCCCAGGCACACGCTTGGAGCGCTGGTGCCTGGAGCTGCCTCTGCCAACTACAAGATGCAATTTTACAAGTACAAAAGCCTAATTTTGATTAAAACCATTAATACAGTGAACTGCTGCCCCTTATCTCGTGGTTGCCCGGTCTAATATGCAAGTTGCAATATATCAGGCAAACCTTGCTCAAACGCTTTGGACAAAGTGACTGAAGACACCTGGAGCTATAAAGCTAGTGGCGCAATGGGTAGGTTTGTGTTTGGGATTGTTCTCCAAGGATCCCGGAGGAGGAGGAGGAACAGGCATTCCTTCTATGGAGTAGCAACTGAAGAACAACTGACCTTATGGGTAACAAGTTTAAAGATTATTCCTAAATGCCACCCAGATCATCATTTCAAATTAGTAGTCTGAAGTCCTAGGAAAAGGAGTTGGTGACAAGTTAAACTTGGGTCTGGAAGTGATCGACTGTGACAGATGTCTTCACTATCCGCTAGATCAGGATTTATCGTATCTAGCACTCTCCTGTCGACTCCTGTACTCTGGCATCGCGAGAGGTGCAAGCAGAGTCAATGGGGGAGCGGCAGCTGTCGACTCACCACAGTAAGTCAATCTATGTTCGTTGACTTCAGCTATGTTATTCACGTAGCTGAAGTTGCGTAACTTAGATCGATCCTCCCCCCAGTGTAGACCAGGCCAAAGAGTCTCTGGCTAGCTGTGGAGACAATGCATTGGACAGTGGATGTAGAAAGTACCTTGCATTACTGTGCCTTAGATCGTCCACCTTGCCCCAAGGGACCTTTCCAGCTGCCAGAGCGCAATGGGTCACCCAATGGGACTATCCCTTTCACATGAAGAATCCTCCATCAGCCAGGTAAGCTGTCAGTGGCTGCTTTGATCTCCTGCAGTGCAGTGAGGACAGGGCCAGGGTTTTAAGAGAATTCAGTGCTTTATTGCTTCATAGCTTTAGTCACCTATAAGCATCAAATATTACCACAGAGATGCGGCTGGCCATATCCCATTTGTGCTGGTGACTACCAGGGATACCACTATTGAAGGATTAGATTTGGAACTTCTCCTTCACTGCTGACCACACTCAGTCCACTCTGGGACATCTCTCTAGGTATGGTGAAAGTTTCAGTCTAGCCTGTCCAATTCAGGATCATCTTCTAAGTCCAGTAGTTCACTGCAAGTGCCGGTGCTTTGACAGTGGTGGTCATGGCTGGCCAGAGCAATGACTTTTGGAAAAGGGCAGTACCAGCATTGGCATTTGGAAGAATAGATGAGAAGGAGAGGCTGCTACTGTAATCTGGTCCTTCAATCAGCTGAGAAACGGGAAGCGATGTCACCATCGAGCATTCAGTGCTGTCAACTGCCCAAGAAATATGACTATAACCCATAAGGGCTACTGAACATGATAGAGTTCAAATCAGAGATAGGAAAATGTGTGATACTTCTAGGTGAAGCTTATTTTGAGGGGTCTGGGTTAGAACACGTAAGCCCTCCGGTACCTTCTGTATTTGTGCTGGATGCTTTTGCATAATTTGTGACACTTTTCTTGTACTCTTCTTCCCCCAAAGGCAGTACTTCCTCAGGCTATGAACTTCCTCAAACAGATTGACTGGCAAGAAGACATCAGTCTTTGTCATACTAGCTGTTGAAACTGGCACCCTTCCAGGAACAAGGATGGAAAAATAACCAGAGTATCTCATGAATAAACAGGTATTTGGGGGTGAATGGTGGTTAGGGGTATTTTTATTCCAATGCAGTTTATTATTGTTTAAACAACGGTATATGATATATACTGTGTCAATAAATAAATGAAGGGCTAGTTCTTACCAGGAAGGAATGGTATAAGGAGAGGTGCTATACTGGAGACAAAACCCCGAATTCAGATTGCTTTTTGTGAATAAGTGCACAGAATATTGTTTGCCATTTTATATTTTAAGGGGCAAAAGCGACTATTACTGTCATCTTGTCTGACCTCCTGTAGAATACAGGCCATTTGTGCATCATTGGCGTACTACACAGTTCAGCAAGTTAAGACTATATAATTACATATTACTGGGAGTCAGGAGTTCTAGATTCTGATCTGGGTCCTCCCTTTGACATGTTGTGCGACCTCGGGCAAGTCACTTAATCTCTCCATGCCTCATTATCCCCATTTAACAGATGAAAAAACTAATATCTACCTCCAGAAGTGCTGAGGCTTAATTAAAGCTTGTAAAGAGCTTTGAGATCCTCAGATGAAAGGAGTTGCAGAGGTGTTTATTATTATCATTAATAGACCCAGTTTTTCTGAGCTCTTCTACCTTTCTGGTTTTAGCCTTTTCACACGCAGGAGCTATTGTCCTTAGCCAGAATACGTCAAGGTCAGCCTGAGGCCAACATGTAAAGTAGCTGGTTATGTGATGTACACAGGCCTGGCATTACCCTCCCTCTTGAATCCCGAAGACTGTGGTAAGAATTTGGGGCAGGGATCATTTGTTTGTTGTGTGTTTATACAGCGCCTAGCACAATGGGCTCTTGGTCCACACAAATAGTGAGGGTGAAGGCAAGAAGTACATGCAAAGAGCATGGATTGGTTTAAATCCACAATTCATCACTCAAGTTACTAATTCCACACTGGGAACTCAACAGTCCAACACTGGTGACATCACACGAAGACTCTGTCCTGCACATGGCTCCTCAGAACTGATGTGAGGACATCAGTTGGACTCACCCAAGTTCCAACCTGAAGCTGTGATCAGGTCCAACTGATTTGAAAATTGGATCTTAAAATGTTCCATTTCTCTTCTTTATTTCAGATAAACAAGGCCAGATTCAACCTGCACCACTTTTTTTGCTACAGAGGGCCCAGGTTATGGCCATGCAAAGAAGTTGCAGGTTTCGCTGCCAAAGAGGGAAGGAACATACAGGAGACCAAAGCCCTACAAAGAGTGGTACCTGTAGGATTTGCTGATCCAGTGCATACACAAAGAAAATACATGGTGCATGCACACAGTGCTGAGACAATGCATACACCATTTCTGGCTGCAACTTAAGTGTTACCATTTTTGCCAGCCTTAGCGATTAGGGC
Source organism: Gopherus evgoodei (assembly GCF_007399415.2). Lineage (NCBI taxonomy): Eukaryota > Metazoa > Chordata > Testudines > Testudinidae > Gopherus > Gopherus evgoodei. Next base: position 5,342,244 of record NC_044331.1, read on the forward strand.
CTGCAGCCTAAAGCTGTACTCTCAAGCTGGAATCCATTAATTTCCACAGCTGTGATACCAAAACTTTGTCGCCAGGCTTAGGAAGAGACAGGGTTTCACTGTGGTTGGTTATATTCCATTTCTTCCTCTATCACAAAATCTGAACAGTGAAGATCTGTAGTTCTGAAAAGTAAATTTATTATTATTATTAATAATAATAATACTACCACCAGCCCTTCATCCCTAGGCCCCAAAGCCCTTAACAAAGGAGGCATCATTACCCACATGAGAATTTGAGGAAACTGAGGCACAGGGAGGGAAGGTGACTTGCTCAAGGTCACTCAGCTGGCTAATGGCAAAGCCAGGAGTAAAACTGAGGCCTCCGGAGTCAGGGTCTATTTCCCTTATCCTTCAGACAGCCCTTTGCACCCACTTGTGCAATATTTAGATCAAGAAGATTGAGAAAGGTAAAAAAAAAGAAGTTTGACTGAGGCTGTGCCTACACCACAATTTATGGGGTGATTTCCCTGCTTGCCTACACCTACTTGCACAAACCCCCATCCAGCTAGCATGGGTATAAATAGCGGGGTAGCTGGGTACCATGGGCACTGGAGTCACAACAGAGTACAAACCAGAGCTCACGTGAGTACCTGTACACGAGCAGGGAAATCATACCATAGACATAGCCTCAGAGCACAAACAGGGCACACACACAACTAGCACAACTGGTTACAGAACGCAATCGTTCTAATAAGTATATATTTAACTTTTCTTTCAAGAAACTCTGTTGATAATATTATATTTAACTCTTCCAAATAGATGTTATAGGCCTTTAAACATCCATCAGGATAGCAGGGAGATAAACCCTGCAACTATCGTGCACAATCCGAACCAAATGAGAAGCTACAAAGCCGAGCCCATGAAAGCAATTGCTCTCTTGGCTCCACCTAGGCTTTACCACTAGGTGGCAGAGGTCATTGAGAAATGTTCTCTTTTATTCATATTCAACCTCATTCTACAGAGACCCAGATTTAACCATGCACTTACGCTCTTGCTTTAGAGCATCTTTGTAAAACAGTCATTGTTGCTTCTGTAATGGATGAATCAGCTGGATTACCCACACGTTGGAATGCCATTTAAATTTCTACACCACCGCCTCTCTGATTCGAGCCATTCTTCTCTTTGTAGATACAGAGTTACATTCCTATATCACTTTGCATCAAGATCAGAATGAAATGCCCTCTAGTGCTGATTAGGGCTATTGAAACATTTTGTAACATTGCCAGACAATATACTAGTTGATCTATCTATTCTATAATGCCTAAGAAAGGGAAGCATTTTATACCAGGCTTTCATGGAATGAAAAATGGAGTTAAAAGGTGAATGGGAAACTGATTGGAGTTTTTCCCCATTTGATTCTCTAAAGTCTAAATTTTTTGCATGTAATTTTAATCGGGGTCTCAGTTGCTGCACTTATACTGCCTGAGGTACCACTGTATCTGAGGGCTTAATGGTGCATAGCACCAGTGAGGAAGCTGAAGGCCGGCAATTGGGGTACAAATCATCTGATGTTGAGCAGAGACTCGAAATTTAGCAGATACATATGTACATAGAGATAGCTGTAGGTAAGTAAATGCAAAGAAATGTTCATGCACATGGGCCTGACTTTTAAAGTGAATTCCCTCTAGCAATGGTCTCAGCCCTTTGTGTTCACTCTCCATGGACATTTTTGCAATCAAGTTTTACCTGTGTGAATGGTTGTAGAAAGTGAATTTCAAAACCACATGCAGATATACTCAGGCAAGCACTTTTCAAATTTAGTTTTCATGAGTATTTGCATGCCTATAACTGCTCATCTAATCAGAGAACAGAAAATGGTGCCATGCCCTTTATCTGGTCACTCACAATTACCCAAATCAGTGCAGACAGTAAAATAAAAAAATTGCAACACAGAATCATTGCATAACTCACAGCGTGCCCACACAGCATCCATGAGAACAGGAAAAGAGGCCACATTAATCAGATCAATCTAGTCTGCTCAGCTCCAATAAGCAAAGATGAAGAGTGCTTAGAAGCCGATTGTGCACATATTGGCATCAAGATCAGGGCCCTAATTTGTGAGAAACAGACATGGGGGGTGATTGTCAATGTAATAAGCTCCAACTTTGTAAAATCAAATAGGAAAACCAGCTCTGCAGGTCAGCACACTGAAGGAAAAAGCACCTGTGGTTACAGAGCTGTGCCTGGCAAATGGAAAAGGAGACACTAGAACTGGGAACATACCTGGGGAGCTGAATCTGTGCTTTAGAAAAACTTTCCTTTGAACAGGGAGATTTGGACATTGACAGAGAGCTATTGTTCATGAGAGAAACAAAATGCGATAGTTTTGGAAGAGAATGGCTCTCCTTTGGGAATCTGAGACACTGTGGGGTGGGTCTTTGCGGCATTGTTCCCGTTGGGCAATTGTCATTTCTGGCAGCAATGGGACTGAACCAAAGCCCGGGATATCTGACCGTCACTATACTTCGGAAATGATTTAATCCTGGATCCCAAGTCTGTGGCTCAGAAGTACTCCAACAGAGGACAAACTATGCGAGGACACAAGTTATGGGCCAAATCCTGAAAACACTTCCATGAGTAACTTTACAAATCAGAGCAGACTTGCTGAGATCAGTGGAACAGAAAGTCACTCATGTTCATAAGTTTCTGCAGCATCGGAACCTATAATTGTAAGGTAGGTTTGGTTTATATTTGGAGATGTAGCAGCCCATCCAATCTCCATACAACTCCATATCAGGACTAATACTGACTGGCACGTCCTGGTGACGAAGTGTGACCTGTTTAATCTCTTCTACAAGTGGGCGGAGTTTAGTGACACATAAAAAACTGTGCCAGTTTGTATAACCCAGGTGTTTAAGTCTGCATGTAACTTCCAGAATTAAAGAACTTGCTGCTGGCAGTACTGGCTGTACCTATTAAATTCAGCCACCACCTCTTCTCTTGTGTCCCCAGTTCTGAGCATGGCTCAGAGTTGGGTATGTGCACGCATGTTAGGGGTGGAATTGGTTGTGACTCTGGCTCAAGCACTTGGCATTTTAGAGGAGGGTTGTTTGTGCTAGTCAAACTCTCCCTCCCTCTCTGCCCTGCAAAACTCCAGGTGATCTTACATAGAATTTGGCTAGTTAGCACATACAGCAACAAAGGCCATATCCCCTGCTGGTGTCATTCTACTGACTTCAAAATCCACATGCCACATATGCCCAGCCTGACAGATATGTACTCGATCCTTGCTCAAACTCCCGGCAATGACAAGGAGAATTTGACCCACCACCTTAGGGTTTGAATATTAATGTGTCAAAGTACCCAATCCCTGTTACGAAAGCTCTTTGCACTGTTCTGTCCAAAGCAGAACTTTCTCCTCATAAATTGTAGAAAGTGTTTCCAAATCCCTCTACAGAGCAGACTTTTCAAAGGCATACAGGTCAGTTAGATGCCCACGTCCCACTGAAAGTCAATAGCAGTTGGGTGCTCAATTCTCATCTCTGTCTTTGAAAATCATCCCCTGCATCTTTATCTAGTTTTCTCACATGTACATGTAAACAGGCTTTGGCAGGCTTCAGTCTAAGAGCCAAATTATATTTTTAGAGATATACATATAAAGTCTATTGCTTTAGGCAGAGCTGTTCACATAGGGTGAGGGTTGAAGAAATGCTGAGAAGAACTGGGCAAAGAAAGGTACTTCCATTTGGTGGAGGATTTGGACATTAAGAAAATATGGTTTCGGTCTGATTTGGAATGAAAGCCCAAAATGTCAAAGTTCTCTGTGAAAGGAAATGGAGCCTGGCCACACGGCAGTCTGCCTGGCGAGGTGCCCTGGAGCAATGAACTCCATTGTTTCCTCAGAACCGCATCAAAATCAAACTGTCTCTGTGAAATGTTTAGATGTCAACAGATTTTTTCCCTCATGAAAATGCTTTTTCCCCAATCAGCTCTATTCCTAAGTTACCTTCCACTGTAATCATAGGTTTTAAGGCCAGAAGGAACCATCATGATCCTCTAATCTGACTCCCACATAACACAGGCGATCGAATGTCGCATTAAGTTGCTGACCCCGGCAACTTGTGGTTGAACTACAGTGTGTCTTTGTGAAAGACAGCAATTGCTTGGCCGCATGTTTTGTGTAGTATTTATGTACTCTATTGTATTGTATATATTTTCCCAACCTATTTGACTGAAATCCATATACAGGCTTTAAAAATGAACAAACTAATTTTGGTTTGTTTAGATCTAGGTATTCAGAAATTCCTGTTCTGTAGGTAGGAACTCCTTTGTGTTTAAAGGCAATTTATGGCAACACAGAGGTCTGCATGATCAGCTCAAACCCTCCTTCATGTTATGATTCTTTTTTGCATCCCATGTGTTTCAGGCCAGGGTGGAGTTTTTCTAATAGTCCACCTGCCAACAGTCTTTAGCGCTCTACAGGAAATGTTTGGGGCACTAATTGCAATTGGAGGGGGAGGGAAGAGTGTGAGAGCAGTTGTCATGGTATGAACCCCCACTCTGAACCTTAGCTTCCAAAAGATGGGGTACCAGCATGAACCCCTCTAAGCTTAATTACTCGCTTAGAAATGATAGAGCTGCCACCACCCAAAAATATAGTGTTTTGGGGCACTTTCTGGCCCCCAAACCCTTCCCTGGGGACCCCAAGACCCAAAACCCCTTGGGTCTCACAACAAAGGGAAATAAACCATTCCCCCCTCCTTTCTTCCTCCCAGATTCTCCTCTCCCTGGGTAACACTGGGAGATCCCTGTGATTCAACTCCTTGAATCTTAAAACAGAGAGAAAATTCACCTTCCCCCCCTTCTCTCCCCCTCCCAGACTCTCCCTGAGAGAGAGACAGTAATCTTAACACAGACAGAAATCAGACTTTTCCTCCCCCTTTCCCTCCTTCCTCCCACCAATTCCCTGGTGAGTGCAGACTCCCTCCCCTTGGGTCTTACACAGGATAGCCAAAAAATCAATCAGGTCCTTAAAAATAAAAGCTTTTAATAAAAAAGAAAAAAAGTAAAAGTTGTCTCTGTAAAATCAAGATGGCAAATGTTACAGGGTCTTTCAGCTTAGAGACACTAGAGAGAATCCTCCCCCCAGCACAAATACAAGTTTCAGCAACAGAGATACAATCCTTCCAGCAAATACACATTTGCAAATAAAGAAAACAATCCAAAAGGCTAAACTGCCTTTGTAACTGGTACTTACTAAATTGAACAGAACAGGCTGTTTGAGAAGATGGGAATGGTTTATTTCCCTTTGTTGTGAAACCCAAGGGGTTTTGGGTCTTGGGTTCCACTGGGAAGGGTTTGTGGGCCAGAAAGTGCTCCAAAACTATTTTTGTGTGGTGGCAGCTCTATCATTTCTAAGCGAGTAATTAAGCTTAGGGGGGTTCATGCTGGTACCCCATCTTTTGGAAGCTAAGGTTCAGAGTGGGGGTTCATACCATGACAGCAGTCCAAACCAAAGTCTGCCTTGAAAGGCTTTAAAGGACAAAGTGAATAAAATGTTTTACAGCCTGTACCAAAACTTTCAACCAGCACATCATTTTGAAGTGGATTCCGTGTGTGCTTGCACGGCCATACTGGCCACACCACAGCCATAGCTGAGCATGCCAGGGATTCATGCCCAGCCTCATGCAAGGTGTGTTGGCATGCAAGTGCAAGTTCCCCATAGGCCTGACTGCACAAGTGCCCCACTGGCATCCCAGGCTCGGGCGTTTGCATTCAGAATTGCAAGTGCAAATTTGAAACCTACCTTTGAAAATGTCGTCTCCAGGCCTGTTCTGTTGCGGGTAAATTGCAAGGAGTATTGTCTTTCAAGCAGCTCAGTGAGATCTATGTAAAAATAAAAAGGCTTAATTGCACATTCGTTCTCTATTATTTCTAGCATAGCACAGCTGTGAGGGACCAGCCCTGGGACATGAAGACTTTCTACTCTAGATTGCTGGTTTGAATCTAGCACAGATTAGCATTAACTAATGGCTGTTTGGAAGCCCCTATGAAACGAACTGATGGTTCCTAGTGGACAAACATTCACATATCCCACCACCACACCTGGAATGGTTGATGGCAGTGTTAGCAGAAGGGCAAGGTCTGAATGTATCAGAGACTAAAATACCTCTCACCTTATAGATGGTCTCTACATTTGAGGTATATTTATTAATGCACATGAGCGTTATATCAGGCTCCGCATTACTGTTAAGCTAAAAGTGCCATAAACAATTGTCCCCCAAACTTTATCATTTAGAGATGGATCAAATCCTGTTCCCCCACCACCACCCAGCAATTAGACTGCATTGACGCCTGGTGTTCAGAGTTGCAAGTTGTCCAGCATGTCTCAACATCACTCACTTAACATATATTAAAACATTGATGGCTGCTTTAGCAGGGCAGATTCTGTTCCCAGTTATGCTGATGCAACTACACCAAAGTCAACAGAGTTGCTCCAATTTATACCAGCAGAATTTGGCCCAATGTGCTTCAATGGGCTGTCAGATACAATAGCAATGTGATGCAGTAGAAATGCTGAAATGGAATTGAAGCCCAGATTGGTTTCAGGTGTTCAGAATCCAAGAATTTCAAACTGAAAATGAGCTGTGAATAAATTCGGAAAGATTCAAATAAGACGCTTCTGGGTGAAGGGATTTTTGCTATATGGTTCTGTATGGCATTACAAGGGAGTCTTACTGTCTACTACAAACAGAATACAATACAAGTGGGAACCCACGCAGAATCTTCAAAACCTGGAGAGCAATTAAAACTGTAACAGAACAACAATTAGTAAACCTGTATGGCATGTGTGCTAGAGTCTATGTTCTCTGCAAACAGACTGGTGACACAAACAGAAATGCAGAATCAAAAGGGCACAGAACCATGTAAAAATACAGAATTTGCCAAATCAGTAAAATTACCCACAGCACATGCCAGGCAAGAAGAATACAGGTCACCCCAGTCTGACAATATTTCAATATTAGGGCTCTCCCACAATTTCCTTTCACAGATCTACACTAAAGTTGGGGAGGGTATCACCAAGATGTTGAATGTAAGTAATGAAAATACTGTATTTTCATGCATGGCTGTAGGAGGAGACTTGAATGTTGGAGATGGTAGCGGTGTGATGGCTAGACCTAAAAATAGGATAAATGATGCATTGGCAGAAACACTTTCAATGGAATAATAAAAGCTGTTTTATTCAGATTGCTGCCAGGACAAATCTAACTGGCACCTTTTTGCAACATAAAGCTTCACGTACATTTGACATATGGGAAAATGCTACCAGGAAAAGGTTATGTACTTTATATTCAGTGGGTGACTGCATAACAGTCCTAGGGATTATTCAGTTTTACGGTGATGTAAGCTAGTAGTAAATGTATAGGTAACGACAGAAAGAGCTCCAAACCCATGTGTGATTGTTTCCTGTTTAAAGCCATCGCTTCTTTAAAGCTACACTCAAGGGTTTAGTACTTATCTGAAGATCTGATACATTTGAACTTTGAGAAAAATGTGAAAAACTTAGTGATGGTTCTTTGCAAAAAGTAGTTAAAGGTACTTTCTGATGGTATAACTTTTTTTTTTTTTTTAAAACACTCTTCTCTTGAGATTTAGGAAGATAGACTGACTTATGCTTAGAATTATTTACACAGATAAATAACCCTAATACATATTAAAATTAGAAAGCTATTTCTATACAATATATACTCCTGCATGGCAATGAATGCTAAAATAAAGTGGCAGAATTCTCCCAAACAAGTTATTGAGGCATCAAAGAAACGTATACACATCATGAGCCCCTAGCATCATGAGTTTATTTGTTAACTAGAAACCAGATTAAGCCCTATGGAGCAGAACATGGAACGGTCGGTCACTCTGAGCAGAAGTCTCTTCCCCATGTAGAAAGAAGTGTGTTGCCCCATGCTATGGCATAGAACCTCCTCTTTCTGGAACTTCAGAGAGCACGGGGAGAGGAAATGGTGTGTGTGTGTGTGTGTGTGTGCACGCGCGCATGCGTGTCAGTCACTAACTTTAACACATCCGCTCTGCACCAAGGAGCACCTCTGTGGGTGGGACCTAGAGCCCATGCCCACAGGGGAAGCCCTGTCAGCATGGTACTGCAACAGGGTTGTGCCAGAGGCAGGGTAACAGTGAGCCAAGGAAAGCATCAGGGTGCCAGGAGGGCACACAGAGGAGCAAGCGCCTGCAATACGGTAGCTGTAGGAGGTGCAGAGTGCTCCTTGTGACTTCCTGAGAGTGACTGTAGGAAAACTGGAAATGCCATTTTAGCAGTCAAACTATTTGCAGAAGCTTTGACAAATAACCCAGTTAAACATGAAACTCATTTAATCAATGCATCTGCTGTTCCCATTTCAAGCCAGGTTGAAAGAACAACACAACACAAAGAAAGCTAATCTGCAATCGTCACCATAGCAATGGAAACTTGCTAGATTCTTCCCAGGGCCCTTGTGGTACCTCGCATCTCTGGCCAGTGCCAATGGAAAGATGGAAGGCTGTGCTACCTCTAATTTGTATGTGACCAGAGTAAACTGACCAAATGGACATAGGCTTTTGTCATAAACAGATAGCTAAGGGTTAATGTCTCTTTTACCTGAAGCACCTGACCACAGGACCAATCAGGAAACAGGATTTTTTTTTTCAACTCTGAGTGGAGGGAAGTTTGTGCCTGAGTCTTTGTCTGTCTGCCTGTATGCTCTCTCAGATGAGGAGTGATTTCTATTTCCTGCTTTCTAATCTTCTGTTTCCCAGTTGTAAGTACAAAAAGATCAGATAAAATTTATATATTTTTTTGTATTTACATGAATATAGTTGCTGAAGTGTTTTAAATTGTATTCTGTTTAAATAAGGCTGTTTATTCAATATTCTTTTAAGCAATTGACCCTGTATTTGTCACCTTAATACAGAGAGACCATTTTTATGTATTTTTCTTTCTTTTTATATAAAGCTTTCTTTTTAAGACTTGTTGAAGTTTTCTTTAGTGGGAAATTCCAGGGAATTGAGTCTGTACTCACCAGGTAACTGGTGGGAGGAAGAAGTCAGAGGGAACTCTGTGTGTGTTAGATTTACTAGCTTGATTTTGCATTCCCTCTGGGTGAAGAGGGAGGTAATTCTGTTCTCCAGGACTGGGAACGGGGAGGGTGGAGTCCCTCTGCTTAGATTCACGGAGGTTGCTTCTGTGTATCTCTCCAGGAGCACCTGGAGGGGGGAAGGGAAAAGATTTCTTTCCCTTTGTTGTGAGACTCAAGGGTTTGGGTCTTGGGGTCCCCAGGGAAGGTTTTCGGGGGGACCAGAGTGCCCCAAAACACTCTAATTTTTTGGGTGGTGGCAGCAGTACCAGGTCCAAGCTGGTAACTAAGCTTGGAGGTTTTCATGCTAACCCCCATATTTTGGATGCTAAGGTCCAAATCTAGGACTAGGTTATGACATGGTGGCAGCGTTTATGGGAAAGATAGAATCCAGAAGCCAGTAGGAATATTATATTTTTCTTTTCTCTGCTAGGGGCTTTTTAGCAGAGAGAAACAGTTTGGTTTTAAAAGGGAACCAAGTAAACTGACCAAATGGACATAGGCTTTGGTTAAGGCAGTGGTTCCCAAACTTTAATAACCTGTGAACCCCTTTCACTAAAATGTCAAGTCTCATGAACCCCCTCCTAAAAATGAGTATTTCCAGGATTTTCTCCTTTACCTGAGTATAAATTATAAAAGCAGTGATCTTAATATACAATTTGTTTTTATAACATGCTTATTACACACTATTATTTATCATTACGGTATTTTTATTACATTATGAAAATGGCAACACTCTTCCAAGATCTCACTTTTGTAGCTTGTATCACTTTGAATAAGTTTGTTATGATACAATGCTCCTATGTTTCATCAAGGAGTATCAGATGTGAAACAGCACGAAGGTATTTAAGAAGCCAACTCAAAGAGTTCCTCATACACAAGCATTCAGGTCTTGAGCAGTCCAGGCAAACAATGCACATTACAACAAAGCTTAAACTTATTCTTCATAATAATTTAAAAAACAACACTAGCTGCCTATTTAATTTTAAAAACAGCAAAAAATATCCATCTCCCTTTCCATTTCTTATAAGGAGTCTTGAAGTTTAAATCTCCTCAGTGTGATAGGCTTGCTTTGATCTGCTTAGCTCTTGGAAGACCCCGGGGCTTTGGGCTGCTGGCCCTGTAGTGCCCAGGGTCCCCAAGGACAGCTGTCCGCCATTAGGGAATTTTTCCCCAAGAACCCTCTGTAACATTTGGTGAACTCCCACGGGTTCACGAACCCTAGTTTGGGAATCACTGGGTTAAGGCAATAATATCGGCAGCAACCAGATGATCCTAGAAACTTCCAAAGCAGGTAAGAACTCCAAGAAACATGTTTCTAAATCCCAGCTGTTAGTGGACGCTGGGAACATTTGCTACTAGCAGGATAAACAAAGGGTTGGTGCCTATACCAAGCTTTTGGGAAAGAGGAGCTGATGTCCTGCCTTTCAGTGCTGCTAATTACAGGCATTGAGAAACCTTTCCCCAAATGACCTTAAAATCCAGTGTTTGTTTTTACCGCTGGGATTCTCAGGGACAAGATAATTGTGGGGGTCTGGGAGGGTAACAATGAAATCAGACTGTCTGCTCCATCTAATTGGTGGATCTGCAAAATTAGAGACACTGTTTACTGCCTTATGTGCAACTTGGCTGAGATGCCAAGAACCAGGGATTTCTCATGCCTGGCAATAAAAGAAGCTGGTGGGATGGGGGAGTTATAGATTTACAGGCTTTAACAGGCTCTTGTAAGGCCAGATCCAAGGAACACGTACAAAGGCTCTGTCTGCTACTGACTGTGGCTATGTAGGGCACTCCGTGTGCAGTGGCAGAAGGGCATTTGGGGCAGAGCTAAGAGGAGAGGCTGAGGACTCCATGAGTCCACATGCCACTGTGTAATGGAGGCAGGGGGGACTCAGACAAACGTGGCTGCAGCAGTGGCCATGATGCAGCTCCATGGCCATGGAGAAGATCACAGCGTCTCAAGGCCCTATCGGATTCCACCAAGCTGTGCCCAGATATTCAGGAGGAAGGAGATTCCCCTTAAGTTACTCTGGTGTTTCTCATGCTTTGCTCATATTTGTTCTATTACAGGACAGGATTAAATTCAAAGTGATCTGGACAAACTGGAGAAATCATCTAAAGTAAATAGGATGAACTTCAATAAGGACAAGTGCAAAGTAGTCTGCTTAGGAAGGAACAATCAGTTGCACACATACAAAATGGGAAATGACTGCCTAGGAAGGCGTACCGGGGAAATGGATCTGGGGATCATACTGAATCACAAGCTCAATATGAGTCAACAGAGTAACGCTGTTGCAAAAAAAGTGAATAGCATTCTGGGATATATTAGCAGGAGTGTTGCAAGCAAGACACAAGTAGTAATTCTTCCACTCTACTCCACTCTGATTAGTCCTGAACTGGACTATTATGTCCAGTTCTGGGTGCCACATTTCACGAAGGATGTGGACAAATTGGAGTGTGTCCAGAAAAGACCAACAAAAGTGACTAAAAGTCTAGAAAACATGACCTATGAGGGAAGATTGAAAAAATTGGATTTGTTTAGTCTGGAAAAGACAAGACAGAGGGGACATGGTAACAGTTTTCAAGTATGTAAAATGTTGTTACGAGGTGGAGGAAGAAAAAAAACACTTTTTCTTAACCTCTGAGGATAGGAGAAGAAGCAATGGGTTTAAACTGCAGCAAGGGAGGTTTAGGTTGGACATCAGGAAAAACTTCCTACCTGTCAGGGTTGTTAAGCACTGGAATAAATTGCCCAGGGAGGCTGTGGAATCTCCATCATTGGAGATTTTTAAGAGCAGGTCAGACAAACACCTGTCAGGGATGGTCTAGATAATTAGTCCTGCCATGAGTGCAGGGGACTGGACTAGATGACCTCTTGAGGTCCCTTCCAGTCCTACGAGTCTATGATTATTGTGTGTGTAAACTTTCTGCCAGGCCGAATTGATAGCAGCAAGGGCTGGGTTCAATACATAGGGGTCCCTTCCCTACAACATAATGCAAAACCAGCTCAAGCCCCACTCAGTGACCTGGGAAAATCTTACACACACCCCTGGGCACCTCGAAGAGGCAATACTTCCCCTCTTGCAAGCACAGAGTCTTGGTGTAGCAGAAAAGGTTTAATTACATGAGATAAACAAGCATTAAATTGGGAAAACACCTCAACTAGAGTTCATAAACCAAACCGTGAGCAAAGACCCACCCCAGAAAATTGAGCCGTGTCCTTTTCCCTGGGCTCTTGAGTCCAGCAACCCCCAAATCACTTCAAGACTCCAAAGTCCAATACCCCAAATGTCCCTAGAGTCCAGCAACCCAAAGATCAACCACAGTCCCAAAAGTCCCACAAACCAAAAGTCTCTGTCCTGGGTCAATGCAGTCCCAGAGTTCGAGAGTCTATCTGCAGAGATCCCCCTCCCCCAGCCTGGGTAGAAAGGGGGCACCTTACATGGTCCAGGGCCAACTGCTCTGCTTCTCTGTGGGGTTCTCCTTCCACCTTCTCCACAAACTGCTCCGCTCTACCAGTCACTCCACTCTGCTCCTCCAGCTGTCTCCACAAACTGCTCCGCTCCGCCAGCTGCTCTGCTCCACCAGCCATCCCGTGATCCGCTCCGGCTGTCCCCGCAAACTGCTCAGCTCCTCGCTCTGTGGGCTGCTTCACCCATCCCACAGCTGCTACGCTCTGCCAGCTGCTCTGCTCCACCATCTGTCCCATGATCCGCTCCAGCCATCCTCACAAACTGCTCGGCTCCACTCACTCCGTGACTCCACAACTGCTCCACTCCGCTCTGCCAGCTGCTCTGCTCCGCAGTATAGCTTCAGGCTCCCCCACTAGTTAGCACAGTACTCACTGCTCTCAGCTCAGCAATTCCAGCTCTTTAGTGACTTCAGCTCATAGTAGGGGAGCCCCAGTGCTAGTGCACCATTAGCCCAAAGTAAGTTCAGCTCAGTAACCTGTATCTAGATTCTTAAGGGAATCAAAAATCAACTCTGATATTCCACAGTGGAGAAAGTAGGTGGAACTGGTGCTTCTGGCTCACACAAGGAACCTACACCACCCAGTACAGATACCTGTCCCCAACCTCTCTCAATTCACTGGGTTTTAGAACCCATGTCCCTTGTCTAGCAAGTGTTATTTAGTTGATAGAGAAACCCTTTATCATAAAACAATTTCATAGTTCCTCATTTACTTAATCAGGGTGGCAACACTTTATTCCTCCTGCCCCAACAACAAAGTAATTGGGGATCCCACAGCTGTGAAAGTAACCATTTTAGGCTGCGGTGGGCTATGCTAGGCAGAGTGGGTGTGCCTATGCAAACACGATCAGCCTCTGAAATTCTTTTCCACACTCGCCATAATTCACCACCAGATGTCAGGGTAGAGCTCATCCTGACTCTGCTTATATGTGTTTTATAATAGTGCCTTAAGACCCTGATATAGACCTGGCCCCATTACGGTAGGCACTGTCAAAGCTCATAGGGAGACAGTAGCTCTCCTGAAGAACTTACAAACTAAACACAAACTATGGTGAGAAGATGGTAGAACATACAAGTCGAGTGAACACTGAGATGAATGTTCAAGATTGTGTTACTTCCATAACTCCTTTCCCCACTCACACACATTCATGGGTTAGGGAAGAGGTTGGAAAAAGCAGCCAATCACCAGAGGGGAAAGAACGGCCAAAGTAAAATCATCAGAAAGCAGCTTGATACCATAGTCAGTGTCTGCAGTTCCCTGCTGCAGCTGCTTCTGCGGCTGCTCAGGCTGGCTGAGTCTCCATCCCTATCTTTTCCTGAGTCCACATAGTATCTTTCCCCTACCTGCAAGTCACTGAGATACAGAAAACATACAGGTTGGCCAAATCTTTGTGCTGTCTTCTTCTCTGCTACATACAGCATTTTTGTAGCCGTGTTTGTCCCAGGATATGAGACACACAAGATTGGTGAGTTAATATCTTTTATTGGACCAACTTGTGTCTCACCAGCAGAACAGTTATCTTATAAGGGGCCGGAGCTGAGCCTTTGTTACCTGCACAACCAGGTCTGTCACATAACCAAGGGGAGTTCTGGGTACACCAAGAATATAGAATAAGGCCTCTGGTGACTGATGCATGCTAAGCAAATTTTTTGTGGTTCAGCAGCATAATTTAATATAAAGTACCTACTGTGTTCCTTGTCCACAATCTGAAACATCATCTGACTAATCAGATGTGAACTGAACCTCCCAATCATTCTCCAATGTCTCTTTTAAAGGTTGAAATGTTTCTGGCTCCAAGTCACAACGAGAAGGCTTTTTCAGAAAGTGACATATTATCCCCATATACTACAAAAAAGTATTAGCAATATACAATTCTGGAGGCTCTGCACGGAGGGATTGAAAAGTCCAGCAGGTCACCAGACACTGGTGCAATAACTTTGAATCCATGATCATCCATACCTATCCCTTAATTGATGAAAAAAAAGATTTAGTGGTCATCTTTGGGGGGAGGGATAGCTCAGTGGTTTGCGCATTGGCCTGCTAAACCCAGAGTTGTGAGTTCAATCCTTGAGGGGATCATTTGGGGATTGGTCCTGCTTTAAGCAGGGGGTTGGACTAGATGATCTCCTGAGGTCCCTAATAACCTATGATTCTTCATAGAGCTTTCCAATTAACTAAAGGCTCATTTCCCCAATCAGATGCAGAGCTTTTGATTTTTAGTTCCTGCAAATTGGAGAATGACAATAGAGCTCAACTGCTTCAAATTCCTCCATAGTTTTGATTGGGTGAGTATTCTTCACACCCTCCTGTCCTTAGTTGTAGCATTGCTGGGCAGTAAGCAGGCCATGCATTTCATTCTGCATGGTTGGCTGGATTTTGTGCGGGGTATATCTGTACTGAGCTTTGACTCCTGACTGAAAGGTATGCCTATCCTCAGCCTGTTTGACTTTACTCCCACTTCAGGGCTGGGATTCTTCAATGAGCCGTAAGAGATTGAGACAGAGCTGGATCCTCAGACCGAATAGAGAACTGCAGATATCTAGCCAGAGCTTTCAGAGTCACTACGGGCCCATTCGGACGGGCCTTTCACAGACAAAAGTTAAGTCAACCTCAGAAGTTTCATTTCTCACATCAATGACTTGAAACAGGCATTTTGCCTGCAGGATTGAGCCTGCTAAGAGGAATTGCTACAGTCTGGGAGTCCCACTGCTGCTGCTTGCTAACATTTATTGCTACAATTCTCCATTTTGCCTTGAGAGGCTTCACACCAAGCACACTCCAGAGCAGAAATGTCAGGAATTCAGACTCTGGGCTCGACTGTGTTCTCTCACACAGGGGGACTTCTTGAAAACCCTCTGAACACGCCTTATGTTGGGAAAGCAAGCTGGGGTGTGCTAGGAGACTTGCTGTCCCCAACAAACAAAGCCAGGCTATCTGACCTACAACAATCACTAAAATACCATCCCAGCGACCGGAGATTTATTAACTCATTGTCCTGTTAATCCTGTGAAGAGCTGCAAACTGAACTCGCCACAAGCAACCTTAATTAGCTGTAGCTAGAGTCACCTCCTTCTCAGATGCCCAAAGCACTTCCTCCTGCAGACCATACGCAAGCATTGAATCAATGGGATCAGTGCCCACGAAGCGCTTACAATATCCCAAAGTCTCTCTCTTTGGGTGTATTCAGGTAATATAGACATCATCAAAAGTGTGTGAAGCAGGTGGGAGCTGCAGACACAGCTTGCTCATATTGGCTTGTTTGACTAAGAGTGGCCCAATTATGAAAGATGTGGCTCTTCCAATCCATAACCTTCCTTCTGATGTTATCATCAAATTAAAAACAAAACAAATAAAAACTAAATCTCCTCTGACGACATTCTCTGGCAGGTTGTCTTAAGCTTTCCTGTTCTGATACTCACACTGACCAGTCTTCCGCCCTCCCCTGCTCAAAAAAAAAAAAAAAAAAAAAAAAAAATCAGTTTACAACAGAAGAAACTTGCCTCGGTCTCTTTACAGACGAACTGCAGGGACAGTTATTTACATGAGAAACTTTATTGTTGTTGACAGAGGGACACGCTCAGGGGAGGCCACACAAACTAATTATCAGATTTTTTTTAAAACTTGCTACAGCCCAGGCGTTCCATGTTTCATAAATCAGGTTAAGGGGCAAAATGTAAAACATGAGAGCTTCAATTGCCTTTACACTCCATTTGGATCATAGATTTTGTGTATGCTCCCATCACGTTCCTAGATTAATATTGCAGTTTAGAAAACCTGAGCACTTCTCCTAATGATTCTAGCTGCTTGGCTTGTTCATCTGTATTTCAATGCGATTTACTAACTAGGAAACCATGCTGGGAGAGGCACATCCTCATCCTCTGACCTGTCTTCATTTGTAAACCGATCAACCTGTGATATAAGGCTCAGAATGGAAGAGTATCTTCTTCCCCTGGACACACACCAATATCAAGGGAGACTCTCTCAACAGTTGGATTGTTTTCAGGTTCAGTAAAGGACTAGAAGAGATATTCCTATGATTCACAGAGACTATTTGTAGTAGAATAGCATGTAGGGTATGTCTACACTACAGTGGGGAGCGAACCTCCTAGCCTGGGTAGGCTAGCATGCCAACAAGAGCAGTGAGGACATTGCAACTCAGGCTCTCAAGACCACCCAACCCCTCAGCTCTGAGCTCAGGTGGCTTGCCAGGGTACCCACCGGAGCAGCAATGGCTCTACTGCTATTTTTAGCATGCTAGCTTGAGGTCCTCTAGCACATCTGTCTACCCCAGCTGAGAAGCTTGCTCCCAGCTGCAGTGTAGACATCTCTATAGAGTGCCCAGCCAAGGTCCCTATTGCACTAGGCACTATAAACATGTAAGAAATAGTCCCAAGACCAGGAGAGGAAATGAAGGCTTAAAGAGGCAAAGCAATTTTTTGAAGGTCACACAGCAGGTTTGTGTCAGAACTGGAATCAGAACCCATGCCTCGGAGATCACAGGCCAGGGCCTAATCCACTGGACAACACCACCATCTTCTTTTGCACCCCTCTTTATATCCCCTCTAACTGCCTCTTTCAAAGTTAGACAGCTCTTCAGAAGCTTGCCTCTAATTGTTTAGAGCCTTAATATGTTGTAACTTAAAACTAATTTATGGCTGTACATAGAAAAAAACCCTCTTGTTGTAAAGTATTTATTACACTTCCTTTGGAAACGATGACAGTCCTCCAGTGAATGTTTTTATTGTTATTCATCATCTTTCAAGAGGGTTAGAGAGCTCTGAAATACGGCTTTAATAAGAGAGCCAAATGAGAAAGTGCAGATTTAAGGGAAACCTCCATAGATCAGATTTCACTCAGTGCCTGCAGCACTCAGAACATGTGTTTCTGATAGAAAGCTTGACTTTGTTGTACCAAAACTTGAACTGCGTTACATTTATTTCATACGAACTGCAAAGGAGAGAGAGAAAAACACACACAAAACCCGCTCTTCTGACTCGCACAGTGATTGCTGCGGGGTTACTCGCCCGATTAAGGTGACTAGAATTTGCCCCAGACAGATTGAAGTTGTTACATTCTTTAAGGAGTAAGTCAAATAAAGCGGGGGTCCCCAGTTTCACTAAGCTGTGATCTGAACGCAAAGCTAAGTACTACTGAATCACGTGCTTGGATATCACAGCGCTGGGCTAAGTATAAACCCCTAGAGAGACAAATACAGACAGTCTCTTGGAGAATGGTTGAAGGTTGGAACTGAATATTTTTAAACACAGTTAATTTATAATCTTGGGGAAACAATCAGCATTTCCCTCCATAAAAACATATTTAATGTATTATCTTCTTAGCATGGACTATACGGTATCACAATTAACTAAGTAAAAATATCTTCCGATGTTGTTCTGCATTTGGCGCATGTTACATTCCCATGCACAAAGAGCAATCATAACCTCCCAGTCTAAACTATTTTAATTTTAGGACTAGAAGAGAGAAGTGAAGCAAGAATGGGAGTGAAGGCTCCATGAGAGAAAGCACCGGGTCTGGGTCCAACATAACATGCTGCATCACACTGCTTTCCCCACTACTGCCTCATTCCCTTCTTCAGCCTTCACACCAACTAGACCTGGCCTTGCCTTCCTCTCCACTCAACAGCCAGCCACTCCAGGTGAGAAGGGATAGCTCAGTGGTTTGAACATTGGCCTGCTAAACCCACGGCTGAGAGTTCAATGCTGGAGGGGGTGATTTGGGGATTGGTCCTGCTTTGAGCAGGGGGTTGAACTAGATGACCTCCTGAGGTCCCTTTCAACCCTAAGAATCTATGATTAAACACTTGAAGGGTAAGGTAAAAGGTTTGTGTAGAGGGGACATTTCTGGATTTGCTGCAGAGAATCTGCCTGAGGGCTAGGAAGTGAATGTTCACCTGGCAAAGGGGGATTTTCTTACTGTTTAAACTTCCTCCTGCTTGGCTCACAGCACATACTCCCCCTCAAACCCAGGCTCCTTTCAAGTGAGCATGAGATGTGACGCAAGTATTTCACACAGCACTGTTAGCTCTGCTTGCCACTGATGAGAGGTGACTTCAAAAAGAGCAATTTATTGAGCTTGGGAGATGATAGAAGAAGCTAACTTCATAGCCAAATCATTCTGAATTGAACTATTCATCTGACCTGTATTTTTTCTGCAGATCCAAGATGGGAAAGGATTCTGTTTTGGTGCTTTCAAAGCAAAGATGATTTTTTAGGACTTCCTGTCCCACACAAACTGTGGCATAGATTGAAACCACTTCAGAGTCACTCAGCCCACTTGATCTAATGCAGGGAGAGCTGCTCCCAGCTGCTGTCTTCCAACAGCTTGTAGAAAAGACTCTATGGGAAGCCATGTGTATAGATATTTATGCAAAAGGACATGTCATGCCCCCCCCACCCTCCACGTACCAGTGGAAGCATCTGTTTTCTCGTGAACTCCAAACGGATTAACTAGCTTTGGAGAGAAGTTTTTGAAAATTGCAGAAAAGTGCCCTCTCTGCATAGAAGCAGCAGTGAGGCTAACGAGTGTTTGAGTTATAATGATGTAATGCACTTAGACTTAGTTGTCACAAGATTAGTCCCAGCTAAAAGCTATAGCACATCCTAAATTGTGTTAACTTGCTGGCACTCTTGAAGTCATCCTGCTGTGCTGTAATTAAGCTGGGAATTTGTGAATTTGCTGTTTGAAAACAGCCCTGGCAGAAATGTGTTATAGGACTTTTCCCAGCTAACAGCTAGCTTATACCATACAACAGGCCCAGGCTAAGAAGGTGTTAATTTGGAGCCAGAGGCCTAAAGAATCTGTACCATTTGGCAGTGGAAAAATAGTTTTAAGGAAATCTATATTCAAACGGAAACTTTATTTAGATTTCACAGGTCTGGGCAGGGCACCGGTTTGTCAGGAGATGAGCATTTAAAATGGTGTTGTAGGGTCCAGCCCTGCATGCAACACTTCAGTTTTGCAGGGGTTTCACCCAAGCAGGGTGAAGCTCACCCCTTTGAATGCAGCTATGTAGCATCCAGCCCCTGTGCACAAGCATAGTCCTCGTGTGGATTCTGCACAAGGGATGGGTGTCAGCCAGCGTGCTTGCAAGAGCAAGTAAGACCTAAATCATCTTCACTGCAAGTGCTCATCCATAATCTAACAAACTGACTGATAAAATGATCCATGATAAATTGTGCCCTGGCATACCCATGTCCCTGCTGTACCCCCTCCAGTCAATGGGGTTGCACTCCATGTAAATCAGTGCAGATTTTGGCTGTAAGCTATTTGTTTCAGCACTGAAAGCCTGGTGTTCTACACCACATCACGTGAATCTGTTCCTCCATCAGCTGGAGCCTGGCTGGAATTTCCTGGCTGGTAAGAGGAGTGACTCTCATACATGTGTGAAGGCAATTAATTTGATAGATTTGAAGGATCTAGTATACAAGTTACACCCTGTGCTGTTTCCAGCTTGCACCGGGCCCAGCATGGAGTGGTGGGAGCTATGTCAGGAGCCAGTTAAGTTTCTCTGATTCTCTATCCTGAGTAAAAGTTAGAGAAACCTGGTGGCTGCTCTGAGCTGTGCCATCTGGCGATGGTCCCAAAAGAACCACCTGCCAGCTGCTGACTGCCAGAATGCATCAGGTTCTGGCCATGCCCACGCACCACTCCCTCACAACCGAGGATGCCCCCTGCGCCAGAGACTGTAGGGAAGGAGGTATAGACATTGTCTCTTGCAGCTCTTGCCGCCAGTCTGTGCTCTATTTATGCTGTATGTGGGACACAGAGGGATTCTGTCCCCTCATGTACACATGCAGTGCTAGCTTGTCAATTCAGGTTCCCTACCCCACGCCCCATGAGCGGGAGATTGTGGCAGTTTATTTTACTTGACCAATGGACTGAATTAGACGATGCCTTGCAAGCCTTGAAGCGCTGGATAGAACTGCATGCTATAGTGAAGCCTGCATTAAAGACTCTCCACCGGGGGGGGGGGCCAACCCGTGGCTCTTCAGAAGTTAATATGTGGCTCCTTGTATGGCACTGACTCCAGGGCTGGAGCTACAGGCGCCAACTTTCCAATGTGCTGGGGGGTGCTCACTGCTCAGCCCCTGGCTCTGCCAGAGGCCCTGCCCCCACACCACTCTTTCCCGCCCTCTCCTCTGAGCCTGCCATGCCCTCACTCCTCCCCGCAGAGCCTCCTGCACACCATGAAACAGCTGATCGGGAGGCGCAGGGAGGGAGGGAGGGGAAGGCACTGATCAGCAGGGCTGCTGGTGGGAGGTGCTGGGAACGGGGTGGAGAGCTGATGGGGAGGCTGCTGACATATCACTGTGGCTCTTTGGCAATGTACATTGGCAAATTCTGGCTCCTTCTCAGGCTCAAGTTGGCCACCCCTACTCTCCACTAACAGGCAACCTTCCCCATTGAGACACCCCTTTATAACATCCCCAAGGTTTCTAACAATTTTGTTTGATCTGTAATTAAAAAGTGACCTTTGCTAATACCACCACCATCCCACCCCAGCTCTTATCTAGCCCTTTCCATCTAAGCACTTTACACAGGAGGTCAGTGTCGTTATTCCCGTTATGTGGAAACTGAGTCACAGAGCAGCAATGTGACTTGCCCAAGGTCACGCAGCAGCCCAGTGGAAGAGCCAGGGAACAGAACTCAATCACCTGAGTCCCAATCCAGTGCTCTGTCCACTAAGCCATACCATTAAGCAACTCTTTTTTGCTGCTGTTTTGGGTGAGGTCTTAGGCCTTGTCTACACTACAAAGTTGCAGCGCTGGTGAGGGGGTTACAGCGCTGCAACTTAGGATGTGTACACACCTGCAGGGCATTACCAGCGCTGCAACTCCCTGTTTGCAGCGCTGGCCGCACACCCGGTCGTGCCTCGGGTGTAGAGGATCCAGCACTGGATCACCAGCGCTGGTCATCAGGTGTAGACACTCACCAGCGTTTTTGTTGACCTCTGTGGAATAAGCAGGTATCCCAGCATACCTGAGGAAGCCTCTCTGGTAATTAAGCAAACTCCACTGCCCTCCAAGCAGGTCTCCTTCCCCGCGGTGTGCTCTGGCATTCCCCGACCCCCCCTCCAAGCAGGTCTCCTTCCCCGCGGTGTGCTCTGGCGTTCCCCGACCCCCACTCCAAGCAGGTATCCAGCCCCGCGGTGTGCTCTGGCGTTCCCCGACCCCCCCTCCAAGCAGGTCTCCTTCCCCGCGGTGTGCAACAGCGCTGCAGCGTGGCCACATCTAACACCACTTGCAGCGCTGGTTGCTGTAAGTGTGGCCACTCTGCAGCGCTGGCCCTATACAGCTGTACTAATACAGCTGTAACAACCAGCGCTGCTAAATTGTAGATGTAGACATACCCTTAATAATTTCACTGGATTCAGTGACAGATCAACTTCACTTCACCCTGCTTCCAAACTGAGGCCACCTCAGGAAGGGTATTAGCAGCCCACCTAATCCTTTAAACAGGCACCAAAGAACGGGGACAGAGCAACATTTTACCAGTAAGTGCCCAAGGGCATTGCAACCTAATGGAAAATGCTCCTGCCTAGCATTAAGGAGGCTGTTAATGAAGTGTTAATTAACACTGTTGGCTTCTCTTTTCTTTTCTTTTCTTTTTTTTTAAAAAAGCCTAAACTTCAGCATTTCCCTTGCAGCCTATTAACAGACAATTACCTTCAGGCTCCTTGACTGGTCCCTTATGGAAAGTGAAGCTCTACATATTCTAGGACTTCAGATTAAATTTACACTGAAAACTGAGAAAGGACTGGAGCTTGGGAGTGCTCCTTGCTTTGACTTATCCTCCCCTCTCTTTGGCAGCAACTCGTCAACATGACAATACTGGTCCTTCTCACTGTAAGTCCCCAAGGAACTGCAGGTAAGATTCAGCATCACGTTATTCTAACTACAGCACAACCAGCATGCTTTAATACAGTGCTTCCAGTTTTCAAAGCTATATGCTGAGGGCAAGATCCTCAACTAGCATGAACTGGCTTAGCACCATTGACCACACCTGTTTACACCAACTGAGAATATGGCCTTTCCCCTCATTTTAGCCCATGGAAACAAGGAAGCTACCAGGATATGAGTCCGGACTCTTGCACGGGGCTCTGCTTAAGAAGCTCATCTTTAGCTCCCGTTGGATTAGGAGTTGAGTCTATCTTTGGCATTAGAGAACCACGCACTTTAGACTAGTGCTAGGGTTATTTTGTAAAAACGTCATCTAGGGAAAGCCTATCTTGTAGCGATAGCATGCGCTGCACTGTAGCTAACAGCAAGAAAAGCAATCAACATAGTTCTCTGCATATTATCTATAAGAGCATCCAGATCTTGGTAGAAATTAGAATTGTAGAGAAAGTGCACATGAAGATGGGTCCTCCCTCCCCCCCCCCGCCACTTTCTTATGCAAATGCTTTCTTGGGAAGTCATATGAACCACCCTCAAGATAGCGAACTTGGAGAGGAAAACATTCAAGCAGGTTGTACTGAATAAAATAATCCAGAAAGCAAGAAAGCTAATCATTGCATTGTAAAATATGATATGCCTGATTCCTGGAGGCTTCATATGACAGTCACATTGTTTCCCTGAGAATATCCAGTTATAAAGCATGTAAACATCCCCTATGAGACAGGCAAGAAGACTAGCCATAGGTGTATAGACCAAGAGAGTAACACTTAGTTTGTCTGTCAGATAACATCTGTTCAAAAGCCACCCCCCAGAAGTGAGCTCATTTCCAGCAACTGTACACTTATTGCATTAAGAATTCAAATCTCTATGACCCTCTCGGTATCAAGGTGTTACATCTAGGACGAAACCAAGAGAGACTTTGAAAAAAGAATATAAACGCATCTCTTGCTACCACTTCTGCATATTCAGAGTAAGTAAGTGAATATTTTTAAGAGTTCCAAAAATTGTTCTAGTCTCAAATTGGGACAAAAAGTCAAACTATTTTAAAGATTTGAACCTTTTTTCATTCTGGGTCAATTGAAATATTTCATTTAGATTTTGACCTTTTTCAGTCTAATTAGCTTAAATTTAAAAACAAATCAGAATTTTCATTTAGAACAATTTTGAAATTCCCTCCCTCCACTTTCTGTGTGTCAGGAAATTCATGAAACCCATCCCTGTTTCACGAACAGTTTTGGTTTTGAAAATTCCCAACCAGCTCTGCCTGTAACATTCCCACTATTTAGCCCGAGTAAATCCTGCCTCCTGATGCTATACCTAGGTTTTTCTCTAGTGATGGTGGAAGGAATAGGATTTGCCTCGATGAAGCCAACGTGCATAAATTTTACACTATTAATCCTAGGCCTTGTCTACACTACAGAGTTGCAGCGCTGGTGAGGGGGTTACAGCGCTGCAACGTAGGTGGTATACACACTTGCACAGCACGGCCAGCACTGCAACTCCCTGGTTGCAGCGCTGGCTGTACACCCGGTCGAGCCTCGGGTGTAGAGGATACAGCGCTGGTGATCCAGCGCTGGTCAGCAAGTGTAGACACCCACCAGTGTTTTTATTGACCTCCGTGGCATAAGCAGGTATCCCAGCATACCTTAGAAGCCTCTCTGGTAATCATGCAAACTCCACTGCCCTGGGCTCACCTGACCCCTCCTTTAAATGCCCCGGGAATTTTAAAAATCCCCTTCCTGTTTGCTCAGCCAGGTGTGGAGTGCAATTAATCAATCAATCACTCAGCGACCATGCCTCCACGCACCAAACGAGCCCCAGCATGGACCAATGCAGAGCTGCAGGACCTCATAAGTGTTTGGGGAGAGGAGGCTGTGCAAGCACAGCTGCGCTCCAGAAGGAGAAATTATGATACCTATGGGCAGATATCGCAGTCCTTGATGAGAAGGGGCCATGAACGGGACGCGTTGCAGTGCAGGGTCAAAATTAAAGAGCTGAGGAGTGCTTACTGCAAAGCTCATGAGGGAAATCGCCGCTCAGGAGCTGCCCCCACGATCTGCCGTTTTTACCATGAGCTGGATGCCATACTTGGGTGTGACCCAACGGCCAATCCTAGGAGCACGATGGAGAGTTCAGAGCAGGGAGAAGTGGGGGAGGTTGTAGAGGACGGCGACAGTGAGGCTACTGGCGTGGAGGGAGATACCCCGGAGTCCCAGTACACATGCAGCCAGGAGCTCTTCTCAAGCCAGGAGGAGGCTAGCCAGTCGCAGCAGCTGGAAGTTGATGGTGAGGAAGAAACTGAGGATCCTGCTCGGGGTAAGTAGATTTTTATGTTTTGGGAGAGGAGGGTTTTGGTTATGGCTGCCTGCATGCACACCTAAACGTGGAATAGCCCATTGATTTGCTCTATCACGTCTCTGTAATCTGCCTCGGTAATCTCTTGAAAAGTTGCAGCAAGAGAGTTTGCAATTTGCTTTCTCAAGTTGATCGGGAGAGCCACCGTGGTCCCTGTCCCGGTCAGGCTAACTCGTCCGATCCACTGTGCAGCGAGGGGTGGGGGGACCATGGCTGCACACAGGCAAGCTGCATAGGGGCCAGGGCGGTATCCACATTCCTGTAGAAGACCCTCCCTCTCTTCCCAGGTAACACGCAGCAGTGATATGTCTGGCAGTAGGAAACCCTGTTGAGAGTTTAGGAATACTTGAGTGCAGGGCGCCAGGTTCGCGTTTCCCCAGCCCATGGCGCTCTGTTGTTAACCCCCCCCCAGCACGTAGCCAGCCACGCGGTGTGCTCCGGTGTTCCCCACCCCCCCCTCCCAGCACGTAAGCATCCACGCGGTGTGCTCCGGTGTTATACACCCCCCTCCAAGCAGGCATCCAGCACCGCGGTGCGCTCCGGTGTTCCCAACCCCCCCCTCCAAGCAGGCATCCAGCACCGCGGTGCTTCCCCCCCCCCACCAGCAGGACAGCGTGAATGCGGACCAAAGAACAACCCCCCCCCCCAAGCAGCTCACTACCTTCCTGTTCACTACTGTCCCCTCTTCAGGACACCAGCTACCTCCTGTACCCATTGCTGATAAACCCCAGTGACCCATTGGTCAATTCCCACTCCCAAGTGGAAATCGGGGCAAACCACTCACCCCGTTGCTCGCCATGACTTAGCTTCCCTGCCCTCTCTGTGTTATGTGAGGTATGTGAGAAGGATGCTACCAAAAGTCTAAAAAGTCCTTCAACGTGTGATAATAAACAATGTAGCCTCTGTGTATTACATGGTTCTCTCTCTCTTTTTTCTAGTGACCTTGACTACTGCAGCCGGATCACCGGCCTCACGTAGGTTGCAGAACTTGAGACGGAATCCTAGAAAATCAAAAGAGGAATTGATCAAATCTGTTATGAGCCACTACAACAGAGAAAGTAGGAAGACACAGGAATGGAGAGAGAAGATGTATGAATGGAGACAGAGTGTACATGAATGGAGGCAAACAGAAAGCAGGAGAAAGGAATTGTCTGCCAAAAAAACCACAAAGCAGATGATAAGCCTCCTGGCTCGCCAAACTGAGTCTTTCGAGTCTCTTGTAGCCATGCAGACAAATATGTACCGTTGTAACCCACAGCCCTCCCAAAGCCCTCTTTCTTCTTCCCCAGTATTTCCACAAAACAACTTTCTCCAGCAGCCAGTTCCTTATTCTCAGCTGCCCCCAACACCTGTACGATCACCTACCAGCCCTGATAACTATAATTCTTACCCTGTTCACTCCACCCCCATTATTCTGCAGCATAGTAATCCTGAAGTGCAGCAGACATTGAATAGTGATCAAAATAGGACATATTCAAACCTGTGAATGTACAGTCCACCACCCCAACCCCCTTGCCTGTTACGTACTGTATGTTGAATAAAGGTTTTTTTTCTTTTTCACTACGTTATATTATTGCTGGAAGTGGTAAATATTATACACCAAGGTAAAGCAAAGCACATCAAATGCATCAAACATTACTGTTGGCTCTCAGCATCAAATTGCTCCCTTAAAGCATCCCTAATCCTTGAAGCCCTTTCCTGGGCCTCCCTATTAGCCCTGCTCTCTGGCTGAGCAAACATCCTCTAGGCGTCGAACCTCAGAGGTCCATTCCTCACTGAAACTTTCCCCCTTCCCTTCACAAATATTATGGAGGGTGCAGCACGCGGATATAACAGTGGTGATGCTGCTTTCCACCAAATCTAGCTTCCCATAAAGACAGCGCCAGCGGGCTTTCAAACGGCCAAAAGCACACTCCACAGTCATTCTGCACCGGCTCAGCCTGTAGTTGAACCGGTCCTTGCTCCTGTCAAGCTTCCCTGTATATGGTTTCATGAGCCAGGGCATTAAGGGGTAAGCGGGGTCTCCAAGGATCACAGTGGGCATTTCGACGTCCCCTACTGTGATCTTGTGGTCTGGGAAAAAAGTCCCGGCCCTCAGCCTCCTGAACAGGGAACTGTTCCTAAAGATGCGTGCATCGTGCACCTTTCCAGGCCATCCTGAGTAAATGTCAGTGAAATGCCCACGGTGATCCACAAGCGCTTGCAGAACCACGGAGAAATACCCCTTGCGATTAACGTACTCTGATGCCAGGTGGGGTGGTGACAGAATAGGAATATGCGTCCCATCTGTTGCCCCTCCACAGTTAGGGAACCCCATTTCTGCAAAGCCATCCACAATGTCCTGCACGTTCGCAAGAGTCACGGTTCTTCTTAGCAGGGTGCGATTAATGGCTGTGCAAACTTGCATCAGCACCATTCCAACTGTAGACTTTCCCACTCCAAACTGGTTCGCCACCGATCTGAAGCAGTCTGGAGTTGCCAGCTTCCAGACTGCAATAGCCATCCGCTTCCCCACTGGCAGGGCAGCTCTCAATCTCGTGTCCCTGCGCCGCAGGGTAGGGGCGAGCTCAGCACACAGTGCCATGAAAGTGGCTTTTCTCATCCGAAAGTTCTGCAGCCACTGCTCGTCATCCCAGGCTTGCAGGACGATGTGATCCCACCACTCAGTGCTGGTTTCCCGAGCCCAAACGCGCCGGTCCACGGAGCTGAGCACGTCTGTTACTGCCACAAGCAATTTAGTGTCTTCACGGTGAGGCGATTCAATATCATTGTCTGACTCCTCACTGTCACTGTCACGCTCACTTTGCAGCTGAAGGAATAGCTCCACTGCCATGTTTGATGTGCTGGCAACATTCATCAATAAGGTCGTCAGCTGCTCAGGCTCCATTTATAACAGAAATCTCAGAAATCGCGCTGTAGAATCACAATGCCGCCAAACTGCTAGGAATGTGTAGCAAAGCACCACGGGGCGTTGGAACAGGAAGCGGAAAGACACTCACACTTCTTTCCCCTTCCCACAAGCCACAGCACCGAAATGGGACGAGGTGCTCTGTGGGATAGCTGCCCACAATGCACCACTCCCAACAGCGCTGCAAGTGCTGTAAATGTGGCCACACTGCAGCGCTGGTTGCTGTAAGTGTGGCCACTCTGCAGCGCTGGCCCTACACAGCTGTACTAACACAGCTGTAACTACCAGCGCTGCAAAACTGTAAGTGTAGACATGGCCCTAGAGAAAATGAATGACCATTCAGATAGTGACTTTTGGCTGAAATCACTGTAAAGCACCATATAAAGTTCTGGGGCTTCAGAAATATTTATTCGTAACAATATTAATTCACTCTGAGCCCACAGTCTTGAGCAATTGGAGCTAAGCCAAGCACTGTGACCGGGGCACAAGCCGACTGAAAACAACTTGAATAGAAGCACTCACTGAAGACTTTCTGCTATATGCCCGTTGCCCGTATAGCAACTCCTAGTTCACCTGTAAACCCCAAGGAGACGACCTAGATTCCTGGGGCTCTGTCTGCTGGCAGCTCAGGGAGAGGTGCACTGTCCCTGGTAGGGAGCGGGACCAAGGCAGACTCAGAGTCTGCCCAGTAACCAATAGGGAGTGACAGGCCCTCCCAGGGAGCTCAGGGAAGGGGAAAGGCCATTTTTGAGTCAGTCTGGAGCCAGCCAGGGCAAGGGTAGGACTGGCTGTGTTGGGGAGTGGTGAGTCCTAGGTCTGCAGGCAGGGTTCCCCCTGAGAACTGGCCTCTAGGGACTGGAAAGCAAGATCCCTCAGCTGGGCTTTTCCCTCTCCACTGATGATTCCCAGTCGTAGAGTTTTTCTGGGGAACTTCCCCAGCCAGCTCCCTGGGTGAGACCAGTCCCCACATGGTCAGCTCTGCTCTGGCTGCTAGTCCAGGGCTGCTGCCTGCTGGGAGTGTCTCTGGATGCTGGGCTAGGAGACGACAGTTTGGATGTTAGTGTAGTTGGGTAATCTGCATCTTGAGCCCTGCACCACTTTGTGGTGAGGAGAAATCCTGGGACTGAAGCAGCCTGACTCCTGCTTGAAGAGGATCCCTGCCAGCAGACATCAGCCCCTCTGCAGTGACCGAGGAGTCCAGAGTCATCTCTGAACCTGAGGATCATTCATGGAGTTTGTGAATGCACTCTCTTTTGGTTAGTCAGTCGGGGAACTTGTTTTGGGGACCCTCCCTGAACTGTGTGCTCAAGCCAGAGAGTGAGGGTTTGGGGATTTTACAACCTGCTGCGTATTAATCCTGTGGAGGGACTTACCACCTCCTCCCACTTGAAAGTCCTTTGGGCTATACTGAATCCAGACAGCCACACTGCTAAACCGCTGCAGAGAAGAGATCGTGGTCATCGGTCATCAAGGCCCCAGCAAAGTACATGTACCAACAGGACACGGATTTACACATTTGCTACGTCAGGTCCTGTGACTGGGGAAAGTCACGGGTATTACCAGCGTGGGCACCAATGACCCTAAGAATAGTGTTTTAGCCTGTTATATTTGTTTCCTGTTTAATATAATTACTGTGTTGAATACATTGAATGTATTTGTGTTATTTCTTGGGAGTCTCCAACTATCTGGCAAGTAAGTGGGGGTTACCCTATAGTTAGAATTTTTCTCCCAAGCTGTCCTGGTGACCCTGCCAGGAAGGAGCAAGGGGGGGATGGAGGCACCATCAAATCAATTCATAAGGAAAAATAAAAAAGATACACCTGCTGAGTGGGTGGCAGGATCCAGAAGAACCCAGACCTGTCCATCAAAACCTGTAAGCAGATTGGCATTAAAGAAGGTAACTGGATGGAGAGGTGGCGCCACACACCCATGCCTGCCCTCCCACATAAGAGAAGGGAAGTGTAACAGGGCGGCTTGCCCTTCTAATGGCCTGGGGCCAGCCAACCCAAGCTATAAGCAGGCACACCTGAGCAGGGATCGGGGTGATTCCCACGCTAAGAGCAGCAGGAAGCTGCAGAGAGATGCATGCTCAGGGAGAGACAAGCAAAGGATGCTGTGGCTGAGACTGCAGAAAAGCTGCTGTGAGCAGGAGGCTTTTACAGGAGACTCTTGACCAGGGAGAAGGGTTTGGGTCTGGAAGCTGGAGCAGAGGGATGCAGGCAGCTGAGGGCCCTGGAGAGCAGATTCTATGGGAGTAGGAAAAGACTCTAGCCAGGATGGGCTGAGGGTAGCCTGCCAAGGCAGGGAGGAGCTGTAGAGAGCATAGTTAGGGGGAGACATGCCGCCCCAGGACTGAGTTATTTTGGGGGTCAGCACCAGGTAAGCCCCCTGGTGGGCTGTGCCGGTTTGTTTACCTGCCACATCCGCAGGTCCGGCCGATCACAGCTCCCACTGGCCACAGTTCGCTGCTCCAGGCCAATGGGGGCTATGGGAAGCGGTGCGGTCTGAAGGATGTGCTGGCCACCGCTTCCTGCCACCCCCATTGGCCTGGGACGGTGAACCGCAGCCAGTGGGAGCTGCGATCGGCCAAACCTGTGGATGTGGCAGGTAAACCAGCCCCGCACACCAGGGGGCTTACCCTGGCGAGCCGTGTGCCAAAGGTTGCCGACCCCTGAACTAGATTCTGGAGGAAGGAACATTATTGGATAAAAAAGCTGTGTGGAGTTTATTGAAGCCCCTTGAAGGGGGAAACTGAGGCAGGCTGCCTGTAGAGCGAGCTCAGGCCAAGACGGGACATTTGGGAGGCATCCAGCCCATACACTGCCATAATAAAATAACTTTCTAAAGGGGGCTACTGAACTGACCGCCAGTGTGGACTCCTACAAAACTGTGCTGTTGGGAGGAGATGCAATTCTTCCACACCTTGTTTAAGTCCTAGGATATGATGAATTCCCAAGCGTCACGTCTTCTACAGCTATTCAGGAACAAAAAGCCATTGACGGAGACTGGGAGGCCAAAGAACAAAACATGCTGCCTGTGACAACTCTAACTTAAAAGAACCAACCTCTTGTGATGGCCAGAACAGACCACGTCCTACCTGAGGGTCTGACGGACATGGAGTTGCTTGGTGGTGAATATGGATCTGTGCCCCAAGATGTGTTTTACATGTAGGATTCCTGAGGTGCGGTGTTGGGCCACCCAGTGACAGGGGGTGGGGGAGGGGGAGAGTAAGCCATTTCAGGCCTGGGATTAAGAATCATTGAGGCTTCGTCTACACTGCCCAGTTAACCCAGGTGAGGGGTCAGCCTGGGCGTGAGCAGCCACACTGAAAAGCCCGATCTGAATTACTGTGATGCCACTGATACTGCGCTGCTCCCCGTGTGTCGGGGAGGGGGTGTCCCATGGCCCTTTGGGCCAAGAGACTAAGATTCTTTCCCAGCCAATTGTGTCCATCGCAGGAGAACTTGACTGTCCTTCAGGGGGAATTGTGAGAAGGCACTGGGAGACTAACAGCACTGGAGTAGTTTAGCCTGCGTCTTCACTATAACGTGTGGGGGTTCCTGTTTGAGCTAAAAACAGAGCCAGGCTTCTAATCCACACTCCCAGCCTCGTAAAATAGCCTGGGTTTAAAGCAGCTACAAACCTAGTGCCCAAGTTTTTCTGTGTAGACAGCGGGGGCAGCTGGGCTAAAACCTGGACTAAGAATCCAGGTTAACTGTGCATTGTAGACAAACCATTTTTCAGCCACAAGTATATACTCCTTTTCTTTCACCAACGTAATTCAGAATATTAAAGGAGATCTTAATGCAAGTTTCAATTCAGGACTATGGGGAGCGGCAGTCCAAAGAAATCATTCAAGATGCTGATTGAAGCCATCCCTAATGATGGATTCAATATTGCTCTCCGTCTGCAGTCCACAGGAGAGTTCAGTCCAAAGGACGGGTTTTGTACGACATGCAAGGCCCTTTAATGCAATGCAGAGACACAGTAAACAAAGCCAGAGACAGATGGGAAGGATCTCTCTGGTTTACGTTAACAAAGAATCAGCATTGTGGAGCTGAGAGAGGGATGAAGATTCACCAGACTCGATTTAGGCTGAAGTCTGACACACTGGTCACCAGATGCTCTAACAGGATTCATTCCTGGGAGCTGTTCAGCCTTTTGTCTGTTTTCACTTTGTTTAACAGCTGCCCTTTGGATTGTGCTACTTTGTGAGCTGTGGATGGATGAAGACATTTCAGAAAACATACTCAAACATTCATCTACTCTATTCTGATTCAAGGCAGCTTGGCTGGACATGTTCCTAGGGTTAGGAGAGTCTATGGATTGGTTTTTAGAGAACACAACATACCCCAATATCAGAAATGAGCAGAACTAGATATTTAATGAAAAGACCCAGAACTTTTGGGAGGAAATAATTTTTCCAAGCAAATATATTAGGATGATAGGACCATATAAATGTCTCTTCCTACTAAACACCAAAACACACTGAACATTTGGAAGTTTCCCCAAGGAGCTTCACTCATCTCATGTCTTTGAGCAGGTGTTTAGAAGGCTGAGAAGGATGAGAGCAATCCTCCTTTGGGGAATTAGAGGGATGGGGATTCTGATTTGGTTTGTATTGTGCTGTGGACCCTGATGATTACATATACAGGGATGGGGGAAAATATGCTGCAGTTTGGGTTCCATGATGATCTTGCAGCTGATGGCAGGGAGATCCTGGAACTTGGGAGAGGAGAGATGTGTACACTAGCTTTAGCTCCATCTTAACCTCACCCCATGGTTCACCTGCATAACGGACACTCTGAGATCTCGATATAAGGACACTGAGTACTGTTATCCCCATTTCATAGAGGGAGAAACTAAGGCACAGAAGGGTTAAGTGATTTGCTCAAGATCCAGGAAACCTGTGGCAGAACTGGGACGAGAGCCTAGATATTCTGATTCCCAGTTCTATGCACTGAACTGCGTTAACCTCCCAGTCCTGTGCTTTAGCCTCACGACATCCTTCCTCTTAACAGAGCACTTCATAGTGTACATTTGCAACCAAGCTGAGGCCTGACTTTCCTGTTTGTGGGGGCAATTTGTGTCTGCACTTTGGCAGCCACAAAAGGAGCCAGGACTATCAACTGGAGCAGTTGTACTTCTAAATAAATTTCCACCTGGAATCAAGAAGATAAAGATGTAGCTATTCAGATTTGCACCGTGAACTGAACTGCGAATGTAAACATGTGGATGCAAACTTCACCCACAAAAGGCAGGCCACTGTTCTGAAACATACTAAAAGCTCTTGCAACATACAAGAAGAAACATCTCAGACTGGAAGCCTCCTGGAGTAGCTAGTTCTCTCTGGGTTGTCTTTAATCACAGAAGTCTAAGGTTTCTGTTTCTGTGACCTCGATATGTCTGCAAGAGCAGTTGTTCCAGTGAAGTTGAGTTACTTCGGGCAAATCAGTACCTGTTACAGAGTTCATACATTTCCCTTTTTAAAGGGATTAAGTCAAGTATCTCTATTAAATCATAAAAAATAAAAATCGAATTCTGCCAAGTCTAATTATATCATCACCAACCATTTAGCGGAAGTAATCCTCCTCTCTTCTATGCACCAGAGTTATACATGGCTTAACTTTACTGAGTCATGACTATAGGACAGGATAAAAGCTGATAAATAACTCCTCTCTCTTTCTCTCTCCTTACAGTTTGTCCTTTATTTATTTAAGAAAAAAAGAGGGATATACGTAGGAATACTTTGACAAAATGAAGAAAGGAAAGGTTTAGGCTGAATATCTGGGAATCTTTACAAGTTACAACTGAATTTATAGCGTAAGTAGTATTACAAGCTCTTCTTATGTACAAAAGCCAAAAGGTTTGGGTAGTTTCAGTGTACAGAAACTACTCAAACCTTATCTACTTTCAACTTTTGTTACAAATCTGACAGTCAAGCCAGGTTCAGCATAAGATTCATCTTCCAAGTGAATGCTGAGCTCTTAGATTCAATTTAAGAAAAGCGGAATTAATGCATCGGATTCAGACATAGTTGGGGACAGCTTTAAGATGGAAGGTGCTTGTAACTTGGCATCTACTTTCGCATTCTTTTCATTTACACCACAGTACACCAGGGGACAGGTGACCTGCAAAGAGACACAGGCCTTTTCTTGTATGCAATCAATTTATAAGTGGCCTTTTTGGCGGGGGGGGGGAGGGAGAGAGGGAGTGAGAGAGCACTTGTTTAGCTGGGCTTGTTTAGCTGACCTCAGGAAAAGCAAGCCTCATGATGGAAGGTCTCGCCTCCCATCTGGGCTGCAAGCTCTGAGAGGAGCCAGTCGGTCTGACTGCCACTAGCTTTTGCTTGCTTATAAATGCTGAGAACATCAGATAATCCAGGGATGTCAGGGTCAGCTGTTCTAACTGCTTTATCATCATAGATCACTCCCATGGCCAGCCTTGTTCAGGAGACAGATTTCAAATGAATGGTGTGTGTGTTCAGTGTACTTGGGACACCGTGTCCCCACCAACGGGGCCTCTGCTCTTTGAAGCAAAATGTTATTTTAGAAGTGCCACCCTTATTAGCTGCTCTCACAATATATCTGATGAAACCCAGAGGGAAAAGGCTGCAGATTAGCAAGCACAAATACAGCAGAAATCCAATTTTTTCCTGACTCTACACAACAGGAGAAGTCAGTTCATCCATCTCACAGCATGCTATCTGTTCAAATCGCCTGGATCCCTTGCAAATAGAATGAGATATTCATAGAGTTTAAGGTCAGAAGGCACCATTAGATCATCTAGTCAGCTGACCTGTGTATCACAAGCCACAGAATTACATCCAGTTACCCCTGTCCTGAGCCCAGCAACTTGCATTTGACTAAAGCATCTTTCTAGATATTGGATCTTCCAACTGAAGCGCAATAACCCAAACCTGCCTCCTATTTCGGGGGGAAGAGAGGGGGAGAATTGATTTCAACAGTGGATATAACGATGTGCTTAGAGTTAGTTCAAGTGCTTGTCCTCCTTGCTTCTTTTCCTGGAATGTGAAATGGGAACATGGCTGTGTTGACTGTGGCACAGGCAGCTACAAGACTGTTGTGATCTGGCCCTTCTCTCCTGCACCTTTAAATATCTAAGGAGGCTGCCTGTCTGCAGGAGCATCTGCCATTTTGTGAAACAATGTCCAGGCAGTTTTAAAATCTGACCAGATCCAGCAGCTACCAATCCGCTGTGCTATACTTTTGATTTGAAATATATTGGGCCAATTTACATTGCTCCAGGGGCCTTGAAACTGGCAGATGTGGCCACTGGGAAATTTTGGGACCCGATTCTGTAACCAGGTTACAGCCCCTTTGCACCCCTGTGGTGGCATGTTCTTGGCTAGACATTTGCATCCAGATTCCAGTCCCTTTGTGCCACCACACACACACACAATCTGCATGCAAAGGCCCAGCACAGACTTCCTCCTCTGAACAGTATCTGCATGCTGATGTATCTGCCGCAGCCCGCTCTTGCGTCTCCGCTTCCTGCCTTGCTGGTGTACGGCGCATGGCAGCGCTCTGCCCCAGGACACCAATCCCCTACTGGTGCAAGGCCGTGTCAGTAGCACACTTAAGAGGTGCCCAGCAGCAACTCTGAATGGTCATCTGGCCATAACCTCCTCTCTGATTCTCTCCCATCTGCTTTGCGTGAGGCAGGAAAGAATCTAGCAATTGGTGCAGCAGGCGTGGCTGGTGCACTGCTGTACTCTAGCATTTCTTAGCTGCTGGATCAGCCAATGCCATAGGTACCAAGTGTGAGTTGAGCAGCTCTTACAGCTAGGCCCCAAGCTGTTCTGCAGGGTGGAAAGGTCCTGCTCTGGCTTTAGAGCAGAGGTGGGCAAACTACGGCCCGCGGGCCACATCCAGCCTGCAGAACCATCCTGCCTGGCCCCTGAGCTCCTGTCCTGGGAGGCTCACCCACGGCCCCTCCCCTGTTGTTCCCCGTCCCCCGAAGCCTGAACTTACTGCACTGCCGGAGCAATGCTCTGGGCGGTCGGGCAGCACAGCTGCAGAGCCCAACCTGACCTGGTGCTCTGTGCTGCACGGTGGCGTGGCCAGCAGCCTGTCCTGGTGCTTTGAGCAGCGTGGCTGGGGCATGCATAGGGGGCCGGGTGGTCAGAGGGCGGGGAAGAGGAGGGTTGAATGGGGGCAGAGGTTCTGGGGGGGCAGTCATGAGGGAGGGTGGGTTGGATGGAGTGGAGGGGGGCAGTCAGGGGACAGGGAGGGATGGATGGGGCAGGGGTCCCAGTCGGGTCATCAGGGAACAGGGGATGTTGGATGGGGCAGGAGTCTCAGAGGGGCCGTCACGGGGCGAGAAACAGGGGGGCGGGGGCCAGGCCACGCCTGGCTGTTTGGGGAGGCACAGCCTCCCTTAACCAGCCCTTCATACAATTTCTGAAACCTGATGTGGCCCCTGCTTTACAGTGCTGCACAAGACTGGGTTTAAGCCATCTCTGCCTCTTCCTACCACTTTCCACTCCTGTGCCCAGTGCAGTTCAACTGGACAGAGCATCAGGTCCTTCTACAGAGATTTGTAGAGAACCCTGATTTACTAGCACTGGAGGAAATGCTCCGTAAGCTAGTAGTATATGTTCTAACTCCAACTGGAATGGGCTGGATTTATAGAAGAATTGGAAGCCAGCTGCAGAAAGACTGAAAAGTTGTCTACCCAAGGAAACTGACCAGCAGAACTTCTGCAGTACAATCTGCTGCAGAAGTGGAGTAATTAGACCAGAATAAAGTAACTCTCATTCCAGGACAGCATCCACAAGGGGAATTATACATAGCCATAGCAGTGTAATTATACTGGTTAGTTTCCTTGGGTAGAGAAGCCTGAAAGTGCTATGCTGGAAAGGGACTATTTTCCTTTGCAACCTAGCAAACCACGCCATGCCCTTAGAATGCCCTTCGGTGCGCCAGCAAAATAAACGGCTATTTGCAAAGAAAACCAGTGATGCCGACACATGTTCTGAAAAGACAAAGCTAATACAAGGTGCTTAGCTCCTACCATTAAAAGGAAGGAAGCACAGATTACAAGGGAAGGGGAAGCATATAGGTGGCACTGAATGGCACATCTTTGCCTGGACCAATGCCACAGACAATTACCCATCTTAAACAGTTCATCCCTTCTCATTTTAGGCACTCTCTTCTCTAGTCAGTCTCCCTTCCTGCCTCATCTCACCCTCTTTTCCCCCGACTGGTGTCTTGGCCCATTCAAGGCTCCTGGGACCAGCTGCATAACACATAAGACAGCTGTTACACGTAATCTCCTTAATCTCATTGGAAATTCAGTTGGAATGTCTGATCTGTGAGCAGTTCCTCACTGCGTCACCATTACACACTGAACATGCAATTGCTGGCTAGCCAAAGGCAAGTAGATCAGAAACATTTACAATTCATTCCACAGTTACACACACTCCCCACCCTTCCCTGATGCTCTACCTGTCCCCTGTCTTGGAGGTGCCTGCAAACAAAGCACTTTCACTCAGATCTGTACAGAGTCAGCAGCTTTGTAATTGTAATGGACTCTTCACTACCACAGCCCCCCCCGAAAATAGCCAGGGGCTGACAGTGAGTTTAGCCCAGCGCACAACAAAGAGGGGATGCTCTGGCAACTGCCTTTAAGGTGCTTCCAACATGAAGGCCTAGTCACGGTCCTGTTGACATCAGTGGCAAAAGATCACTGGATTGACCCCGAAAGCAGGGCCCTGTAATGGGGAATTCATGCAGAGAGCTCTTGCTGTGCTTAAAACATGCGGTATTAGAGCCCCATCCTAATCGAGTGGAATCTCTTCAGTATCCCAGACCTAGCAGAACATTGGTAGCATGCACAGGACATGGTGAATATAACCATGTTGTGAACATTCTTGGCGCAATAGCTAAAGATGCAGTGAGAGCCTGAAAGACTGCCTGTGAGGGCGGCAGTCAGGCAGCCTTCAGCGGCATGCCTGCTGGTGGTCTGCTGGTCCTGTGGCTTCCGCAGCGGGGACACCGAAGGTGCGAGACCAGCAGATCACCTGCAGAAACACCGCCGAATCCGCGTGACCAGCAGACCACCCGCAGGCGTGCCGCCAAAGACCGCCTGACTGCCGTGCTTGGGGTGGCAAAAAACAGAGCTGTCCCTGCTCCAAATGACAATGAATTAGGACTAAGGGGAATGGATAATAATCACATACAATTAATAGGGTGTAAATACCAAAGGAGGAAGAAAAATTCTTTGGGTAGGAAAAGGTGGTACAACTAGAAGCAAATAGGATGGAAGAAAAGGAACATTTCAGATGAAAAGCAGGGAGATGTATGTTAATAATGGAACAAATGCCCAA
This sequence comes from Gopherus evgoodei, assembly GCF_007399415.2. Taxonomy (NCBI): domain Eukaryota; kingdom Metazoa; phylum Chordata; order Testudines; family Testudinidae; genus Gopherus; species Gopherus evgoodei. Next base: position 5,380,354 of record NC_044331.1, read on the forward strand.
GGCAAGTGGTGGAAACCATGTCTCAAGTCAATTAAACCCAGGCTGTACAAATCCCTGGAAAATCAATTGTTGGGAACAAGCCTGGATTGGCCCAAGCAGATGAGATAAATGACCAGGTTAGGTCCTTCTCACCTCTAATTCCTATGAGAAAGTGAAACAGCAAAAAAGCCAAGACATCGCTTGTTTCTTTCAGCTAGGCAGATTCAAACATGCTTTTGTGTCTGTTTTTAATTAGTATGTTTGGGTGTGGTTCTTTAAACAGAAGAGCAATTTTCACAATGACCTGCAGTGACATCGAAGACTGTACCAGCTATTGTTCTTTTGAGAAGGAAAATAAACTAAGATGAAGGCCCATAAAATCATGGCATAGGACATTCAAAGATGGGGCAAGAACATTTATGTAAAAAGTATCTGGTCTAGTATCCTCTAGGAATCTCTGGTCGATATAGGACAATGCTGACCTAACTGAGACAGGACTGGGTTTCAAATTAAATTATTTTGAATAGATTTTTCTTTGTCCAGGCACTGGAAACAATCTCCAGTAACAAGTTTATGATTTTCTTCAGTTCTTAATTTAACAGTTATGCTGACTCTCTTGAGCCGTCCAGTGTTTTAGCAACAAAGTCATTTAAAATGAGCTGCTAAGGAAAACCCTGAGAAGAAAGTCATGCAGTGCAGTATTTTGAGTTTCTCTGCTCGGCAGGGAACAAAGGCAGAAGTACAGTTTGGTTTGTTTCTTGGCAAAGGGGCAGTATTGTTAGCCTTAAGCTCTCCAAAATCAGAGTTGGGAGGCTCCAAAAAGAAAAAAGAAAAAAACCCCACGAGATTATTTTAAAATCTCCTGATTTTTAAGGCAAACAATCTGAGGTTCTTTTTCTTTGCTTTCTACTTTAAGAGACTTTAGGATGTGCTTGGGTCACATTTTCAAGCTTTTCTCTGCAATCATGAGGGCTAGAAAGTTATTTTTCGCTTTTAAATAAAAGCTGAGTGGGAGGGGTTCTCCAGGGGGCAGCCTGGGACTGCTGTGCCCCCCTGAACTCTCTCCAGCCTGGGTTGCCTCTCGCAAGGTCTTGCTAGTGACCAGCAGCAAACCCCTCCAGGCGCTGTGATCAGTCAGCACAACAGCATGTGGAGCCCCACACCCAGCTAGATTGCATGAATGCTCCCAAAGCCACTCATGAATCACACAGACAAAGGCACAAACCAAATCCCCCCAGCTCCCAACACTGTACCTCAGGAATATACCATCTTGCACTGCTCAAGATGAGCAGTACAAATGTATTCATTGATTCACTGCTTCATGAATGGAGAGTGGAGATACATGAGCCTTTGCAAACCTGAGCAGATTTGCCACACACTTCATACAAACTCACTGGTAAAGAAATAGTAAAACAAATATATTTACTACAAAAGATAACTTTTAAGTGATAGGCAAAGAGTCAGAGTTAGTTACCAACAGAAATAAGATATAAGCACACAGTCTAAACTCTCAACCCTATTAGACTGGGCAACAAGTAGACTAAGCAGTTTTTCTCACCCCGCTGGATATTGCAGTTCATAATACACAGATTTCACCCTTGAAATCTGGGCCAGTCCCATCAGTTGGAGTCTTCAGAGTGTCCTTGTTGCTTGCACAGTAGGTGGGTGAAGGAGAAAGACCCAGCCTGGCCCCCAAGTTCAGTTTTATACTCTCAGTTCATGTGCCTGGGGAGCACAAGTCCAGGCATGTCTGGGAGCATCGCTGAGTCTCCAGGCAAGGTTGAGCAATTCCCCTGGTGTGGTCTCATATAGGTGAGTCCTTGCATTGTACCTCCCATGCTGGACAATCGTTGTTGATGGGTTGTTTAACACGCCACCCAACTTGCTGTTGTATCTGGGGAGAGAATATCTTGCTGATTCCTCAATTTACAGCACGTTTTTGTGACAACCACACAACATAATTCTCATAACTCCATAGGCATTAGTGATACACATATATGGACAGAGAAATTACTTGCAGCAGATCATAACCTTTCCCCTTACAAGGCATGCTTTATATACAAGACCGTGATTATTTAAAAATAGGAATATGGGGATCCCAGGACTCTCCCCCAAGATATAGAATGTCACACTGAGGCCTTGTCTACACTTCCACTTTACAGCACTGCAACTTTCTCACTCAGAGATGTGAAAAAACACCCCCCCGAGTGCTGCAAGTTTCAGCGCTGTAAAGTGGCAGTGTGGACAGTGCACTGGCTCCCAGCGCTGGTAGCTACTTACCTCATGGGGTGTATTTTCCCCCAGTACTGGGAGAACTGTCCCCCAGCGCTGGTGCTGCAACTACACAGCCATGCAGCGATTGGACGTTGCTAGTGAAGACATACCCTGAGATTTTAACCTAACAGAGCAGGGCTCTAAGAAAAAAGACTTGGGGTAAAATCATGAGAGAGCAAGTAACACTGAAGGTGACAAATGAACAACAATGAAAATGGAACTCTTGTGTCCCCTGAGCTATGGATTATTTCTTACGGCACTAACAGATAGACTCTTACTGCACCACCATGAAAAAACGACTCCCAACTGACCCTGTAAACAATTAAGGACGGTGCCCTAGGACTTAAGGATTTGTGCTGGACCTCTGGAGAGGGCTGAATTTCACCAGTAGGGAATGAAAAGAGGTGTGGAAAGAGGTGAACCCAAAAGAGCAGTTTGGAATTTGAATGTTCATTGGTGTATAACTCATCCGTATTACGGTAGAGTCGAAGGGGCCACCCGATGGGCGTGTCATTGTACAAACAGATAATAACAGAGTCCTCGCCTAAATGAGCTTACAACTTAAATAGGTAAGAGAAGCAAAGGGTGGGAGGGGAGATAGAGCACAGACAGGGGAAAGGTCACGCAACAGGTTAGTAGCTGGGAACAAAACACTGATCTCCTACCCAGCCCAGTGCAGTAGGCTACTGATCCACCCTGTCCTACAGCTTTCTAGTGCTACAAATAATGCAAACATACTGTAAAAACAAACCCTTCTTCCACAGAATAGGAAGGAAAAAGCAATAAAAAGTTAATAGGAAGAAGGAAGGAACTTACATTCAGCTTCAGGTTTGCTGTGGCCAGTCTGAGTGGGGCTGTAAAACAAACATTACTAGAAAAAGTAGCTTACGGTTTGTCGTCCTTGGAATATGAAGAGTTGCCACTTAACTAAAGCCAGAAGGGAAGGGATCTTTCCCACCCCTTGGTAAGAGAAGTTTACAACTAGATTCTTAGCTGACCCCATTCCACTGAAGTCAATGGAGCTATGCTGATTTCCACCAGCTAAGAATCTGGCCCCAGGTCTTTAAATTGTGCCTTCTTTAGTACCCCAGTGGCTGGGCAAGCTTCTCCTTTCACTCCCACTGGTTTTACAACCATTTCAACTTCAACATAATTTCTCCTGATTTACAGCTGTGCAAAGACAATATTCTACCCTTGCTTCCTCCTCCTGCAACCTCACTAAAGTGAGCAGAGTGGGACAGAATTTGTCCCATCTTGTCTAACTTGTCCCACATGGAATAAGCCTCTTTCACCTTGTTACTTTCTGCCTAGGTAAGTAGCTTTGTTCCAATGTATTTCCCTGAGTAGCGTAACGGAAGAGAGTGATGTTCATCACCATGCACATGATGCAATGTATTGTAAGTTCTAGTGCTGATTCAACTACTCACTTGCTGGGTGACCCTGGGAAAATCACTTCCCCCTCTGGGCCTCAGTTTCCTCACCTGTAGATAGGGATGTATTGTTATCATTTATTCTGTGTCATTTCATAGCATCTAGGAGTCCCAGTCATGGACCAGGATGCCATTATGCCAGGCGCTGTACAAATCAGAAGAAAAAAGACAGCCCAACCCAAAGAGCTTGCAATGTAATGATACTGACTCACCTTTGTACAGTGCTTTCCTATAGCATTAGGAGTGAGATCCTGGCTCTATTGCAGTTAGTGGCAAAAAGCCAACGGACATCACTGAGCCAGAATTTCACCGCAGAAGTTGTGTGTATGTGTATTTTGGTATACATATATAGAGAGTATTACAAGGGTGTTGTACAGATTATTTCATTCTGTTTACACAAGACTAGAGATTGAGATATCCTTACCCACGCTGAGTGGCGCCTCACTCTTTGAATAGTTCTAACTGATTTCAGTGGCACCAGACCAGGAGTTAGGTACTGCTCAAGTAAGAATCACAGTTACTAAAATGGGAATGAGGATTATGGCTCGAGCTAGCGGGTCATTTCTGTTCTGCTGTAGAAACCCATTTGTCCCCCTTTATTTTATAGGGGCACCTGGTTCCGACAACCCCTGCCCCTGCCAGAGCTGAGCATGTGGTAGGAAAGCACCTCCAGCTGTGGGCAGCCACACAGTATGTTCTCCCTCGGCCTGGTGACAAATCGGCAGCCCTCTGGCATTGCTGGCTGTACGTGCCTTGTGCACCTGCCAGCAGCACTTTGTTTGATCATTGGCTCATACTTTTCCAGCTTGTAACAAAGAAAACACTGCTGACATCACAGTGAGCACTAAGTGACTCAGCCAATAAATAATAAATTCAAGCACCACCATTACCAACTGGATCTCAGGTGTCATAATGAGAGGAAGACAAAGACCTGATAACACAAACAAATCATGAATGTGCTGTACCTTGGCCTGCTGTCCACAAAGCCACTCCCTTACATGCCTCATCCAATGCCTAGGGACCAAAGGATACACATTCTGCCAAGTCAACAACAGAACTTGTATCTCTCATGATATACTCTCTTTTCAAAACCACCCAGCTGCTATCAATGGATCACTAATCTATAGCTTCCAGCAGTCTTAAGCATGTCCAAAAGATGAGCCTTTAAGCCAGGCTGAGATGATTTGCTTGCTAGCCAGACAAGTTGTTTTGTTTTTAAGTGTCATCCTTGGGCGATTGGTAATGGAACTGGGAGTTGATTACATTTAGGTCTCAGTCTTGAGTTTGGACAAGATCAGCAGACGCTCAAGGCTGTTATTACCCTCTGTGGACTATCTGGTGACTTAAGTGAAATGAGATGATGGGCTAAGTCAAATCTGCAGTGAAGAGGTACCTCAATGTGTGAGCTACTCCCCCATCACCAGGTCCATCTGGCTCGGGACCTAGGTGCTTTGGTGGGGAACAGTCTGACGCAAAGCTCAGTTAAAAGGTAATAAAATAAAGGTAATAATTGGAGATATACCAATCTCCTAGAACTGGAAGGGACCTTGAAGGTCATTGAGTCCAGCCCCCTGCCTTCACTAGCAGGATCAATTTTTGCTCCAGATCCCTAAGTGGCCCTCTCAAGGATTGAACTCACAACCCTGGGTTTAGCAGGTCAATGCTCAAACCACTGAGCTATCCAGCTGATGTCTTTAGAAAGACTCGTGTTGAATTCAACTGGCTTTGGACCAGCCCCACAAGTAGGTGGGATGTTCCCTGTTTCTCTTTCTGTACCAGCCAGTGAATGAATATTGGGCTTCACTCACCATGCCTTTCATGAGCACTACAATTTAAATTAAAGGTCAAAAGACTTATTCTCCTCATGTGGCACACAACATGAGGGCAAACTAAGCTGAAGTTTTGAATTCCCTCCTCCCCAGCTTTCAGCCAGCTTCTCTGCATGTTTATTTCTATTCTAGAAGCAGAAGGCACTAGCCTGGGAATCGGAAGATCCGGGGTCAGTTCCAAACTCTGTCACAGACACTCTGTGACGCTTTGGGCAGGTCACCTAGTCTCTCCATGCATCAGTTCCCACTGGTGAAATGGGACTAGTGATATTCCCTTTGGCTATGTGGATGTTGAGCTCTTTGAGGCAGGAACTGCCTCTTACTCTGGGTATTTTCAGCAGCTAGGACAGCGGATCCTGGACCCTAGAGCACAAATCACATTTTTCCGTGGTTTTGCCATGTGTGTTCAGATGCGTATAGCTCATATTCATAGGCAGTCTGACCTCCTGCGTAATACAGGCCACAGAACGTCCCCAAAGTCATTCCTAGAGCAGAGCGTTTACAGCTTTTAGAAAAGCATCCACTCTCGATTTTAAAATGGTGCGTAATGGAGACTCCATCACCGCCCTTGGCCTTGGCCATCATTTGTACTGTTTGCTTTGGTGTTGCTGCTGCTACATCTGCCTAGTGTCTTCCCTCTCCTGTTTTGTCCACTCACCTTCATGGTCTATCCAGCAGGAGCACAAATGCTATGCAGACAAGATTGGATTTTAAAATATTTTACACGTACAGAAAGAAAGAGCCACATTAGCAAGAGAAAAAGGTCAGGTCCATAAAGATAAGGTCTCTATAAAATGAGCTAAGTGAGGAAAAGGTTGGCTACGTTAATACAATAGCTAAGTTAAACAAGACACAATTAGGGGCCATTCAAACTCTCACATAAATATCACAATACCCAGAGGTGCTTTTATAGATCTTTGTAAAAGCCAAGGTAGAAAGGCCACTGGTGGCAGAACTGGAGGCTCCGAGTTTCAAAGGAGCCCAGGGGAGTTAGGTGCCTACAAGCCCAAATTCAATGGACGTGTATTGTCCGTCTCCCTTAGGCTCTTTCTCTACAACCCACCTGCAGCCATTATATGGGGGCTGCTATATAAGTGAATCCAAGTTCTTCACGTGAGTTTCGGTAGGTAACTTTGCAAGAAAGGGAGCCTTCACTGTGCTGTACAGCGTTTACAGCTGTGTTTTCTGTATCCTGCAGCTTTACATTTGAGACACTGTTGGAGGCAGCTGACATGGTGTGTTCAGTTGAGACACAGACTGGTACACAGGAGACACACTCTGTGCTCTTCCTGCAGACTTGGCGTTTGTTCTGCATTCTCTTTTTAGTGTTCCAGTCACTTAGACTGAACGTACATGGCCATTCTCTGTCTATGGATAACACGCACTGAAGAGGGAGACGGGTCAGACCTAAGAGCTATATAGCTTGCCTAGGACCTGGCCTAGGGGTTCTGTGGCAACCAATTGCTTTGTTCTTACAGGTGGATGGTAAAGAAGAAAGAATTAAAAAAATAATTCTTGACAACTGTACAAGGGGAACTGGACAGACGCTGGGTAACTCATTTCAAATGCCTGGTTGGTTTGTGGTCTATCAAACGGTAACTCAGCTACTATTGGCCTGGATGAGATTTGGGTTATTGACCTAGAAAGGAAGGTTCTATAATCCAGTTATCAAGTCCTGAGACATCCAGTTCCCCAGAATTACACATTTACCGCCCCCCCCCGAACATGACCCACAACAGGCTTTAAATTTGCAGGCTTCTATATTCTGTATGTATTTGCAGGTGTTAAATTAACCACCAGAGGGAGGCCTTGTAGCTCAATGTATGAGAGACTGACAGAAAAGGATGAAATTAGAACTCATTAGTCTACAGTTTTCAGTTATGGTGCAATCTCTAGTACATCAAATACCCAGGCAATGGCCTGTGTTGGTAACGGTCACCAAAGAGACATCATAATTTTTAGAAAATCTAATATTTGACAATTCAATAGCAAACAGACCAGCAGTGCAAATTGTGTGTCCTCATCTCCTCTAGTCTGTAGACTGCCTGGGACTCTCATGGATGTTCTCCTTAAACATTAATGTCATTACCCACATGGAAAAAAGATGAGCCCAAGCAGCCGTGATTATTATTTACGAGACCATGTGAGCACCTGGCGTACCGGAGACTTGGCTGAGGACACTGATTGTAAACTCTTCAGGGCAGGGGCAAAAGGCCTGATCCTGCCAGTCCTTCCCTTACTCTGAGCAGCACTCTGGTGAGTAAGTGGATCAGAATGTGGGACAGAGAATAGGGGAGAACAGCACTTGACGTGTGTTCAATTTAGACTTGCTTATTGATGGCTCTGATTTAATTCCCTCCCACTGTGTTCCACTAAATGCAGGTATAGTTTGTATTGTTTCTACTGAGAGGGCAGGCAGGCAGGCAGGGACAAAGGGACAGAACTTATGGGAGGGACGATTGAGGAGGAACATGATGGGACACGGGTGGAAATAGGAAAAGGAAGAGGATGATTGAAATGAGGAGAAATCAGATGTGAAGCAGGATAAGGGAAGGGAAGGGCATAGCCAGCCATTGGTTCTCAGTTAACAGGTGGCAGTGAATGTATCAAGAAGGTAGGAGCAGGAAGCGGGTGTTAACTATTGCAAATGGCAAATCAAGCATGCCAGGTGGCAAGCAGCAAGCCACAAGTCAAATAGCATGGATACTAAGTCTGCAACCCAGCTTGCCCTGTCTCTAGGGTTCATCTCAACCCACCAACAAGCATCTGAGCTCTCTGTCATGTTTACAGTAGGATATTAAAATATGTCATGTTTTAAAAGCACACCTTTCTCTAGGTTGGACATACCCTGGACAAACGCTTGTAAGCTTAGAACAAACATTAGGGGAGGGTTCAGACTAGCCTTTAGCAAGGTGCTAAATCCTTCCAGTCAACTGGAAGTCAACTAACAAGGGAAAAAACTCCAATGCAGAGGTTGCAGCAAAAAGCAAATGGGTTTTGTTAAGCATGTGATCTAAACATCTTCCATTCTTTAGTATCATAATACAAAGTTCATATCAAACCAGATTCTCCTTTCCATTGGTGCTAATGGCAATGACACCACTGAAGTGGATGGCATTGCTTCAGGTTTACACCAGTGCCTATGGACGCCATAAGTGGACTTCTCAAATGTACCTCATAATGAGGAACAGCATTCATTTTCACCTGAAAGTTCCCTGTGTTTCTTTCAAGTCTGGCATCCCCTCGCTTGTATTGCAGAAATTCATTTACCTCTGAAATAAAGCATGATGAAACTGAAGCGATAGAAAAAGTTCTTAACCAGAAAAGAACAAATTTCCCAGCATTTTAAGTTTCCTGCATGAATTTGTGACTCAGACATTGCAGCCTACATTTGGGCCTTGGCTGATTAGGAGCAGAATTTGATCCCATGTTTGTTTTTAAAGCAGTTTGTGTTGTGTAATAAGCTAGTCCTACACCTCCAGAAACTGCATGGTTCTGTTGACTGTAATAACTAGAGGAAGTGGGCTGACGAAAGGGAATCCTGCTGTTTGTCAGTTTTGTCTAGAGTAAGCTGAAATTATTGAACATGTCTGTGAAAATACTGCCTTTTCAACATCGAAGTGTTCCATCAAAGACACATTTAAAATGATCAAGTATTTTCTAAAAAAGGAATTTAAAATGTAGAATTTTTTTTTTAAATCCCACTATGTCAGAGGTCCCCAACCCAGTGCCCACAGGTGCATCTAAATGCGCCCACGTCCTGGACAGCAGTCGAGCATCTGCCAAAATGCTGCCGAATTTCTGCGTAGCCGCCTCTCAATGACGTCGCTTGTCAGCAACATGCGACGTCATCAAGAGGCGTGGCAGCCGAAATGCAGCAGAAATTCGGCATTGCTGCCTCTTGATGCCGCCGCTTGCTGCTGACAAGCGACGTCATCAAAAGGCTTTGCCACAGAAATTCGGCGGCATTTCGGTGGATGCTTGACCACTGCCACGGTCCTTCATCTGGCGCCTGCCAGACGAAAAGGTTGGGGACCACTGTGCTATGTGACCTAGATGACCAAATATTCATTTTTAAATGTTTATCATCTTCAAAATAACAAATGAAAAAATTTAAAAATTCTGCCTAGTGAAATGAAGTATTGTTAAAATGTTGGATCCTTCCCCTCTCCATCGACAATTTTTCAACCGGCTTTAATTTAACCTGTAGGCCTGGTCTACACTACAGAGACCTCGCCAGTACAGCCATGCTGGGAGAACCCCCTAGTGGAGATGCAGCGTAAGCTGACAGAAGGAAATCTGCCGGCATAGCTAATGTCATTCAGGGAGGTGACGTAGCTAAGAAAACAGAAGCGTTCCTCTGGCAGCATAGTTGCATCCACACTGGCATAGCTATGTTGGCTGTGGGAGTGATACTTGTAGGTGACATAGCTACTGTAGTGTAGACTAAGCCTTACTAACCCCAGTCTCATCTTTCCTGTTTCAGTACAGAGCAACCTAGGCTGGAGTCTGGAATTTTCGACTGTCATAGCGAACAGTGCTAGAGCTCATTAAGCTTTCCCCTGTGGGCTATGCATCAATACACAATGGAAGCTCCATATTGTCCGTGAGTATGATTATAGAATTGCCTAAAATGATCAAAATGTCTTTGTGATACATCATCAGGCAAGGCTACTTTAACAAATTATGTGGTTCAGCAGGTGCTGTAGCAATTGCCGTCAGTGACTTATGGAATTCCATGCAGAAAATGCACTTCTAGCATAGCCAGCCTTTGAGTGAGATGGTTCTGCAGAACATCACCTCCCCGCTGCAGATGCAATAACCACACATGGCATTGGTTTCCCTGCATCAATTCAGCAGATTGATCGAGGAGTCATTCATAACTGAAAAAGGAACCGCCCTACTGACCTTCTCCAGAGTATGCAGGCTCCTGATGTGAAGCTCTTTGTTAAACAATTGGGCGGGGAGCCCACAAGATTGTGTGAAATGGGGCAGCTGGAATATTGTTATTTCTGCCTCTCCATGAGGAAGTCTGAAGCTTCAGATCTGAAGTAGCCTGCCAGTAACGCCTCTGTACAGCTGATCCAGTCATTCTCTGGCACTTCTAAATACCTGTCACGTGGGTATCTAAGCACTAACTGTACCAAACATGGCAGATGGACTTTGGGCTGGTCTTCACCATAAAGTGAACCCAGGCTCTCACTCAGGTGTTGCCTGTAGCCCCTTCCTGTTCACACATAAAACTGTCTCACCTGAAAGGGGTGGTGCTAGCTGGTCCTTCTTGGGGTATTGGTCAAAGCGCAAGCCAGGCTTTCACTGGTAACCCACGTACTTTGCAGTGAGGACACAGGGTAAAAAACACAGGTTCTGCCTTCCCACAATTCCTCCTGTGCACCCAGAAGGGCAGACAAGTTCTCACACAGTTCCCTAAGAAAGTACCAGAGTGGCCCAGCTTACTGCAGTGCTGAGAACCATGGGACAGGCCCCCAGAAGTCCTAGCACCTCAGTCACAGGAATGAGTGCAACCCCAGCAATGAGACAGTGGAGCGGACACACTCAAGCATGGCTTTGCAGTGTAGCCTCTCACACCCAAGTGCCGACCTGCAGTGAGATATACGGTTTCTATTCTCAGAGCTTCACACTAACGACCATTCTAATTACAACACAAGGCTGACAGGCTCATCAAGCGCCCCTTCCAGTGAGTGTATCTACGTGAGCAGCCTGACTCAGCAAGCTCAGTCAGACTGTCTGCATGAGTAAAGATCTGCAGGATCAAGACCATCCACCAGGACTCTTCAGACAGCAGCATTGTAGCTTTGCTTATGCAGAACAATGGGCAAACATCTGTCTCCATTTCACACTTGTACAGTTGTGCTGTTACCATAGGCGTTCGCATGGGATCTCATCCATACAGCTCAGGATAACTTCATTATACTTGGCGGGACAAAGCTGGGCAATCACAATGCTGCAAAACATCACAGTACAACTTGGAGGGTGTCTCACGTGAGCACTGATGTGATGGCATCACTTCAGTATTTAATTGTCCTCAGAAGCTCCTAATTGCAGAAAAACTCCTAATATACTCCAGCCCCATCACCAACGTTGCTTGGAGCACTCACAATGTCGACCAATACCTTGCAGGCTAGAATGATCTTACAACTGCAGTAACTATGCACAGATCCCATTGATCTGATAGATTATTCCTCCCACCAAGCTAGCAGGTAAATCTCCCTCCTTCTTTCTCTTCCTTCTCCTCACCTGCTCTGTCCCCTTTGCCAGGCCTTTTCCCTCACTTGTCTCGTTTTGTCTTTCCATTTAGCTCATCCCCAACTCAACCCACCTGTTCCTCACAAAATCAAGGAACTAACAAGACTTTGAGCATCATCATGTTGTGTACACTGCTTATGTGCTTTGTCCGTTTAAGCTACCCTGTGTCTGTCTTGTCTATGCAGTGACTTTGTGTTTGTACAGCACCTTGCACAGTGGGACCCATTGTTCATTGGTCCCTAGGCATTACTGGAATAAACTTGATTAATATTAAAATAAAATAAATCCATAGGCTGTTAAACCAGTATGTTGTCTTAGTTTGCGGTCACTTCCAGTCCCATTTTATCCCAGGTACTATTGTTTAAATCCGTATGAAAAGATGAATAGGCTGAATTATGTTGTTCTCTCTCCGGTGACTTTCAGATTGTGTCCAACCATTATTTCCAGAGGATGAAGGAGAAGCTATTGCAACCTTGCTGGGGTCTTTGAATAGTGTGCCAAGATGTTAAAACAGCCGTGGAGCACACCAGAGAATTCTTTAACTCTTAAGTGACAGCCAGCATTACAGATTTGGCAAACATCTTAGATGCATAGAACACACTCAGATAAATAAGTAAATGGGAAAGGTTCCATAAGGCAAGAGACAGAAATGGGGGTTGGCCCGGATTAAGGTTATCCCACTAGGACTAGAGGTATGTAATATCTACTCCCTCAACACTCTGGGGGACAAATACATTTTTGTTTTTAGGATCTTACAAACACCAGCTGCCCAAACCCGTATATTATTTGATTTTTAAAAGCATTTTTCCTGTAACTTGGCACACAATCTGATTGCCACAGGATTTTTCATTCTTTAAATAAACACTGCATAATGCACAATAATTACATTCTGTGGATGGAAACTTAAAACAACCAAGGAGGGCTTCCAGACATTTGTCTGTTATGTCATGCAAGTGGTGGAATGCCATAATATTTCATGGACACACAAAAATAAGTTAATGCCATGTGCACACAGAAAAAAAATAATCAGGAAATTCAAAGAAATGGCAACTCAGCTCTTTTATCAACGCACTATCATCATTTGTGGCAATAACTTTTCTGCCTGCATAATGTGGCTTAGTTACAGTTGCTGTGAGAACCACAAATATGAAAATGCTTGTGCATGTAAAATCTCATCTATAAGGTAGCATGAATATTGAGTTCTTGCTTTTAAATTCCTTGTGTTTTTTTTGGTTTGAGAACTAGGAATCTGCTTTGCAAATGAAGTTGTCACATGCCCTTGTTTCAGTGCTCTTCTATCATCAGGAACTCATTCATCTTCAACATCTTAATCAGTAACCATCCCATTTTTAAACAGCTAAATGAAATCTTAGCAAGCTTCCAAAAATAAAATAATCCACTTCTGGACAGAGAACAAGCATCTGAAATTTTCAGGGCAATACCAATGTTCAAATCAAGTGTTTTCTCAACCATGTTGCTAATGGAGCATCCTCAATATGACTGACTTTCCTATCAATAGGAGATTGACAGTTCATTTCACTGGTATTATTTGCTGTGAACACGTGTTTGAAGCAGGTTACAGAGTATTTTGCATTTCCATTCTGGTCTAGTGTGGAATAGAGCATGCACATTACTAACAACGGTTCTACCACTATTGAATAATTACTCACACACAAATTTAATGGGTTAAGATTCCTCGCAGAAGTGGTGCTAACTCGAGGCCAAAAAAAAGGGAAAAAAGGTAAAAGAAAAAGCAATCTTCAAACAAAATTTCCATGACAGTCAAGGATTATGGTACTGCATGTACCTGGAAAAAAACCCCACCCTCTGAATCATAAAAGAGTGAAAGCTACAGGCTCATTTTTTAAGACCTATTTCTGTGTGTGTATCAAAATATTGATTTCCCCCAAACTAAAATGGATAGCTTCAGGGCTTTGCTTTAGGGTATACAAAATTGACTAATTATTTGGATAGTTTTTATTAATGCCACATTCCATTTTGGATCTTTGGCCTACAGTTCTATTTATATTATTTCGTATGTCACAAGATGCACCATAACCGGCTAACAGTACAGTTTTAGTAGTTGGCTGAGATCACATGTAGAATGAGCTTTATAGAAACTGATCAATCTGATTTCATCACCAAGTCTGTCATGGAAGGTGTCTATGATCCAATGGGTATTTCCCTTCTGCCACTTCTATAATTTTTCCTTCAGGGCACAACAGGATAGGCCTATTGGAAGATCCTGGAGGATGAAGGCTGAGGGTAGAAGGGAAGTACCTGTTGGAGAATGACTGGATGCTTGCCATATGACTTCAAATAAAAGGAGGACTAACAATTTAAGGAAGTAGTTGGTAGCTAACATGACTCATGTTAATGACATCGATTTCCTTTATTTCCCACCTTTCTCGCCCTGAGGCCTGGTGCCTGTGCTAAACTCTGGATATTACTTTTCTAAAAAAACATGAAAGTAAAATGCTCTCAGGCAGGGATCCTGCAGCTGGGCACCTTCCAATAACATTATGCCAATGCATTAACTGCCTGTAGTGCACAGCTGGGACCACCCTCACCGCTGAAAACAGAATTCTTGGCCCATGATGTTAATGGGTGTCAGCGGGAGGACAAACACAAGTGTTGGGAATGGGATAGAGAAGGGAGGCATCAGGGTTTGCAAAGAGGAGAAAGGAAGTAGCAGGAATAAGAAGAGTGATCGTTTTAAACTGACACTCATAACAGGTACCAAAGGCCCTTCAGAGCAGTTTGGGAACTGCCAGCCTTCTAGTTATATGGACAAACGTAATTAGGATTTGCTCTACATTGTAAAAACCAAATGGGAATGAAGCATTTGAACATGACTGTTGTGTCAAGCTCTTTCTAGCAACAGTGCTTCTAGGGGATGGGAGGAAGGAGCCCAAATGGAAACTCAAAAATGAGAACACATTAGAGAATATTTAAAAAACACACATATACTCCAAAGGGTAAAAGGTGTGTAGAGCCTCCCTTGAGATCCTCTCCCTTCTTCCAAGGAAAGGTGAAACCTGCAAAGATAGTTTTAAAAACTCTTCCCTTGTAGTAGTAAGCATGTGCCAGAGAGTAAACTTCAGCTGGCGGATTGGGTGGAAGCCAATCACCCTTTGCCAGCCCATGCCTCCCAATGCACACAAGACACTCTCCAATGAGACACTGATGCACACGCCATGGGGGCTTATTGCTACAATGCAGCCTCAGCACATTTTCCAAGATTTAATTGCTGAATGAATTCATTTAGAAGAGCAGCTCTGTCCTTGGGCAGTAACTATAATGCACTGAACAGTCTCATAATGGCTTTGAGGACATGGAGTTACTGCCATTGACACAACATAGACCTTAACAGCTCCCAAGACGGCATAATTGTCTATTGTTTCAACGATCAGTAGATTAAGGC
Organism: Gopherus evgoodei; assembly: GCF_007399415.2. Taxonomy (NCBI): domain Eukaryota; kingdom Metazoa; phylum Chordata; order Testudines; family Testudinidae; genus Gopherus; species Gopherus evgoodei. Next base: position 5,395,557 of record NC_044331.1, read on the forward strand.
TTCCTTAAGTAGTGCACAGCAGCCACCATTAAAGCTGTTACAACGTTGCTTTTCAAGCGGATAATATTACCGCGGTATAGGGAACGCCATGAGAATTCTGGGAATACTGCGGTGATGTTAGTTACTTGCAAAGGAGTTTAATGGTGACCGCTATTCTTCCTATAACACGATAGAGGATTCTGTTGTGTGTGAGACCTATCTTGCTGTGATTCATAAACTTACATTCCATTTATAATCTCAGGGCAGTTGATAGCTACAAAAATGAAGAGGAGTCTTAGTTCTGATTAAACATTTTCTGGGATTATCATAATAGTAGCTCAGTATGGATGGTGTTTTACCAGAAAGTATGAAGGCAAGGTGACTGAGCTGAAGACTTTATAGTAACAATTATACTTAGACATTTCACACTGCAGCTTTATGCGCCAGAGATTATGAAATTGGGACAGAGCTCAGAGCAACTCAAAGTAATCAAATAATAATCATTCCACTGAAAATGAATTAGGACCAAAAGAACTGCACTGTTTCATCCCTGAATCATGCTCCACAGGGTTCGTAACAACTGCAGGTGTTGTGCTAAATACTTCATTATTATTTCAGAACAATGTGGGACAGGTAGGGCTGGTTGAACATTTTCTGTTAAAACTTTAGGGATTTTGATTAAACAAAAAATGTCATGGATAATGTCGGTTTTCCTCAAAATATTTTGATTTTTCCTCCAAAAACTGAAACTTTCAGTTTTTGGCCAAAAATGGCTGAAACCAGGGCTGGCTCCAGGCACCAGCACAGCAAGCAGGTGCTTGGGGCAGCCAACGCAAAGGGGCAGCACGTCCAGGTCTTCGGCGGAATTCGGTGGGGGGTCCCTCAGTCCCTCTTGGAGGGAAGGACCTGCAGCCAAATTGCCACCGAAGAATTGCTGCTTGGGGCAGCAAAAACGCTGGAGCCGGCCCTGGCTGAAAAGAACATTTTTGCTTTTCATGTTTTTGATAAAAAGTAAATTTTTGCAGGAAAAACTGTTTTCCAATCAGCTCTAGTGACATGTTTAACTCTGAACTTCCTTGCATTTGTTGCCTTGAATAGATAAATTCTTATCTTCTTTTTTCCCTTCTAGACATGATACCTAGAGTTACACCAGGGGAAGATATGGAGCTTGTGTTCAGACAGACACCCAGAATTTAGATGCCTATCTGAAGCTTACCAGCACTGAACTAACCAAATCACTTAATTCTAGAGTTAATGCTTCTTTCTTTGTTCCTCCAGTCTGGTATGCTATTATACCATCTTACCTGTTCCTTAAGTATGCTCCTCTGTTACAGCCTAGAGGCCAAAGTTTCTTTGTGGTTTGTAGGTCTGCATGTTTTCTGTCCAGCTGAAGGTCTTTCACTGATCCTTGATGCAGCATTCTGACTGTCAGTTTCTCCCAGGGGAGTTGATAAAAGTGAATACAATAGTCACTGAACTGTAGCAACACCAGCTTCTGATCTATTACTCCAGACTACAACGATACATCTAACACGACCTATATTACCATAGTATCTGAGCTCCTTGCAATACCCCATGAGATGGGGAATTGAGGCAGAGAGAGACATGATAGTCCCTTCTGACCTTAAAGTCTATGAGACTTTGACAGAGCAAGAGATTGGACCCAGGTCTCAAGCTAGTTCTTAGTCACTGGACCATCCTTCCTCCTCAAGGCTTAGCCATTCTGAGATGACCCTCACCCAAAACAGAATCAAGCCAGGTTTGGAGGGTGTGGAGGTTTCAGTTCAAGGTGTCAATTAACTTCACTTTAGAAGATCAGAAGAACTCTTAACCATTGAACTGAGTAGGTGAATTTTATTAAGGAGTTCAACAATTTGGGATCCCATGAGTTCTGTTTCAAATAAAGTTGAGCGTATTCAAATGTCACAGAAGCAGGCCCCAGAACCCTATTGTATCACAACATATTCTCCATCTCTGGTTTGGAGAGAGGAACTTTTCACGCTGTAGTTCAGATGGTGATGGGAGTTGTCTGCAATGACCTGCAGCACCTTACAGTGCAACTCCCTTGAGGCTAAAGGAAGAAAAACTCCATGGATTAATTTATTGATGTGCCGGGTAGTAATTTCTCATCTATCCCTGCATGCCTGTTAAGCTTTCCCTATGCTCATTTCTGTGGGCCCCCTTCAGTAATGTGCCATTTCAGGGAAAATAGACTATAGCATTTTTGATGTTCCAGCTAAATCTGGCAGCCAAGGCTCTAAGAGCAAAAGAAACACTGAGGTTAGATGAAGACATCTTTGGCTGCACCTTTCTATATTTTGATTTAAATTACAGTAATCATCTATTTCGAGGTACAAAATATCTCATTTATAATAACCCAGACTACAAATGCCACGGCCATTAAAAAACTGAACATGCAAATCGGTGAAACCAAATTGTAACTCTTGTGACTCTATCATTAGCAGTGTTATTGTCTTTGGAAAGCTGAGACAGAGATTATACCGTAGGATCCCAAACTTCAAAACCTTGTAAGCAAAATAATTATGATGGAGTTTATTCATCAGAAGAGTTCTGAGGCCCTTTCTGACTGCTGGATGACTTGGACCAGTTCCCGCATATTTTGGACAATCTATTATATTAAAATTGGCAGAGCTGGGGAAGCCATTTTTCCCCATTGTGCAGGGCTGGGTCACAGACTGTTGGAAGAAAAGGAAGGAAGGAAGGAAGGTAGGTGGAGGAAATTTGACGTAAATATCTGTCCCTACCCCCGTCCAGCTCAGTGCCTGTTTCAACAAGGCCTTTTGTGGCTAGAAAGAAGTGGGGAATTTGGGTTTTGTTTTGTTATTGAACTGGATTAAATGAAGTTTAAACCACAGGCACATCCTAGCTTTCAAATAATTAATATGTAATTATTATTATCCAAGTATCCCTGGAGTCTGCCATTGGTGGGTCCTCTCTGACGGTCCCTATGCCTATGGTTGAGAATTCTAGGGGTTTGACTCTGGTCAGAACCTGGCTTGTTTTGAAAAGCTAGATAAATTCATGGAGACTGGGTGCATCAGTGGCTATTAGCCAGGATGGGCAAGGATGCAAAACCATGCTCTGACATATTCTAGCCCCTGTTTGCCAGAATCTGGGAATGGGCAACAGGGGATGGATCACTTGATAATTGCCTGTTCTGTTCATTCCCTCTGGGGCGCCTGGCATTGGCCACTGTTGGAAGACAGGATACTAGACTAGATGGACCATTAGTGTGACCCAGTATGGCCGTTCTTATGTTATGGAGCTGTTATATGCTCAAGATCGGAAGATCAGTGAACTCTGAGTACTCATTGCAATCTGCTTAACTTCTCTTGAGTTTGGCTTCTCCCATGTGCATTCAGCATGGCCCTTTGGATTCTTTAATGGGAGTGTGTGTGTGTGTGTGTGTGTGTGTATGAAAAGGGAGTGGGAATTTAGCAAAAAGATGTGCCACAAAACTTTGCACTCAATCACAATTAGGCTTCAAACCCTCTGAGTCTTCAGTATATTATACTTTATGGCAGTGTTCCCCAAACGTGGGACACCGCTTGTGTAGGGAAAGCCCCTGGCAGGCCGGGCCGGTTTGTTTACTTGCCGCATCCGCAGATCCGGCCAATCGCAGCTCCCACTGGCTGTGGTTTGCTGCTCCACGCCAATGGGAGCTGCTGGACGTGGCGGCCAGCATGTCCCTGGGCCCACAGTGCTCCCAGCAGCTCCCATTGGCCTGGAGTGGTGAACCGTGGCCAGTGGGAGCCACGATCGTCCGGATCTGCAGACTCGGCAGGTAAACAAACTGGCCCAGCCTGCTAGGGGCTTTCCCTGCACAAGCAGCATCCCAGGTTTGGGAAACACCGCTTTATGGTATGTTGAGTATATTTGGTAACACTTTATAATCTATTACATGTGTATTTATTGTCCATAACGCTAACAGAGACCTAAAGATTAATTGTAAAAGAAACCAAGCACTCTCCGGAATACTTCACAGCAGGCACTCAATAGTTCAGCTGGAATTTTTGAGTAGTATTGGTACATTTATTAAGCACCACATAACAGTAAAGGCTTCTTCTTAAAACCTACTTTACCCTTTGTTGTGTCTTCAGAATTGTGGGTGCAAATTCTGGACACAAAGAGAGAGACTGGGTTAAAATTGCTTAAAAAATTCAGGCACAGAAGGTTATCCTAATGTTATAACCATCTGTGCTAACTCCTCAATCAGCTACATATTTTAAAGTGTCCCACCGTCTCTCTTAGTTATCTGATTTCACATGATATATTGCCTGGCTTTTGCACAGGATTAGGGATTCTGGAAACAAAGTGCTGAATTCATTGCTGCACCCAAGCAAGCACTAAGACCACCTGGGGAGGGATCTACAGAGATGGTGTTTGTAGCTCCCCCATCCTGAAGCCAGCTTTCCTCCAGCCCTGCCTTCAATGCAGTTTTGAGCAGACGTAGCTGGCTCTATCCCATTGCCTTCTAGTCTCCTTTAGTGGAGGGAAGAGGAGCAGCCGCCGTTGTGGCCGGAATGCTGCTGCACTCCAGCAATCCCTGGCTGGTATAACAGCCCTTCGTGGGCTATGATTCGCTAGGAAAGTTGAGACTAATCTGTAATTTATGTCTGGGGCCAGATTGGTCCCTAGCATTCTCCGGGATCAGGGAAGAGTACAGGCATGTTTGCCATTCCTAGCACACCCAGGGGTCCTGCACCAGGCCAAGATCAGCTGGACCCCAGGATAAGGCCTTAGACAATAATGGGAAAATGTCACTAAACTGCAGGATGAGTTTGCAAAAAATATCGTCTGACTTCCAGAAGCTGGGGCTGGACGACAGGGATTGGATCACTCTATAATTGTCCCTCAGAAGCCGCTGGCATTGGCCACTGTCAGAAAACAGGATACTGGGCTAGATGGACCATTGGTCTGACCCAATATGGCCATTCTTATTCCTGTAATTGAATCTTCTCTTTCCCGTAGGGATTATAAACAATGTTTGTTGGGAAATAGGAAGCTGGTGCTATTTTGGGGGGATAAACCCCGCAATAGCAAAGCTGCCACAATTGTGAAACCTACATAGGGCAAAAATGTGTGTTTTTCCATATGCATTCCTGTTGCTTGTGTCTCTGGTTTTGATTTTCACTCTAGGTTTAATTTTTTGCCACAGTTTTTCTCTGATCTTATTTCCTCCTCCCTCCCGACCAGAGAACATGAACCCCATAACGTACATGTTTACTCACACTATTGAAACCTCACTGTTTACACTGGTTTAAAGCGAACTTGCCTCTCCCACACAGTTTGGTGCATTTGCATTTTCTGTCTAAGCAATAGCACTTGTTTTTCTCACTGATCAGATTATTTTTCTGCATTTTCTTTTTGTCAGGCTATCCCTCGGTGCTCTTGAAAGATTAGCAGTACTGGGAGGTTAAATCCCAACTTTTAATTGCAGTGTCAGATGCTAGTTTGCACGCCAGATACTTCACACTAGCCAGACTCTACCGCCTAAGGCCAGGGTTTGGAAGGACCATCCTTTTCAGAGGTGAATGGAAGTTCAGCCTCCTCAGAAAATCAGCCCCTGCTACAGATTGTCTGCTATTACATAGAATGGTGCAAAATCACATGTAACATTAGACAATGCTCATAAGAATCCAGCCAGAACTAAATTGAGATGACCAAACTCCTGTCACTTTGGACCCTCAGAATAGACTGGAATTATAATCCCGGAGATAATAACGAGGCTTTATCCCAGCCATCAGTCAATCTGCCTCCACTCTTCACCTGCCCTCGAGAGAGAACAGTTTGACAGGCTGCAGGCTTATAGATGATATTTTATTACATCTCAAAAAAAAAAAAAAAAAAGGACACAGCAACAACAAAAAAGGCCATCAGGAATGCAGTTTCATTTGCTGTTTCCTGAAACCTGAGCAGAAAGTTTATCAAAACTTTGGGTCATGTTTGGACTTCAGGAAACAGCATGAGGAATCATACTCCTTTTCCTATTTCTGTTTGCTGAGCAATCCCACCAGTCTAGGAACATTCCCTCTTTATTATCATCACCATCATAAAAGGCATCTTAGTTCCAAGATTAATTCTATTGGCTTGGAAATAAATCAGAATGTTGGGGTCTGAACAAGATATTTCTTGTAGTTCACACACCCTTTTACAAAAAACAAAGGATTAAGAAAGCAATTTGATCCTCATGTCCTAAGTCTAAATTGTCTGGAAACTGCTGTTACTTAAGGTCAAAAGAACAAAACAAAACAAATAAACTTGAGATCTAAAGAGCCTTTAATCACCACCCCCCCACCCCCAAAGTAGACTTTCAGACTTGGGTACTAACATGACAGGTGCAAGGGAATCCAAATATGATCTGCTTCAGACTGTTCATTCATTCTTTTATCTCCTGTCTGACCTCACCTTACAATGCTTGTAAGGGGCATTGTCAACACTCACATGCTAGTATGCGGACAACATATTCGTGTACATGTTGCAAAAGGTATCTTGTGCAAAAATAGCATCTGGTAGCCCCCCCTTCCTTCACTAGAGTAATTTGGTTTGGGTTGGTTTACACCAGGAAAAAGTTTAATTGGGAAGCATCTATTGTGGAAGAGAACCTGTGCCACTGGCAGACGGCAACTGGACATTGACAGCGGGCAAGGTATCTTTGAATGGGTTTGGCACATGGAAGGAGAGGGGACTTCCACAGAGCATCATGTCTGGAATACATTATAGGCAGCACAGGTAGAGATGCCTGCAGTTAAAGTTGCTTGACACTTTCCATTATAAGACCCTGTTTTCAGTTGCTTATATGTTTGCAAACCTTAGTCATATGAGCTGAAATTTAACATGCCAGGGGTCTGAATTGGGACAAATTTTTGGAAAGTTTCAGCTAAACTGATTTAACCCATTTTTGAGAACAAGATTTGTGAAATACATCGTTTTGCCCACGTTTAAAATATTCTTACAACAATTTAATTGAGAAGCTCTAGCACCTCCATGTTTTGGAGCATAGAGTTGAAATTTGGCAGATGTGTTGTCCTGCAGTCAGGGAGGTGCCTTTTGCTGTTCCTGTGAAAATTAACCCCCAATTGGCAAAGTTATGAGCCTCTGACAAGTTATCACATGCTCAGAGATTTGTAGAGTTTGGCAACTACAGTCAAACCTCGCAATAACGTGCCCTACCATAACGCTAAATCGCATATAATACGGTCATAAGTTTGCTCCCCTTTAAGGCCTAATACCAGTGGTCCCCAACACCATGGCACCTGCCGGGACATTGATGTGCCCCCGCTTAGTGCCCAGCAGGGGAGAGAAGCTGCAGCCTGCACCTGCCGGGGACAGAGAACTCCGAGGCTGCGGGCACCGGTGCTCACTGTCCCCAGCAGGTGCGGTGCTGCGGCTTCTCTCCAGCTTGGAGAGAAGCTGCGGCCCTGCACCTGCCAGGGACAGAGAGCACCGGTGCCCACAGCCCTGGACTTCTCTGTCCCTGGCAGGCAGGGCCGTGGTTTCTCTCCCCTGCTGGGCACTAGGGGCACTAGGCGGCACACATCAATGCACCCCGTTGGGGACCACTGACTTAAAATGACCAGCTTGAAACCCTGCTATACCACGACCCCGCATTTATCGCGATGGAATTTTTTGGACCCCAAACATCGCGTTACAGCAGGCTTTCACTGTAAATTGTCTGAAGATTGTGTCCTCCCTGAGCATGTTCCAGCCACTCATAGCTTCTAGTGTTGACCGCACTCCACAAGCAAAGTCAATCCTCTACATACAATATCAATCTGAAGAGTTTATCCAAAGCACTGGTGATTGGAAACATCAAATGGCTTTTGAATAATTCCAGTATTGCATCAACAAGTCACTGTTGCTCCTGCTGCCACTGCCAGTTTCTGAGAAACTGGAACCCACATTGCTTTCTCTCTGTTGGACCCAATTCACCTTCTAAATGCTGAAAGGAGGGAGTCATGCCATATTTACACTGGAGGTACCATGCAGCCTGCCCAAGCACATTTCATGAAATTGAACTTTATTGCTACAGATTGCCTGGCGATGGCGGCGCACGAAGAGGATGCAGTGCAAGGGAGTGGCCTGTCTCTGGGATGGAGGGCGAGAGGAGAGGTGAAACAGGAATGCACCCCATAGCAAGTTACTGCTGTATTTACAAAATCTATCAGAAGTGATCTGCAGAGTCAGGTGAAGTTGATATTCGCTACAATGTGGACATACTTGAGCAGAACTGAGCCCAGCAGGCTAACGTACATAGATGACAAAACAGCTTCCCACTTGTAAATATTGTGTATTGGTGCATTGATATGAGGATCTCTTAACAGACAGGAACACAAGGATACCATCAAAAGGTGGGCGGGACTCTGATGGGGGTTGGGCTCAGCCACACACCTAAGTCTATCTCCTAGATGATGGATTTGGGCTGGTAGTTGGGTCAGGTGTTCGGCTATCCTGTGATAGAAGAGGCAACTTGTTCACTTACAAAGAGAGAGGGCAAAAGACCTGCTGGGAGGCTCCTGCAGAGGATGCTGAACTAGGAAAGACCTAGGGGAAGTTTCTCCTTAGAGGCTGGAGTGGGACCAGCTGAGCTCTTGTGTTCAGCAAAAAATGGGGAGTTCAGAAAGAGCTTGGGCGACAGCCCTGATCAAAGGGGAATTAGGAGGAAGGGTATGTTTAGAAGGAAGTAACCTAGAAGAGATAGTGCTGAGGGGTACTGAAGGGAGTTGACACCTATGTTCTCTCTAAGCTGCACAGTTGGGTGGTCTCCCAGGAGTCAGTCAAGTGCTATGCACTTGATTAGCAGAGCTGGGCACATCTGGCAAGTGTGCCCCTCCCCCTGCTGCTTTGCAGCCATATTGTTCCTGCAGCTGTTCCCGGGACCCTCCTGCTGGCTGTCCAGAGTAAAGAGGGTGGTGCTGATGTCAGGGTGTTCCCCTCCCCTTGGCTCCTGTACCCCATCTCCACAGAGCAGGGTAGAGGGGATGGAGCTCAGAACTCAGAGCAGGAGAAAGCTGCTGCAGTCTGAGGTCTGAACGAGCCTTCCGGGCAATGACAGCACATGGTGTCTCAGACTTCCCCAGCAGTCAGCTCATACTCTCTTTCACACACTCACCCAGGAGCAGAAGAACTTTCACTTCATTAAAGAGACAGCGCACAGCGTTTCAGACTTCCCCACCAGCCAGCACACACAGTCTCTGTGTCACACCCACACCTACACAGTCTGCGTCACACCCACATCCACAGTCTTTCACACTCCCCTCCCAACACATACTTGTATTATTATTGTTATTACTTAGTACTTCCTGCAATGCACATACACTTCTACCCCATCATAACACGGTCATGGGGAGCCAAAAATCCCTCAGTGAAACGCTGTTATAGTTGGGTAGCAGTGGCAGGGCTCCAGTGGTGATTTAAAGAGCCTGGGGCTCCGGCCGTGGGAAGCCCCAGGACCTTTAAATTGCTGGCGGATCCCCACTGCCGCAGCCCTGAGGTAGCAGTGGCAGGGCTCCAGCAGCACTTTAAAGGGCCCAGGGCTCTGTTAACCTGAAAGGCAAACCCTACCGAGAGGAGCGGGTTTGGGTAGCTAGCAGGCTGGTGGTATTAGGGAGCAGTCACCCAGCTAAGCACAAACAAGAATCCCTCTCACGGTAGGCAAGAGATAAGTGACTCTCAGTCCTGGGTATCCCCCAAACTGTCCCACTTAGTGACCGAGTCCTCCAGGCAAACCATACAAAAGCAGCACAAGAATGAACATATCCAGTTAGGGAGAAGGAAGGGCCAGGAGAACCCCTGGTGAAAGCATGAGAATGGAGGTGGGCAGGAAATGGCTTTCCTGTCCCAATCAGGGAGAAAAAGTAAAACCAGTTCACATCAACTGAAATGTTTTGTTTTGATAAAAAAAGTTTACAATAATAAGCTTAAATGCGTAAAACCAAAAGTAATTGCCACCCAGAAATGTTTTTTTCATTTTGAAGATTGACAAAATTTTCAATTTTGTCCACAACTGACGCTTTCCGATTTCAAACAAAAAACACATTGTCAAAAATATTTCCAACTATTTTAGTATGAGAATTAACCAGATGGGAAACTGAGGCAACAGCAGGGTCTAAACTGGATTAGGTAAAACCCTTTATAGATACCTATACTACAAACTCTTGTATATAGTATGGATGAATAATGGAAAAACACTTTTATTCAATACCATTGAGCTAGTGGCAGGATTCTGGGTCCTTAAGATATTTTTACGCTAGAGACTATCAAAATTCAAAGACTGTTATTATAGTTATGGTGATGGAGACAGGAGATTTGTGTGTTCTTCACACTTGATCTATACTCTTTACTATTCCAATTGCTAAATTATTTCAATTTGGAAAGTATCTTCAAAGAACACAACCGTTTTAGGTGGGTTTTTTTGCCAGCTGAAAATAAATTGCACACATGGCTTTACAGCAGGAATCCAATGTTTTAATCATTTGGGCACACCACAAAATTGCACTGTGCTAATAAATGACATAATATACCAGAGGCAAGAGATGTTGCCAGCTGAAGATTTGAAGGAAGATGCTGCATAAAAAAAGGCTAATTTAAGCTGAGACAGCTTCTGTCAGTTATCAAGCCACAAAGACCGACTAAGGAAAGATAAAGCAAGAAACACATCACATCCTTCACTTGTCAGATAGAAATCAACAAGGCAGAGTGATGGAAACTTATATTTCTTTCTATGAGTGAAGCCTCAAATAGAGGCCCAGCCAGAGAGAAATGGTATGAAACCAGGAGGTAGCTACCCTTAGGACAAGGATGTACATGCATATGAGGTATTTTTAATGTGACAGAATATTAGGTGTCCAAGTGAGAAGCACAGTGATCTAAAATTTAACATGACAGCCAGGAGCGGCTCTACATTTTTTGCTGCCCCAAGCACGGTAGTCAGGGAGCCTTTGGCGACATTTCCGTGGGAGGTCTGCCAGTCACATGGATTCGGTGGCGGTTCTGCAGGTGATCTGCTGGTCCCGCACCATCAGCGTACCTGCTGCCAAATTGCCGCTGAGGTCCCAGGACTGGCAGACCTCCCGCAGAAACGTCGCTGAAGGCTGCCTGACTGCTGCCGTCACGGCGACCATCACGCCGCCCCCCATGGCTTGCCGCCCCAGGCACATGCTTGGTGCGCTGGTGCCTGGAGCCGCCCCTTATGACAGCTCTGTGAAGAAAGCCTCACACAGGAAAATCTGAAAGCCTGTTATGAAGGCCCAGCAGAAACCATGCCAACAGCTGGTCTGAGGGAAACTGGTGTCCCAGGTAACTAATTTCTCTCCCACTTCTTCACAATCTTGCAACCTGATTGCACGGGCACAGCCAACTGGAGAATCAGAACTAGTACTATATGACTTTTGTGACCAGTCACAGTCAACCAACCAGGATGGCCTATCCTTGCTGATTGTCCACTTCTGACCAACTTTCAATTACCCTAAGAGATCGTGTTGAGTCACATTCTAAGAGCTCTTCTTTTCAGCTCTGTCCCTGCATGTTCCGATTCTAACTGGTGGGAAAACACATTCCCCTGAAACACAAGCATGTTAAGCAAAGACATTCTCTGAATAGAAAAATTCACTAATAATGACCGCCCATCTTAAACTAACTTATCAGATGCATTTTTTGGTCCATAAAGAGCAGGATGAAAGTATCTTATATTTCTTCCTCTACCAGAGAGCTATCAGCCTCTTGTCCTAAAAGGCAGAGCATCTCCTGGTCAGAACACCCAAACATATGGATTCCAACGCAAACTTCTGGTTTGGAAGGATACAGAAGAATCAAGTCCAGAACTATCCATTTCAATCCGGTCTCCAGAAGCATTAATGATTTTTGACATTGCGTTGGACACCACCAAACACCTTAATGATCCACATAGAGGATAATCTCCATCTCCTCTCCCTTAAGGAAGCCCCACCAACCGGATATGCCTCAGTCAGGGTCTGCTCTGCAAAACGGGTTTTTAAGACTTTTCCCTCTTTAGTGCTCATAGTAATGACTGACTTATGCCCAGACATTTCCACATCTGGGCCTTTAATTGCCTTCACAGCTTTTGCTGGGTTCTATTCATATTCTTCCCACTTTACTATCCCTGACAGCCAGAGACCTCAACATTCCACTAAGTTTTCCAGAATTGTCAACAAATATTTCTTTTCAATAAACTAGACAAAGCTTGCTAGAATAGTTCTGAAGTCAGAAGCATAAATATTGACTCCCATCTGCAACTGACATGTAAATGCTGCATTAACTCAATGCCCTGTGGTTTGCTATGAGATACAATAGACTCTCCTTTAAAAGTAAGATAAGCTTAATTACATCAGTGAATTTAAGAGCCCAATTTTTCAAACCCTTGCTCATGTGAGCAGTCTAAAAGCCCAGTATCAGAAAAGTCAGATAAGCATAAGAACGGTCATACTGGGTCAGACCAATGGTCCATCTAGCCCAGTATCCTGTCTTCTGACAGCGGCCAATTCTAGGTGCTTCAGAGGGAATGAACAGAACAGGTAATCACCAAGTGATCCATCCCCTGTTGCCCATTCTCAGCTTCTGACAAACAGAGGCTAGGGACACTTCAGAGCATGGGTTTGCCTCCCTGCCCATCCTGGCTCATAGCCATTGATGGGCCTATCCTCCATGAACTTATCTAGTTCTTTTTTTAACCCTGTTATAGTCTTGGCCTTCACAACATCCTCTGGCAAGGAGTTCCACAAGTTGATTGTGTGAGGTACTTGGTTTTGTTTGTTTTAAACCTGCTGCCTATTAATTTCATTTGGTGATCCCTGATTCTTGTGTTATGAGTAAATAACTGAATGTTATTTACTTTCTCCACACCATTCATGATTTACCGACCCAGAAGTTTAATATGCCTGTGATGCACCTAATTGGCTGGATGCTTCAGAAGATTTCTTGGGTATACAATACCGGCCTTGAAATACAGTTAGAACAGCAAAAACAACAAGGAGTCCAGTGGCACCTTAAAGACTAACAGATTTATTTGGGTATAAGTTTTCGTGGGTAAAAAACCCACTTCTTCAGGTGCACGGACAGCTTTTCTCATGGTGTTTCATGTTCAGCCCTCCACTACCAGAGAAGCCAGTGGAACCATGTGATGGTTCTTGGGGTACCAGGACTGAGTCACCTTGTTACCCCTTGCCTCTACTGAGAGGTAGCCTTGCCTGTGGTGAATGGGTCTTAGCTTCCTAGCACCATCAGCCTGTTAGGCACTTAACCACACACCTCTAGGCTATGCCAGCCCTGTCTTTGCTTTGCAGGTTATCAATAGGTGTACCCCAGTCTGTTAATCCCATTGAAGCATTCCCCTGTGATATCCAGGCCCTGACACCGGCTAGTCACAGGAAACCCAGATCCTCTTTCCCCAAAGGTGCAGTGTACCCCAGCTTACTCGTTTTACCTTAAATCATTGCTCCTGTAAGTCACACAGCACTTGTAACAAAAATGAAAGGTATTTACGAATGGAGGGTTAACTAGAAACAGGAGAGAGTGGAGGAAACACAAGGTTACAATACAAACAAATACAAATATTCTTAAGCAGGACAATCCTGTCTGTTGTAATGTCTTTTTTTTTTTTTAAAAAAAACCTCCATTTGGTTTTGATTGTTTGCAGTTGTCTCTGGTGGTTTTCCATTGATACTTTGATATGGAGCAAGACCAGACAATTGAGCCCTGCTTTAAAATACCAGTTAATCAGGACTGGGTGACAACTCCTTTCTACATGAATGGACCATCACAAAGACGCACCCTCTAGGGACTAACTTTTACTCCAAGTCCATAAAGCAAACTTTCAATATCATTACATTATTCCTTAAATATTAACTGTACATATATGTCTTACAGTGATTATGAATCTTGACAAGTTATGGCCCTGTCATACATACCTTACATGTTACACTCTGCCGATCAACACCCTGCAAGACAGGTGTTTGGTGTAGTGAGTTTGTCAGGTCTGATGTGAGAGTTGGTTGGAAAGAACAGGAAACTCTTTGCTGAGGGAGCTCTGCATCGCAACCCCTCACACATAAAGGGTGCGCAGGACCAAGCAATACTTCATTGAAGTCTATAAAGAGCTTTGAGATGTTTGGATGGAGTCTGGTGGCAGAGTGCTCACTAGATCTAGAATCTGTCACCCAACTCTCCGAACAGCATCAGGGAGTTTAGGATATTGGTCTTGGAGGTTCTTACTTTAAGGTGATAGAAAAGTAATTCATACGAAATGTGATTTTTTTAATTCTAAAACTTTGTTTCACAACTGTAGGCTCCTCCCCCTTCTATAGACACTTCAGTTTTGGACTCAAGTTCTGGGGCCAGCCCCAGGCAAAAATCCGAGCACAACCTCTTAACAATGGCTACTATGGGAATTGGGTGGGGATGCTTCCATTCTTCCTTCAGACAGAGCCATGCACAAAGTCCAGAAAAACCACCTCAGCTTCTTCCAGCTTCTTTCCCAGGAGGCATTATGCCTGGGCTGAGGATGAAAGATTTAAGGCAGGCTCACCAGGTTCCAAACATAAGAGGTCATCCACATCTTTTTTAAAACACTTTTTAGTTTTGCCATTGGTTGTATTAGCCATGAGCCTTCCTCTTTAAGTATTTTCGTACAAGTGATATTGAGTGGCAAGCATGTAGCATCTTAAAATTCTCCCTTTAGCCTCCCCATGACTGCCTGAGGCACTAGAAGTTGAGCAAAAGGGACATATTTAAATTAAGAGTGTTTCTGACATTTCAATATATTTGTGCGTTGTATCCCCTTCTCGTTTTTGACCATTAATTGCCAGAAGTTGTGCAGTTTTGAATGTGTCTGAGCAGCTTTTATGGCAGAGTAGAGCAAACATTTTCTAGGCCATGATGTTTCAACTTGCTCCCTTGCTGCATTTCAAATGTAGCATCATCGTGAAGAATAGTTAACATCTACACAACATCCTGCCCGTTCTCTCATGCCCAGGTTTTAATGACCCAATTTGGCCTTTCCTCTTTAATGAGAGCTAAGTGACCTTCGACATGTTGAAAGATAGTTGAGTCAAACCTCAAAATGTTTATAGATGCTTGAGCTTGACCATAGCCAATACAAAGTCTCAAGCAGGGTGGACAATTCTGTTGAGGATGTGATAAGCAGAGTAATATCCTTCTTTACTCTGCCGGATCTGCGGGGATCTTCCAAAAACTTTTGTTAGAGGAGGAAGCAGCGTGAATCGAAGACACAATGGAACAAATACATTGAGTAAGTCAGTACCATTTTTACACAGCCATCTTATATGGCATTTAACTCCAGTGGAATTGCAACTGCTCACACCAGCAGCAAAATTTGGCCAGGTGTATCTACAGCTGACCAGAACCACACTTTAAAATTCTGTGAACTTCCAGTGACTTCTTAAACAAGAAACAGAGCATCAGGCCTCATTTGACTGTTATGTGAAAACCCAGAGTAAACATTTGACATACACTAGATCAGCTCATTCATCCTGGAATAACACATCGCTTATTGTTCCTTAAACAAGTTCTTCTGTGTTTCATTTGCCTGACATTTCAATTGGGGTTCTAATTTGCTTTGGTGACACCATGCCCTCAGGCTGCATTCTTTGGGCATTTTTGATACTGGTGCATTGTAGCAGCGGGACGCTGCCAGCTGAATGACTTGGTTACATCATTGTGCATCTGAAGCATCAAATCCATGAGATGCAGATCTCTCATTTGTGTCTCTATCAGCCAGCAGACCTGCCGTCGCCAATTTGTGACAGCCTGCCGCCAGACTGCGTCAGCGTGGGCAAAGTCCAAAGAGGTACTAAAGGCCTTGCTGGCCCTGGAAAAGAAATGCCCACAAGTTTGAATATGATTAGCAACCCCAGGCTGGCAGGGCATACATGGCATTTATTGTTCGAGGGCACAAGAACCCTTTACGAAACAGTTTCATGGAGAGCTCTCATTTAGAGATTAAACTTTTTCCTTTCATAGCTATTATGCACCAAGATAAAACTGGCGACAGCAGCTGATAAAGTGTCTGACACAGCCTTTGTACACGCCATGGCCTCTTCTGTTTCAAGCTGTTCCCAATGGGGAAAACGACCCCGGAATTTAAGAGGGACATTCTCCAGATATTTGTTTGCCTCCTGTAAAGTTACAGAGGAGACAGCTGCTTTGTTGATTCTCTTTCTCTCTTTAAGCAGTGAAACCTTAAGCCTGGGTTTACCCAAGGGAGGAGGTTAGGAAAATGAGATAATCCTAGAGTTGGTCCATCTGCTCTTTTCACCCATTTATGAAGCATTTTGAAATGGGCTTTATGGGCTCTCCAGGAGCTGGTCGAGATGGCTCCAAACAAACTTGCTCGCTGTCACTATGCCTTTGACCGTTAGTCTTGCAACACAGAGCGAGACCCCACTTCAAGGTGATCGAGGCCAATACTGGAGGTTAGGCTTCTAAGCCACAAGGCTCCAGTCGACAAGCACTTTTCAAAGTAACCCTTTCACCTGAAGAGACCGCTAGCCTGAACAGCGACGCTCTCTTGCTGCTGATTTGGAGCCATGGCACTTCAGAGACAGGCGATCACAGGGGGCAGCTGCACTCTTTTGCCTGGCAAGGCAAATGCTGCCTTGTTCAACTAACAACTCTGGATTATACATAGAATTAGGAGCCATTTATTTTGGATTTTTATTTTCTTGAATGAGTCAGTGATTCAGGAATCCCAAAACCGAAGCATCGCTGGGATGTGGGAAAACCCTCCCATGCAGTTAAAGGGCAGAGCCTGCGAGGTGCCATACACCTAATTAGGCTGGATTGGGTGGGTGGGGCTTGCACTAATGATCACATATTGATTTGTAGGCACTTGCCACTCAGCAACGATTTGAATCCAAGACACATTCACAGAAGTGGGAAGTTGCAGGCCATTTCTAGGAGTACTTGTGATGCCAAGAGAATGGGAAACGTGCCAGTGAAAAACTCCTTCCCAGCAACACACACTCTAGGCATTGCTGAACCATTCCAGCTCTGTGAGCCTGATCTAACTGTCAGCAGCTCTGGACCAGACTCCACTTCCTTCTCTCAATCGCACTGGTCTCACATTTGGTTTTCCCCTATGGTAGCATTATTCGCTTTTGCCTTCTTTGTCATCTGGTGTTGCATTATCTGAACGTTGGGGCAGGCTCTCAACTTCCCTGCTCTGTGCAGTGGAGAAGGGATGGATTTAGACACTCAGGGCTTGTCTACATCACAAAGTTGCAGCGCTGGTGAGGGGGTTACAGCGCTGCAACTTAGGAGGTGTACATATCTGCAGGGCATCACCAGCGCTGCAACTCCCTGTTTGCAGCGCTGGCCGTACTCCCGTTTTGTCTCGGGTGTAGAGGATCCAGCACTGGTGATCCAGCGCTGGTAATCAAGTGTAGACACTTACCAGCGCTTTTCTTGACCTCTGTGGAATAAGCAGGTATCCCAGCATACCTGAGGAAGCCTCTGGTAATCAAGCAGGTCTCCTTCCCCGGTTTGCTCTCGGGTTCCCCGAACCCCCAAGCAGGTCTCCTTCCCTGCGGTTTGCAGGGGGGTTCGGGGAACGCGAGAGCAAACTGCGGCGAAGCTGGTCTCCTTCCCCGGTTTGCTCTCGCGTTCCCCGAACCCCCCTTGAAGCCGCCCAACAGCGCTGCAGTGTGGCCACATCTAACACCACTTGCAGCGCTGGTTGCTGTAAGTGCGGCCACTCTGCAGCGCTGGCCCTATACAGCTGTACTAATACAGCTGTAGCAACCAGCGCTGCAAAATTGTAGATGTAGACATACCCTCAGAGGATGGAAGCCTTCCAAGAGAGACTATGTGGATTGAAAGCATTCAGCAGCCAGTGCTATACAAGATCCACCTTTTGCCCTATCTAATTAGCTTCTCTCCTGACTTTAGGATTAAAGACATTAATTGTTGATCAACCACATTTGCATGATCGTAAAGTGCAATTCATTCTAACATTAAATGGGGAAGGTAATTGTTACATTAGAAAATCATCCAGAGCACACAAGTTTCCTGTTATTTTTCCTGCTTCATACAAACAGATTGGGACAAAAATGATAAGTCGGGTATTTAAAGAAAAGAACAAAAACACTGCAGAACTATCCTAGCCTATCTTTAATCAAAGCCCTGATGACTGACAGATACAGTCTCAACTGCAGTAATTATTGCCATCTTTGAAGTATAACGAGTGCAGAGTGTGCTTTCCACACCTATTTCAGCCTCACAATATTTAACTTATCCTCAGTGTACCTCTTGAGCAGCATCTCCTTTGTAGTCGGTGCCAGGGAAACTCATTGCTGTTCTCCGACATAGTTACCTTTTGGAACAAGAGACAGTAACTTTATGCAGGAGAGATCATCAATCAAACCAAGTAACAGTGAACAATAGCTCACATCGTGAGAAAGCCACTAGGTTTATCCGTAACCCCTTGATGAGGGGAAATTAAGTGATTGAGTTTCCGAATAAAAATATCTGATGTGCACATCTGATGTGTGTTTCTGACCCCACCTGGTCCCCTGCCCCCAAAACCACTTGAATGAAATTTTCTAATCTTTGGCGCCTCCTTTCATAGAGACAAGAGTAGTGTGTCTCGTCAGTGGAGCTCTGCACAAGTTCAGTAAAAGGTCCCTTGTTGGAGATCAGAACAGCTACAATTTTAGTGTGGGAATGTTGGGTTGAGGGCAGTGGAAGAAGAATGAAAATCTCTAACCAAATGACTGGTTTGTCCTTGTTTAGGCTTATGGGCTGAAGAATGGAGATTCTGAAATATATTCATCAGGCACAAAGCTGCAGACATTGCTGTGAATATTCCAGTAGGAGAGCATCATCCTGGAAGGTCATGGGTCTCCTGGTGGCATCTTTGACTTGCCATGCCCACTTAATCAGAATAATAAGAAAAGAGCTCCTTGATCAAGGCCCAAGCAGGACTCAAATGTAACTGCTTGTTCATGATGCTGGCACCCATCCATTAAGAGATAGCATGACTGATACTCATGCATGGTATTGTCCTGCGTTTGTTCACGCATACTTGATTGCAACCTGGGAAGAGCTAAAGCATCTATGTTTTGGATTTTTCACTAGGACACCCTTCAGATGTTTTCCACAAACTATATTTTCCAATGGGAAGAATCTCTTTGTTTCTGGTGTATCATTAATGTGAGAAATAGGCTGAAAGTCACGTCTTCAGGATGTTCCTGGAGGAGTTTAATGTAGCTATTTGTCGTGAGCATTTTGGTTAATCTTTCTGGGAACAGGAAACAAACTTGCAAGGACTAAAGGGTGTGGATCCTGCGAGGATCTCATGGGAGACGGAGGTCAGAGAAGGAGAAAAAAAGCATGATAAAGAACTTGGTTTATTACAGGGTCCATTTCTGCCTCTCTTTTCTCTGAGTAGCACCCTTGCTCCCCAGTAAAATCAGTGGGGCTACTGCTGGAGTGAAGTATTATTCAGTGGGAGTAAGGGTGGCAAAATCAGCTTCATAGTGTTGAGAAGACAGAGGCAGAGTGTAGCAGCCTCTGTGCAGGAGTAGAAGCCTGTTTTAATTCTGGTTCTGACTCCCCTGTGACCTTGGCCTAGTCAGTTCACCTCTCTGCCTCTGACTGAGAAAGGGGGATAATTGACATGTGCACCCAAAACCATTGATGACAAATGGCTTGAAGAGAGCTTAACGTGCTAGGAATGAATGATCAGCCCCAACCATTGGCTGCCCTGAGGCTTACATGACCACCTATTCTTTCTATATTGGTAGCATACCAGCCCAAAATGCTTAAAAGTCTGCAATTTAAAGAAAAAGTGTTACTTTTGGAGATATGGCTGTGCTGCCGATGTGGGCCACAGATCCAGCCTTCTCCCATCTCAGTGTTTGAGCTGTTCTGATCCAGAGGTCTGGGCCAGTGCATTGTATTTATTATGGCCATTTATGAAATTGACGTGGGTTTGGATTCTGAACCCCTTCAAAATTTGAGAACGTTTGGATCCAGGATTCAGGTTTGAGCCTATTTCCAGTTCCCACAGCAAAACACAGGCTGATTCTTAAGCCATCTTTACATTACTTCTTACGGTGCAAAACTTCTCTTGCTCAGAGGTGTGAAAGAACCAAACCAAACCACACAGCCCGAGGAATATAAGTTTTGCCGGCATAAGCACCCATGTGCAGAGCGCTATTTCAGCAGGAGATGCTCTCCTGCAGTTCTCGTTACCGCGGCTACGTGAGCAATCTTATTGTAGCAAAGCTGCATCGCTACAGGTGCTGCTGTAAGCTCATTACTGTAGACGTGGCCTTAGTGTCTTTTGGTGTTTTGCAAGGGGGAAAACCGAAGATGCTCAGCGAGTGGGAAGAGAGTCAAGGGTCTGGAAAATAAAGCCCATAATGCACATTGGGATCACTGAAAGGAAGCTAGCCATAAGAAGAGGTCACAGTGGCTATAGTTCTGCAGCCCACAGAAATGTAATAAGGAAATTTTGCCACACTTGCTGACAAAATAAAAAAATACAGTTTTCTGTGAATCAAAAGTTAGCAATAAATTGCATCCAGGAAGGCAAGAGCGGCTAAAAGCTGAGTTGCTGTCTCCCTACTTAACAGGCAACTGACAGAGGAGACTGCCAAGCAGCCAAACGCTGCTGAGTCTGGCGATTGCCATCTGAGAGGAAAAAGAGTGTGGGTAAGGTGGCAACTGACTGAGACTTCTCTTGTGTAATCGCTAGAGAGAACAGGTAAAAAATTTAAATATTCTCATTTTCAAATACATTTGGTGCAAATATAATTTGATTACTGAGGAGGAAAAAAATACAGATGAAATGCAGGAGGGAGCTTTTACCAGTTGAAGCAATTGACTTCCTTTGCAGCCCTTATAATTCATGAGTGTGGTCTAAAGATGAATGGTTATGGACATTTTGACATGTAACAGATGTTCTCCGTCGGACATCTTTGCTCATGATATTTCAGTCAGGCAAAGTGGGACTATGTCAGAATCACTGAGAAACCGAAAGGCTATTGTCTGGCCCTACAATATTGTCGTTACATCTCCCCTGCTCAGGCAGCCAGCCAATTTGCAGTTATGCACGTCAGACCATAAGGTTCATGAAAAGTAAATAGGAGTTTAGGCACCTAAATCTCTTTTGAAAATGGGACTTAGGAGCTTTTCAAAATGCTATCTTCATCTCCTGGTGATGGTTTCCATCATAATCCAAAGGATATTTGCCAAAAGAGAAAACAACAGATTGATACAACACATAAGAGATCTTACTCCAGGCCATGAAAAGAGATTTCATATTATAAAGCAGTGAAGAGAAACGGCAGAACTTTGAGAGGACAAAGAGAGACAGCCTGAGGCAATGAATAAGAAATAGAGCCATTTGAAAGGACTCCCGTATGTGCAACTGTGCACCTAATTTCCACCAGTAATTATCATGACTGTGCACACAGATCTGGAAAACATCCATGCAAATACACCTCTAGATACATTTCTGGAAACTTGCTTGTGCTGTTACACACCAATACAATTTTAAACACCAAGTCCTAGAAGAAATTAAGTTTTGCAACCCTGTATATGGCTCGTTCTGTTCCAATAAAATTAGTTATCAAAATGTAAGAGAAGTAGCTAGTTCATGGGATGGAAGAAGAGTGTTTTTTTCATGACCTGACCAAAGAAGCGTTTCTATACAACCTGGTGCTACTGACACGTTCATCTGATTAGGGATGAGGGAGCTTCTTTATCTCAATAGCACCCTTCTCATACACAGTGGGTTAAACAAACTAAAATATCAAGCAGCAAGTGGATTTTGGGGTGCTCTCGCTGACACAGCATCAGCACTTCTAGCATTCCCCTCCTCCGAATACTGGGGGGAAGACAGGCCGGAGGCTAAAGATACTTCTAGTCTTCCCTCCTTTGAGGAGAGGGGAGGAGATCGTTCTTCTGGGAAGCAGTCCCTTGAGCTCAGGAAAAGAGGATGACTCCTTCTAGCAACTCTCCCAAGAGGTCTGCTATGTCCAAAGATCCTGGCTGTTTCAGTACCCAGTTCTCTCTCAACCACTCTTCCCCCTTTGACTCCTGTGTTCCTGTAGAGCAGGGGTCGGCAACCTTTCAGAAGTGGAAAGTATAGATGGAAGTGGTGTCCAAGTCTTCATTTATTCACTCAAATTTAAGGTTTCATGTGCCAGTAGTACATTTTAACGTTTTTAGAAGGTCTCTTTCTATAAATCTATAATATATAACTAAACTACTGTTACATGTAAAGTAAATAAGGTTTTAAAAATGTTTAAGAAGCTTCACTTAAAATTAAAATGCAGAGCCTCCCAGACCTGTGGCCAAGACCTGGGCAGCATGAATGCCACTGAAAATCAGCATGCGTGCCGTAGGTTGCCTACCCCTATTGTAGAGACTCAAGCTACCCAGGTGGATTCACTATTCATGCAATGCAGCAGCAAAGATCCATTATGGAGCATTTGAGGCACTTCAGAGGCATTAACATGTAAGAGAGAGGAACTCTTTCACATGGGGGCGAAGATTCCAGAGACCCAAGCAGGAACCAACATATCTCGATTAACGTATGAATGTTATTGAGAACGCGGAGTCTGGCACAGAGCCCAGCCGTGTGCAGTAAGCTGTCTGTTTTCATTTCTGTGGTGTTAAAGCTGTGAGATTTTACAGAAGTGTTGGCATATCATAAAAAGGAAGGAGGCTTTTAACACCAGAGCATGAATATTCTTCTCTCTGTTTATATCTCCACTGAGCTTAACGCTGGTGTCATGCTTTGCATGCTGCATTCCCCAAGAGAGGAGTTATATCAGGCTGTTGTATTTATGGTAGATCTGGAAAGCTGGGAACTGAATCCATCCAACCGAGCGTAAGCGATTCCAAGTGAGACATGCCCTGAGGCAAGACAAACTGACAGTTTGGTTTGTAACATGACTGAGACAGTATTTGGAGAAGTTTAACACATTTTAAAACAATTCAAACCATTCCTAACACTTCAGTAGATCCGCTCTACATATTGCAAAACTGCGGGGTAGCAAACCATCCATCACAGTCTGCGTCACAAAGCATGCTCAACTCCCTAGGCCCTGATTCTGCAGAGCATCCCTATTTGGCTAACACACGTACTTCCGTGCTTTCTTGAACTGGAGCCTCAGCTGACGACTATGGTAGGCTCCAAGTATGGGTTGGAATTTTCAATGCCCGAACCCAGTATCACTGGGTTGTAAAGCACTGCAAACAGAGGGCGCTATTAAATAGATAATTTATGTATGGTAACCTATCCAATTAATTTAGCCTCTTTCTGTGTGCACTGAATCTGTGACAAAAAATATGTCCACAAATCTCTTCCTTATTCACAAGACAAGGCGGGGGAGGCAATATCTTTTATTGGACCAACTTCTGTTGGGGAGAGAGACAAGCTTTCGAGCCACACAGAGCTCTTCTTCGGGCAGACCTGAAGTTGGTCCAATAAAAGATATTACCTCATCTACCTTGTGTCTCTAATTTCCTGGGAGCAACAGCTACACCACCACCACTTCCTTATTCAAAAATGAAGATGTTTTTGTTAATGTTAGTAACTCCACAGACTAATTATGAGCAGTTTCCTGTTGATACTCCCTGCTCAAGCAGTGTTGGCTAGTTGTGATTAGTCAGATAAGTCACATGGCATTGTTTCTGTTCCGTGATTGCATGAGTGTATAAGCAGCCCGAGCCTGAATAAGTGCACATGCAAAAGTAAAATTCTGTTTCTACCTGTGTTCTGGAAATTCACAAGTGTTGATCACACAACTATTCAGGAAAAGGGAGCAGAAAAATGCACCTGACTGCATACGTATTGAAAAACCTGAGCAAATATTTGTGGAAAACATCTTGTTGTAGTTAGCCAGTTGTAATAAATAATCATACTACTCGCCATCAGCAACAGACAACATGTTACCAGCTACAAGTCTCTTCCACTTGGCCTCTAGGGCAATAGAATGTCATCTCCAAGAACATGGGGCACCTCTTCAGATACAGAGAGAAATGAGAAGTCGCCTCCAATGCACAGGGCTGCTCTATGCTGAAGTACCTCCACCCCTTCTCTAACAGGTCTCCTCGTACATCTCTTTACGTTAACACTCGGTCAGATTCTGCCAGAGCAATTAAATGTGGACGACTGAGAGCACAAATTGGCCAGCAATGTACAGCAAGACACACAAAACCTTTCAAGAGTTGATTGATTTCAGGAATCGCTACTGAAAAGGGTTTGTGAATGTGATGATTCAAATTCCAGGTTTAGATCAACAGCCAGATAGAGGCCCTGATATGCCCAGCAGGCAAAGAAAAAGAAAAATCAGACCAAGGCTATTTTAGTGCTAATGATGTACCTTTCTAGCACACACAGCTCAGAGAGTTGAGAAGATTATCTGGTATTTCAAGCCAGCTTGCGAGTAATGCTTCTGCTTGTCAAATACCAGTGGATATTGCTACTGTGCATTACAGGAATTATAAATCTGTGGACAATCTGTTCCAATCCCTTTGGGAATTTTCAGCCCATCAAACCTCTGCATCCTTGAAATACAGGGGGCTAATTCCCTGTGAAATTTTGACTCACATGTTATAAAAATAAAGAGGTCAGCTGAGCGTCAATGTGCCCACTGCAGTTTACTTGTGAAATGCGTAAATGCAATGAGACAGTCATGTTTATGAAAAGCTGAAACCAAGGAATTTGCAAAGCTCAAATACAGATAACATGTATTAGTCGTCATTCAATATTCTCAAATACCAAAAAGTGAAACTGGGGGGAAACCCAACAAGCCAATATTTGAAAAGGAGCCACCCCACGCAGATCCCTTTAGACTCATAGAAGATTAGGGCTGGAAGAGATCTCAGGAGGTCACCCAGTCCAATCCCCTGCTCAGGACCCGCCCCAACTAAATTATCCCAGCCAGGGCTTTGTCAAGCCAGGCCTTAAAAACCTCTAAGGATGGAGATTCCACCACCTCCCTAGGTAACCCATTCCAATGCGTCACCAGCCTCCTAGTGAAATAGTGTTTCTAATATCCAACCTAGACCTTCCCCACTGCAACCTAGACCTTCCCCACTTGCTCCTTGTTCTGTCATCTGCCACCCTGAGAACAGCTGAGCTCCATCCTCTTTGGAACCTCCCTTTAGATAGTTGAAGGCTGCTATCAAATCCCAGCTCATTCTTCTCTTCTGCAAACTAAATAGGCCCAGGTCCCTCAGCCTCTCCTCAGAAATCACATGCCCCAGCCCTCTTATTTTCGTTGCCCTCTGTTGGACTCTCTCCAATTTGTCCACCTCCTTTCTGTAGTGGGGTTGTACATGGCGTGGGGTGGGGAGTTGAAAGGGCATAGGTTATCAACTCATCATTTACAGCAGCGCTATAGGGTAATAGACCCAATCCACCCTCGCACTCAGATTCTGAACATCTGTCCCCAGCATTAACAGCAGCCCTATCTCATTAGCAAGCTGAATTATCTGCAGTGCCTGCTGATCCCTTGCTTGGCAGTACTTAACTAACAAAGCACATTTTGAGATCTTTGCTGATGTCTCGTCTTTAAGGGGTTAATTTCTTTTTAATGTCCTCATCTTCCCACCCCCAAACTACATACATATAAACAGTCTCTTATCTTGAGGTGTTTTAATGTCAACAGAAGAAAAATAGCAACTTTGGCACAATTTTCCTCACTTATCTGATTTCAGTGACATGCCTTCTACACAACCTTAGCCATCAAAAGTTGCCTTTGGCTGTTAAGCACAGAGGAGTTGAATCATCTAAAGCTCTAGTCCCCTCTGCCCTGAAGCTTTGAGGTCCCTGTTATTTGTAAAAGCCTTTGGGGTACCTATCAGTACAATTACCACCTTAACAAGCAGCACTAGTGTGCCCCACTAAAGCCCTTCAGGTTATTGATTAGGAAGGTATTTGACAGACTGGGCCAGAACTCTGACAAACAGACCTCATTTTCTTCTGATCTCAAGGAAACAGGCATTTTTTTAATGCTTTGAAATCCGAGGTCTGAATCATTAAATGACGACGAACGTTTATTTTTTGTTACACAGGAAAACTAAAATGTCACTGGTTTTCCAGTAGAGAATAATGTGATCTGACCAACTGGGCTAGTGCCTCCCATTATTCACAGCAAATTCTGTACACTCAGGTGCCTTTCATCTCAGGACGCTGTACAAAGCATTGTGTGTTACCCCCACCGCGTGGGGTGGGGGGAAATGATCCACGGACCATAGTTTTCAAAGGGGCCTTCCGTGGATGCCAAAATGCAATTAATTTTGACACAAGGTGGTGGTGTTTAAGAACTGTCTTTTTGTAGCAGGCTGGGTCAGCAACGGTATAAAATAGCCACGCAGCGGTAACCAGTGTAACAGCTCTGACTGTAAAAACACAAAAATATCAGAACCCTCAGTTAAAACGCACCTAAAAGCGGTTGTCCGGGCACAGCTTAGGAACAAAGGAAACACCAGACTAGACAGAGCGGCAGTCCATCTAGTCCAGTATTCCATCTTGCACAGCAGCCAGTATCTACTTCAGAGAAGGTGCAAGTATCCCTGCAATGGGCAGCTATAGGCTAACGTTTCCTCCTGACCCCATCAGTCGGCTGATGCCCTGAAGCAGGAGAGTTTATAGGCCTTCTCTAACTCTGGTTTTAATATCCACTATTCTCTCTCCAGGTTTTCTCCATATCTGCACGTCAAACTCCTCTAAAACCTGCTCAGCTCTTGGCTTCAGTACCTTGATGGTTAATGTTAGGCCACTTTGGTGCAATGAGGAGCAAGCTGAGGATTGTAGCTTATGCCAGCCAGCCTCCTCCTTTTCCCCTGGGACTTACTTGCAATCTCACACATACAGCACTGGAAAGATTAGACTCAAGCTAGGAGTGCAGCTTCGGCAATGAAGGGGTTAAACAGTAGCCCTGCACTGCTAGGAATGCATCTGAGTTCACAACACACACACTCTCTCTGGCATCCTTCCCATCTCCCTCCAGTATGCTTCATGTCATAAATATGGATTTTCTGAAAGGGAAAGAATAGACTTGCCACATTCAATCCATACAGTGATGTCAGGCATAGAACATACTGTATTTGCAGATACTGTGGACCAGGTTATAAACCAATACTGGACACATTCTGTTTCCTCTGCTCACAGAAGGCTCGGGACTGGAACAGTAGCCTCATGGCAGGTCGAGAAGAGTGAGGTGCATTAGCAGAGCTGGCTTGGAAGTTCCAGGACTAGAATAGCAAAAGCGTCGCAAAGGAAATCCTGTCCAGCATTTGGCTGGTATGGGCACGGCTACCAGCACTGCAGTAATTGTCCTGCTTGTCAGGAAAACTATGTTCACTCGCACAGGTAAAAATACAGAGTAATTGTTGTAAAAGTCACAGAACATTGCTGAAATGTCATGGACTCCGCTGGCCAGCAGCGTAGCAAGGGACTGGCTCAATTCCAAAGACACGTTCACGTGCAGAACACAATTCTCCAGCTCGGCTCACACACCCACCCTATTGTTGTGAGCAAGCAGGGGACTGAACTGTACAAGACTGACAGCAAGATGATGCTTGTACAGTTCAATCCCCTGCCAGCTCACAAGCATGACACAGCAGGGAGACAACGCAGCATGCGAGCATCCTCCTGCAAATGGGGGCTGGGATGGGTCTAATGAGACACAGCGGCTTTGAATTGAAGTATTGTCTTTGACATAGGGACGTAACCTGCACTGACCCCAGAGCATCACTTGAACTGCAAAAGAGTAAGAGTTAGCTTTAAAAAACGAGAAGGACAGACACTAAGTAGCCTGGACCATCCCAAAGTAACTGAAAATTGTTTTATTAAGGAGGGGCCATGGATTAGCAAATTTCTCTTGACACTTGTTGGGAGAACAGTCATCTGATCCCAACATTACTTAAGACAGAAGAGGGGGAATTATTCAGACTCGACTGGATATTAGCATAGCCACATGCGTGGGTATCAAGTTTAGGGGGTGCCCTCATTGGGTTGAGTGGGGTTTGGCACAACTCCCGCCCAGACTCCACTGACATGAATATGCCGTTTGGTTTAACAATAATGTGTGCTGGCAAATTGGGCAAGGTTTGATTCGCTGGACTTACTCCATATCCCATTCAAGGTAAACATTTAGTGGGAAGAGGCTTAGCTTGGGCCTTGGGAGACCTGGACTCAGTTTCCTGCTCTGCCAGACTGCCTTCATAAAAGTCATTTTCTCTGTACCTTAGTTGCTCAGTGGTACAGTGGGATAATAGCGTTGCCTTATCCTCACAGCTGCCCTGGGAGGTGACAGTGTTAAAGATTGCAAGGTGGTCAGATCCTACTGCAGTGGAAGCCATATCGGTACCCACAGACGAAGAAATATCTTGGCAGAAAAATTCGATTTATATCCCGGAGAGCCACAGGGTGCTGGGGAGGAGGGGGCAGGAGGTTGCTGGGCTGGATCAGACAACCGTCAGGGAAGAAAAGGGAGCATATAGAGCCCCTGGGAAGCCACTGCAGGAGGGAAAAGCTGGCAGGGAAGGGGAGGTCCTACTGTGGGAGCAGAAGAGCAGGATTTTATTCGTGTTCAACCCAACCCAATGTCCTGTACTCTGGTTTTATACAGTTCTTGCTCTGGCAAGACTCCCATCATCTTTAATGGAAATTGTGCTTGAGTAAAGACATGAGGATTTGGGCTTTCGAGGTTGCAAGTTGGGTGAGCAACTCTCCTATTTCCGTGTCCAAATGCAGATTGGAGGCATACAAAAGTGGGTGCTCAAGGTCTGTCTCCATTTGCTGTCTGATACTTCGATTATAAGTTCTTGTTTATGCAGCGCTGAGCACAATGGAGTCTTAGTCAGCAACTGAGGCTCCTGCACTCTATTGCAATACAACGAGAGAATGGCTTGTGGCAGCCTCCTACTTTGGCATGTATTCCCTTTTGGATTAGGCTGGTCTGGATAGGGGATGGCACTTGGAAAGATGGCAGCCATCTATTCCATCAGAGTTTTCCATTAAGCGTTACACAGTCACAATTTAGCTTTCAGCCTTAGCTTCATTCCCCCTCCCTTTGTGTCTCTAGATGCTACTCGCTGAGTAGCTGGCCAGTGTCCTACACTGAAACTCCAACCAACTGTCAAGAAAAAACATTGCCAGTGAGTTTCCCTTCCCAGTCATTGCTATTTAGCGTTGGACTAAAGGACAACAAATGCCCGGGGCTTGCACTATTCCCTACCATTATAGTTACTGCCCTCACTGCCAAGGGCTAAGTCCCAGGCAAATTCTTTTCAAATGTTAATTACAGTAGAACATGGTTGAATCTTATTGACTCCATCAAATCTGACAGACAACCTCTCATCTTACCCAAATCCACTTAAAGGGGGGAAAAAGTGGAACATTGCTTCAGGCTCATATATTTATTTATTAGTCTAAAAACCTGCAAGCTTCAACCATAACCTTGCAATTTCCCTTGTATGTATTTATATCGATAACAGGTTGCGGATGGTAATTACTGGGCTTGTAAATACAAGCCAATATCTGCTCCAAGGGCCAAAGGCCAGAAAAATGACAGTGGTGGGTGTACAGGAAAGCTGAAGTATCCTCAGGAAAGAATCTTTTTATTCTTAAATTGAGACAAAGCGGGGGAAAAAAAGCTGCTTAAAAATCAGGCAGTAAAACATTGTACGAATCTGATTTTGGATTTAATAGATCCTCATTTTGCTCCTTTCGATCCAACTGGCACAAGTCCACTCCTTGCAGATGACTCAACCAGAAGCATCATTCCATTCATTCCAATTTATTCTTTCCAAACACCAACATATTCCAGCCAAGTGCTGTTCTTTCTGTGGATACAGACTAACACGGCTGCTACTCTGAAACCACACACTAGGGATGCATGTCCAGCCTGTGTACCTGAGACCGCTATTTGTGTCTGTGCACATGGCTGTTTACACATGCAAAACAGGTGCAGAATCACTATTGCAGGTGCACTTAGTTGTGTGCCAAGCAGCAGCTGCACAAAGACAAATTAAAAGCTATCCCGGGTCAAATACTAACTGTAGATTTTCATTATGAATATCGGGGCTGGGGAGGACAAGGACCACTTGAAAATGCTATCACTTACTACCCTTTTATAATGCGTATCTGTCCGAGTAGAATTGCCAATTAAGAGAAGATAGGCAAAATAACTATAAATTAGAAGTAAAAGACTTTATCTTCCTTCATCAAAACAAACTTGGATAAGAAAGGGCAAATGAAGGAAAAAGGATGCAAAACATTTCTACCTGTTTGTGGGGTTGTTAGTGCCTTGTTCTAGTTACTTTAGCATCAAGTCGTTTCGTATTTATCTTGACATAGCACCTAGGAGCCCATCACAGACTGTTCTGTTACGTGCTATGCAAACACTGAACAAAGAGCCTGCTAAACCCAAGGTTGTGAGTTCAATCCTTGAGGGGGCCACTTAGGGATCTGGGGCAAAATCAGTACTTGGTTCTGCTAGTGACAGCAGGAGGCTGGACTCAATGACCCTTCAGGGTCCCTTCCAATTCTATGAGATGGGTATATTGCCATATATATTACACATGAACAGCAGAAGAGTTCACAATGATCAGTATCCTCATGTGGTGTCATTCTCCCATCATTCCTCCCAGGGGCTGTGAAGCCTCCCACGCAGGGCAAGGCAGCTGTGGAGCAGACACCACACACCCTGCATGCAATACAGGTGGGCTTCACACAAGCTCTGCATATACCACCATGAGGAGGTGGGGCCCAGGCTGTGCTGCTTCAGTTGCACAGATCCATTTGGCCATGACTCCTGTGAGAGATGGCCCAAGGGCTGCGATATTCACTACAGATCTTATCTATGCTAGTCATGTGGAGATTGAGACCACACCCTTTTGACTGCCATGTGCCATAAAGCCTATTTACTTGGGCCTTATATGTGGAGGAGCAATGGGAGGATGGTGAGTTTAATCTACAATGAATACCCAGAGGGAGCAAGACTGACTGCCTATTTATTCACTATTATTTTATTGCACGGTAAAGTGTCGTATGTTGAGTCCCACTCTAAGCTTTGATGAAACATGGATGGGCCATCTGGAAAATGAGCAATCTAGCAAAGGGTCTGATGCAGCCACCCTTACTCATCTCAGTATTACTTTGGAGTCAGCTGGGCTGTTTGTGAGCAAGTGTTACATTACACTATTAACTTCTAGGCAACATCAACATTCAGAATCAGAAGCAAAACCTAGTTCAAGAGTCTCCCAATACATATATATATTCATAGTGAAAGCCTACAAAATAACACCTCCTTTTATCTGTGAATCTCAACTCACTGTAGAATGGAGGGTATCATCTCCATGTTAGAAACAGGGAAACTGAGGCACAGAAAAGTGAAGCGATTTGCCCCTATCGCCAACCAGGCAGTGACAGAGATGCAAACAGAATTTCAGTCTCCTAAATCCCAGCCCAGTGCTATATCCCTAGGCCACATTACCTCTCCTTCAAAGAGAAGCCTGAGCCTATAAGGTACTAAGCCCCATTGACTTCAAGGACCTGGCCGTAAGGGAGGCGTGTGGGCAGGAAAAGATCTACTGTTCAAAATGCAGAATCAAATTCTGCCCTCTGACACAGCTCCCTTTGACTTCAGTGGCAGAGCAGACCCGTGTCTGAAGCCAGCCATTTCCATGAATTTGCTGTTTACTTAGCGTCCCTTTCCCCTTATACATAGGCTTGGAAAAGTTAGATTTTAATGGATAAGTGTACACTGTACACACACACAAACTGAAATATTTCTGTTGATAACTGAAATTTACAGCTGGCAAAGACAGACAATGCTGCTTGAGAAATTGTTAGAGCTTGATTTATTTTGTACGTTCTGACATGCAACGTTGACAATTTGAGTTTTCACTGTTTAATAAAGTTTTAACGTTTGACTCTCAATGGAATATCGTCGTTAAATAATTGTCTGAATCCCCCCTCATTTGACCCTCGAGTAATTTCTCACAATTGTGACAATTTAATTAGATAACCAAAAAAAAGCTTTAAAATGATTAATTATCCACCCAAATCATAAAAAATAAGAAGCCAATTCTGCCATGTCTACTTATATAGCAGCTTCTGTTATTCAGAAGGGAGATTAGAGAAAGCAGCGACCCCTTCTTCTCCCTAGAGGAGGTCACTCCTAGGCAAAGCTGAGACACCCAGGTAGGCTGAGTGGGGAAACCTGAAATGCTGCTTCCCACATTGTACCTGTGGGTGAAAAACATCGGTCTCCAGGGCTGACAATCTAGCACTGAATTCCCAGATAGATGCGGAGGAAAGAGTTAGATGGGAACCTTAGAGCAGTTTACATTCTGTCCGAGTCCCCGCTAATCCAGATCACTGTGATCTCGCCAGTTATTGGGTTTCTGAGAAGGTAGAGAAAGTGGGGGAATAGAACAGTAAGAAATGTAAAAGGAAACCTCCTCCACTAAAAGCGACCTAATCTGCTCCGACAGCAACTCCAGACAATTGTGTTTAATCCTTTTGCGGCTGAGTGGCATTGAAATCTGAAGAGAGCATACAAGAGGGGAGCTGGCACTGCCCCCCAACAGATGGAGTTTACCATGTAGTAAGTGTAGGAATTGGAAGGTGCAATGGACAGATGACAGCACTAGCAAACTTAGGGCTAGAGTTTGAATTTAGGCTGAGTCCTGAGCAAGGAGTGCTGCGCTGCATAGTCTGCATCACTCCAAGAGTCGTCCCAGAAAGTATTGGGACCCACTCCTGCCTGCTCCTTGCCTCTCGTTTGTACCAAGAGGAAGTTACAACATCCCCCCCCCCCACATACCCACCAGCTAAGATGTGCTAGCCAATAAATACAAGAAATGGAATCATGGTTCCACCCATTCCCTGCCCACTTCCCCACTGCTTCTTACTCTTACATATAGAGATCCACGGTCCAGGGTAGCCCATGTAAGGGGGGTTCTCACTCCTCCCTTGCTAGGACATGTAAGCCCAGTCACCATCTAGGCCTCAGAAAGGATCCGATTTTGAAGGACACGTTCACAAATTTTTCAGTTGGATTTGAGCCTCCTTCTTGAAGTGCTCTGATTCAGAAAGCCCTAAAAATTCAGGCACATTGTCTTTGAAATCAGAGGGACCATGGATTTGCAGGCGAGACCCATATGCTCCATTCTTTTGCTGTTATGCCATCTTGTGATTTGGCTTGTAAATGCATTAGGCGTGAGACAAGGTGTTGATTTCCTCCACTTCCCCTCCTTAAATCCTTCTCCCCAGCTCTCCTTTTTCTTTTTATTGGTTAACAGCGAAACAAAACACATATTCTAAACTGGGAAATTGACTTACTGTCACGTAGGGTGAAAACTGACTGAAAGGAACAAAACGGCAGCTGTAAATGGCCATAAAAATCCCCACATCTCTGCAGTTTATTTCCTAGGGACTCAGAGTCACTGGAACCATTACCAACGAACATGAGCTGAGGATCTGCCTCTCACTAGAATTACAGCTAGTGAGATAAAAATCCTCACCCCAGTGAATTTAATTCAAACTGCTAAATAAGCAGATTTAATTAACTATCCAGGAGGCTGAAGGTATCAGTGGTTCAGTGGGTTGAGATGAAGGATGGGCTAGCATGGAGGGCACTATATTGGGATTCAGGAAAGCTGGGATTAATTCCCTGCTCTTCCACGGACTGCCTGTGACATGGGGCAAGTCAAATTCCAACCACTGCTCTGCAAGAGTTCCAGTGATCACAATGCGTTCTCGTCTTCCACAGGAATTCCAGGCCACTCTAGCTCTACATCTCTCCCAGGGAAAGACTCAGTTTAAATGGAAAGGAAGGCTCATTCCTTTCCTCAGCCATAACGAGCATCATGTGTAATGGGATCAGTTTGAACTACACCCACAAGCAGTTGTTGCAACCCTCCCACTCTTCTATTCTGTATTCTTGATGGAGATTTCTTGAAGCTGAAGCCACCATGTACAGACAGAGCTAGCCAGTGAGCTAATTATCTTACATTGTCTCCCGCCAGCTTTGCTGCTTTGTGGTCATTTGCCTCAATTTTCTTTTGTGGCCTTCAACACTCAGAGTAGAACCAGGAAACAAAACTGGCTACGTTTCATGTCATTAAGGAACACCTGATTGGTAACACTAATGCTGTGGATTCCTGGATTGGCCATCATGACACTAAATCATATTTGAAATAAGTAGGAATAGGAGTGTTAGCATCCTAATGACTCCTGTTTACAGCCATTATGCTATTAGGAGGCACCCAGACTTTGTTTCCAGGAATATGAATGCCAGCTTTGACAAGGGCTTGGACCACACTCCACTTTGACCCAAACTGGTTCAGATTACTTTCAATGGGCCAGACTTTATTTGTGTGAAGCTGTGGTCCATCTCTCTCTTTGAAAAAGCAAGGGCTGAACTTCTATGCTGCACCTCCTGGCATAGAGGTAGCTTTGCCCCCTTGCTATTCTGAGTAGCTCGTGGGACTGGTGTTACTGCATAATATACAGGACTCTACTGTCTGCAGCCCAGCCCTGCTCCAGAGTTTGCAATGAGGCTACGCAGGGCAGCCTATGCCTATCCTACCCTGGGCCTGCCGGCAAATGAGCTTTTTACAACCCTCTCACCACTGGAAGCAACGCAGAGGCCATAGCTGGCTGGAGAATCCCTCCCAGAGTCTATGATTTCCTTTAAGGAAAATTCTGGTCAGGTTTTAGTGTTACGCCCACACCATGCTTGTCTTGTGGATTTCCCCAATGGATACCATATCGATGGCATAATCCAACTTTACTCTGACTATTTTGCTGTTAGATGTTACAGCAACAAGATGAGACAATACACTTAACCAAGAACTTGCACACAGGAAAATAAAAGTCCAAAACTGAACTATGGTAGAACCACACGTGTCTGCTCTTCCACCTGGGTTGCAAAGCACCAGCTGTTCTCTGTAGACAGCTCATTTGCTGAAGCCTTCAGCACACAGCTCAACAATACCCTCCATATCAGTAGTTTGCCAATAGTTGCAAAGCAGTATCACATTTGGTCTTCTCAAAGAGCTTTCCCACTCCACAACATAGCAGCACAAAACCCCCTTACCCAGCCTCTATCCCCACTGACCCAACAAGTACCCCACACTCAGCAACTCCCATCCTTCCACATCCCCTTGCAGACGCCACTTCCCTTCTCCTCAACAGGGATAAAAATGAAGCGGTGACCCAAGTTGCAGAAGGATTGTGGGATATTGTGGGTGGTGGGCCAACATTTCAGCCATTTTGTGGGGCACAGACCCAAGGTGGTCAGGGGAAGCACTCCCCCAGCGGTAGCAATCTGCACTGCCATGCAGGAAGCCCAAGTGATTGCCAGTCCTGGCCAGCCAACTGAGGTTGAGAATGTCGCAGGGAAAAGTGCACTCAGGGTTTGATGGAGGGAGAGATGGTTTCATATGGCCCAGTATTAATGGCGATGAATTACAGACAAAATCCACAGTAATCATTGGTGCTCAGCTGTGAGGATGATAACTGGTGACTCATAAGGGGAAACAGAAGAAGTCCAGCTTCCAGGCTTTTATATTTGGCATCTGGGCAGACTCAAGGGTATAATTTCCTTTCTAGGCACAGAGATAGAGTCATTCCGTTGCTCCTAGTTATGTTTATGGGATTTGCGTCTCCAAAACCATACACACTGAGGTGAGTACATATGCTTTATCTTTTGTCTGCCTCTTTTGCCTGATTGAACTTGCTAGGTTACCATTTTTACTATGTGCGTCTTGGAAAAATTTCCATCTAAATCAGAGCAAAATTTGTGGCGTTTAATGAAAAACATTTTTTGTTTTGAACATGTTTAAGGAATGTTCTTAGTGCTTTGGAATATGGCAAAGAGAAGCCAAACCTCATACTGCTCATTTTATTTCTTGAGCTGTCTCCTTTTCAGCTTCAAATGTGGAAAATATTAGTGGTCAAATCCAGTTCTCACACATGCCCTTTCCTCCTAATTGTGTTTTTTCACCAAGTCCTTACGTTTAGAAGGCTTCATTGATTATATTTTTGCTTTGTTCCCTCCATTAGAATCACGTACACTAAGGAAATTAGATAAACAAAGTATCCTTTCATATAGTTGTCAAAACTTTTCTATCCTTTTATTACTTTACTTCTAAGTCTTTATTTTCCTTTTGGATTCGCTTTGGTCTAATTCAGAGTCAAAGTACTTTAGACAAATCAAACCAATTCTACAGTTTCTTTTTTGATTGGTAACAAAAAAGGCACAAACTTCAGATAAGCCTGTAAGTAAACACTGTGTCCGCTTCAGTTATGAACACTGGGACTAACAGTTCTCAGTTACGCCGGTGCAATTTCCAAAAGTAACTCCACAGATGTCAACAAGATAAAGTCACTATCAGTGTAAAAAGGGAGAACTCTGACTTAAGTGCAGATGTGTCTGTTTATGCCAGTGGTGAATGTCTCCCATAGTGTTACAGTGTATTTTATACCAAGTAACAAAGCAGAATTCATCTGGTCATTCATCTCCTAACAGAGGAGTTGTGGGTAATGCTACCCTAATTGACATGCAGGATAGATGTTATTGTGATATTCTCCATGTAGTATTAGACCCAAACAACAAGCACAGACAGTCCAGGAGATTCCAACAAACGTGCTCACTAGAGACCTCTCTATGTACCAAACCCAGATCCAGCCAGTAGCTTTTCTGGGGTGGCCTTAAAGGCACAGTGCACTTTACAGTAGAACCTCAATGTTACAAGCACCAGAGTTACGAATTGACCGGTCAACCACACACCTAATTAGGAACCAGAAACAAACAAACAATTAAGCAGCAGCAGAGGCAAAACAAATAAAATAAAAAATTACAGTACAGTAGTATGTTATATGTTAACTACTAAAAAAATAAAGGGAAAGTTTAAAAAAGATTTGACAAGGTTAAGGAAACTGTTTCTGTGCTTGTTTCATTTAAATTAAGATGGTTAAAAGCAGCATTTTTTTTTCTGCATAGTAAAGTTTCAAAGCTGTATTAAATCAATGTTCGGTTGTAAACTTTTGAAAGAACCATAATGTTTTGTACAAAATTACGAACATTTCAGAGTTGCGAACAAACCTCCATGCCTGATGTGTTCGTAAGTCTGAGGTTCTACTACAACTAGAAATACAGATCTACATTGCTGGTATGTAGTAAGTCTGAGTATGAAATAATCACACAATAGGGACAGGGAGGGTCATCAAAGCTTTAGAGGGGAGAAGACAAGTTTGAGAACAGAATATACTTTTTTACTTTTCAGTTCGACTCATGCCATACTTTCCTCCCTCTTTATTTTGAGCCCTAGGGCTGGACCAGTCTGGCTCCCTAGTGGTTCTAATGTAATATTTACAGCACCGTATACCAAACAGGGTTCTACATGTAAGCACAGTCCTAGAAACAACTCCCTGTTCTATGCTGTGCTTACTTCTGACAAAAGCAAATTCATGGCTAGAGGAGAGCTACATTAGTTAATTCCTCTGTCTCTTATAAAGGCACAAACTCACTTTCTGAGGTGCTAATTAGCTCATGAAAAGTTCTGCACAACAGCAAGTTTCTCCAGTAGCAAAGCTGCATTGGCTGCACTGCACACATCTTTCACTGCACCTCGCTCATTAAAAGAAGTCAGGATGCCCACAGATATTGTTCATGCATTTGATTTAATTTGAAGCCTCTGACTATTGGTGGGGACGGAACTGTACTATGTTATTTCTTCAATAGCAGTAAAAGGATTGGACATCTGTTGTTTTTCAACCTGAGTCTTTAGGCTGCTATTCTCTTAGTAAGTCGGGTTTCTCAAGTCAGTCAGCAGCGTCAAAGGAAACTGCTGTGGCATTCACCCTATAGGTAAACAAACAACCCATGAATACTTGTCTCCCAAAGGGGAAAAATACCAGTTTTTGCAAAATCCTAGATTTTCCCTGCATAGCCCCAATTTAAAAGATTAGTCTGAGTAGCTCACTCTTTAAAAGCCTTGCACACTGACAGCTGTTGCAGGCTTCAGAATCCTGCTGGCTCCTACCATCTGCAGCATATCTATATTCAGAGTTTTAATCTTGCACAGTTTTATAAATAAAAATAATCTGTCAAACTAGTTGCAAAGTCAACAACTGTATGCTCCAGTGGTAAGTTCCTGGGAACAGATACGTTTTATCTAGAATGATTCTGGTCTCAACAGAAGCGATAATAGATATGTATGTTATTTTGTATACTTGTGCATGTAAATATATACTCGTGCATATATGCATTTATGATCATTTACTGTGACAGTTATGAAATTTGTTTTCTTTCTTTTAATATTTATGAGAGTGCTGCCATTCCCAACCATCAGTTCCTCAGCTGGGTGTGGTACGCTGCAGAAGAAGGTACACACAAATATAATGCCTCTTTCCACTGAGAGCTCTGTCCATTATTTCATCTGTGAACCCTACAGTATACGGTCAGTGATTATACACCTGGAGAAATCCAGGCTGTAGCGGGGTGATTACCCACTCCAGCCCTAACAGGGTTAAAACCAGCCCTGGGAGAATGCTGGATGGCTGGGAGAACAGCCCAGGCTGAGTAGGAAGCAGGCTCAGCTGGGGCCATGCCCCAGTTAGGGCCCAGCTGGCCCTATAAAGGCTTGAGCCAGGAGCTCAAGCAAACAGTCTCTCTCTGGCTGTAGAGGGAGATGGCTGCAGGGAGCTAGAGACAGGGTACTGGGAGTGGAGCAGGGCTGGGGAAAGGCAGAGGAGCTGGGGAATTCCAGCCTGGAAAGCCCCAGGCTGTGGCCTAGCATTGGGCTAATAGGTACTGGGGGTTGCAGCGAGCAGCCCAGGGGTAGGCAAAGGCAGCAGGTCCAAACCCAACCTTGCCAGTGATGAGTGGCTTATACTGCAGTCTGCCCCAGGGCGCGGGGGCTAGACAATGACTGGCAGTAGCGTATACTGAGGCGAGGTGGGGTTAGTAAGTGGGGGTTCCCTGGGGTGGGGAGACCCAGAGTGTGGGGGTACTGCCAGGGGGGCAACAACCCAGAGAAAGGGGCACCGGGTCCAGGAGGGACATGGGGGCCAAGCGGTAGCAGGACACCTGAAGTGAAGTGGCAATGGTCCCCAACACATCTAGGCTCAGTGTTCAGTCTGCAAGCTCAAACTCTTAGGAATCATACACTGAGAAAGTGTAATGTGAGTAGGCCCAGAAAACTGCATTTCTAAATAAAAATCACTCATTTCCTCCCCCACCCCCAGTTTCTAAATTAACATTCTGGAAAGGTTTCTGAAAAAAAAAAAACTGATTGGAGATAGAAGGCAGCGTTTAAAAAAAATCTCGGACATTTTTTATTTCAAATTCAGGAAAAGAAGGTTCTCCCCATGCACAAGGCCAATTTTCAGCTCAAAGTGCAGTTTTTACGAGGAGTTATAAGCCTCTTGGAGAGATTTGGTCCTGGAAATACTGGCAAGTTGAACTCTAGTGGCATGATAGGGCACCACTGGAATTCTCTTAACTGCAGAGCTGCAAACTATTGTACATGGCAGCAGGGTGGAGCGCAGGACAGTAAAAAAAGGAGACTGTGATTTCAGTCCCATCTGTCAAAAAAGTAAAATTCCTTTGCTAGTTGGCATGACAGTCTCTCTGTATAAACAAACCTTGGTTTAAATGCTCCATTTAAATGTTTTGGAAACAGTTTCCAAGAGAAACAATGCTGATTATCTCAGAGTCGCTTTGCACATGTGTATGAGCTTGTAAAAACTAGAGAGTTTCATGTTTAAAACATACTGGCCCACATTTATCTATTGGTTTCAGTGGGCTTACTCCAGGGCTGAATTTGGTCCAAGACTAGAGCTTTTAGATGAGGAAGGGGGGGATAGCTCAGTGGTTTGAGGATTGGCCTGCTAAACTAAGGGTTGAAAGTTCAATCCTTGAGGGAGTCATTTAGGGATCTGGGGCAAAAATCTGTCTATGGATTAGTCCCGCTTTGAGCAGGAGTTGGACTAGATGACGTCCTGACATCTCTTCCAAACCTGATATTCTATGAACATTTTATAGTATGGCAATATCCAGCCCTTAACTGCAAAGCTTACAAAAGCCATGGGCTAACCCTGAACATCAGCAAAACAAAAATTCTCCACCAGCCAGCTGCTGGTCAATCATGAGACCCAGCAAGGAAATTCTACACTGACAGAGAAGAACTGGAAGATGTAGACCACTTTGCCTACCTTGGCAGCCATCCCTCACGGAGGGCAGACATTGATGTCAAGTTTCAGCGCAGAATTCGTTGTGCCAGCCTTGCCTTTGGCAGACTGTCTCAATGAGTGTTCAACAACCACAACATTAGAAGACACACTAGACTTAGTTTATAAAGTGGCGGTAATCCCAACTCTCCTTTATGGCTGCGAGTCTTGGGTGACTTACAGACAACACCTGAAAAACCTGGAACGCCAGCACCAGCACTTTTTCTGGAAGATCCTCAACATAAAATGAGAGGATCATTGCACTACTATCAGTGTCCTCATGGAGGCCAACACCTTCAATATCAAGGCCCTGATTATCCAGCACCAGCTGATGTGGAGCGGGCACTGTGCACGCATGCCTGATGCACACCTACCAAAACAATTGCCGTACGTCCAACTCAAAGGAGAAAGGAAACGGGGAGACCAAAAGATATGCTTTAAAGACATCCACACCACAATATCAAGAGATGTGGCTTCGACACCACACACTGGGAGACAGGCTGTGTGGAAC
Source organism: Gopherus evgoodei (assembly GCF_007399415.2). NCBI lineage: Eukaryota > Metazoa > Chordata > Testudines > Testudinidae > Gopherus > Gopherus evgoodei. The sequence goes on from NC_044331.1 coordinate 5,436,317, forward strand.
CTTACTCCAGGAATAGTCTGACTGAACTCTGAGGTAACAATGAGATGAGTCAAGTACCACCCTCAGCCTCATTCAGGGTACCAAACATCATGGTCAGCTGTTTAAAATTCCCCTAAACTGTTCCCTCAATTCTTACATAGATGGAGCAACCCTAGTTCAGTTTCCAAGGCCTATTCAACCTCTGCCTTGTCTGTTGAGCCTGCAGAAGGCAACATCAGTAACAAAGGTGGTTGTCACAATGTGGAGGAACTGTTCAGTAGAAATATCGAGCTTCTTCCTTAGTGTGTCAATGTCTATTGAGAGGAAATTGAAAGAAGGAGAGCAGAAGGACAAAACCATATAGCCAAGCACAGATCAGATAAGCAATTGCTCAGACAGGGCTTTGAGACCTGTTGTGAAATGGGAATTTTTTCAGTTTCCAAACTATCTGTATTTGCCTAGTGCGCTAAACCACTATATCCTGTTTGTAAGTAGAAGGATCAACAGGATTTCAAGACCAGCGTCACCATAGTCCAAGAACCTTATTACAGAATGGTATTCTTGTGTTTAACATTCCTGCCTCTGATGAATACAATGCCCCTCTTAATGCTTAATTAACCGCCATCAGGGAAGAACACACAGGGAAGGTTATTAGCACAGGTGATTGTATGTTTCACAAACATTGTTCCAAAAGGTACCACTTACCAGTCTGACTTTAAGGATCATCTTCATTCCCTTTTTTGGATTAATTTTTGCATGTTTATATGTATTAACCACATTTCATTTGGCAATCGATGTGTATCGGAAAACATCCTTGGGCCCAATTTACCTGTAAGAATTAAAGATTGAAATAGGAATGTAACCCCATTGGATATGTAGCACTTACCAGCAAATTGGTTTTTCAGATACATTATCAAAGATATTTACTCAGTGGCTCCGTTCTTTTATAGCCTGCAGCATGTGCCATAGGTCAAAATCAGTAATCCATGACCTGGCTCCTCTCAGCACTGGGCAGCACATTTAAATACTGGACATAACACAACATTTAGTGTACAAACAGATCTTGTTGGCTAAATTTAAAAGGTACTAATTTCACTGAAGACTATATTGGTAGGAAAGAGATTCACTATTGCTAAAGAGATCTATTATAAGTTAAGTGAAACTTCCAAGACATTCAGACAAATCTGGCAATGCATTTAACAATTATATGAAAATTACCTAGCAAACACTGCAGAAAATAGATTTATCCTGAAAAAAACCAAATGAGTGTCATAAAAGTACAGTACTTAAAGGGAAACATTGGTGTCCAGTTCTGTGCATGTAACTGCTTGCACCTGCAGAAATGTGAACATAAACATTTTACACCTCAGCAAGCCATTTGCACACAGAAACTGGGGACTTGTGTGCCCAAACTCCAAGCTTGCCTGTGCAAATGACCATAAAGTGCCTGCCCACCATCAGAGCCTGGTTGGATTTTGGTCTCAAATGTCCTCTTTGCGACGATGCATGTGTGACTGCTGTCAAAACAGTCATTGGCCCTATCTAACAAGGAGTGCAACATATATAATCTATTTCCCTATTTGCACATAAAGATTTATTGTTCAGTCATATCAGCACAGTATGATAGTCAGCCCCACAGACCACATTTGTATTAAACTATTAAGCTAGTGATAGTGCATAACATGGAATTAAAGTACAAAAATACGTATTAGTCCATGATGCATAACATTCATAGTAGCAGCATCTAAAGTTTTCATCAAAGCATTTCCAGCAGCAAAGCTATAGTTAAAGCAGGGAAGGGAGGGGAATGGCTGGTTTTGAAGGCTATGCAAAATATTGCTTGGAGTAACAGAAAAATGACAGAGACTGATTATAATGCCTAAAACCAAATGCTAAACGCATTATTTCCCATTGGAGGGAACTTTACGATCTCAAGGCACAATCCACAGATACAAAGATGGGAAAAAAACAAGCTCAACTTGTTTTATTACAAGTTTCTGGGCGTTTTCTCAAATAAAACCCTGCAAAAGGCTTCACTTCTCATGTTTAAATGGCTATCTTGTCTGGCACAGAAAGTTATCACTGCTGTGGTGGAGGAGCTGGCTGTGGGAGCAGATGAGCAGCCAAGGAAGTCCAGGGAGCCTGGGCAACATGCCCACAGCCTGGCAGGAAGCCAAACAGGCAGACTGGCCTGTCAGCTAGCCAGCCTGGCTTCCACTGAATGTTTTGACAGAACAGACGCAGTCCCGCGGAATGTGCTGATCCCATTGAATTAGAATGTTCTGATGGAAAGCTGGTCCATAAGAAACATTTTTGACTAGCTGTAGTCAGCATAGTGTCTAGATGCCCCCACAAACAGATGAAGAATGAAGAAAAATATGCCTGCAGAGTGACTCTCTACTGGATTTACCTTCCAACCAAGGACAGTCTTTGGGGAAAAGACCCCCTCAATTACTTCACTCACCAGGCTTTTCCAGTGAACAGTAGCCACTGCCAGTAATGTAGACACCGATAACATAAGGCGGTTGTGATTTGCTAGCACGTGTCTGATAGAAAAAGGATACAAATGTTCTAGCCTGTTCTTTTCCTTCTGAAATGGCACAGGAGAGACTGAGTCATGACAACATATGAGGGTTAAAAGATTTGGGAGTAAGTCACATCTGTAGAAGGTTTTCTGCAGAATGTTAAGCGGCTATACGAGGCTTTTTTTAAAAGCCTCCAACAAACAGCCCTATTTAGCTTCCTCTGCTATGTATTCCATGCGACTGCCAAACATGCAGAAGAATTATTACTTATTGTGCCATTAGAGACATACAGGGCTAGATACTCCATATCGCCTGGTAAGTCTGTTTATGCCACTCCTATGGCATAAAGCAGACAGACCTGGTTTAAGTAATCTGCTGAGGATTCCTGTGATGTAAGGGAATAATCCTCTAGTGCAGCATTTCTCAAACTGGGGGCTGCGAGGGTAATCCGGAGGGTCTGCAGGCCTCGCTGATTAACTTCTCCCCCCCTCAAGTGCTGAGAGGGAGAGGAGGGGGATGGGGGCACTTGGGGGAGGGGTGGGAAGAGGCGGGGAAGAGGAGGGGTGGTGGGAGTGGGGCCTTGGGGGAAGGGGTGGAGTGGGGGCAGGGCCTGGAGCCGAGTGGAGGGCTTGGGAGTCCACTGCAAAATTTTAAATCAAAATGGGGGCCCTCAGGTTACTCAAGTGAGAACCGCTACTGTAGCGTTTCAGTGCCGCCCTAGACAGCCCAACATTTCCTTTGCAGCCTTGGCCTAGGTAGCATATCAGGGGCATGACCAGAGCACTGCAGAGTCCCTGGCTGCACAATAGCCCCTTGTTTAAATATTGGTTTGCAAATCAGTGTCAAGACAGCTTAGAACAGTGGTTCTCAAACTAGGGCTGCTGCTTGTTCAGGGAAAGCCCCTGGTGGGCCGGGCCAGTTTGTTTACCTGCCATTTCTGCTGGTTCGGCCAATCGCGGCTCCCACTGGCAGCGGTTCACTGCTCCAGGCCAACGGGGCTAGCGGGAAGCAGTGCGGGCCCAGGGACGTGTTGGCTGCTGCTTCCCGCCACCCCCATTGGCCCAGAGTGGTTAACTGCAGCCAGTGGGAGCCACGATTGGCTGAACCAGTGGATGCAGCAGGTAAACAAACCGGCCCGGCCCACGTGGGGCTTTTCCTGAACAAGCGACGGCCCTAGTTTGAGAACCACTGGCTTAGAACACCATCTGTTTCATGCACAAATTATGTATGGGGAGAAGGAGCCTAAGCACAGACAGGAGCAGCCCTAGGCATTTTGCTGACCACGGCAGACACTGTCCCCGCCCCTCGCCCCAAAACAGCCAAGACAAGAAGGTCAATCAGCAGAATGAAGCAAAAACAGGTTGAGTGGAAAAACACTCCCTAGAAGTTGGCACCCTGGGGCAACTGCCCTGCTTACCTGCCCCGCTTACCTGCCCCTACCACCAGCTCTAAGGACAGAGCACAGAATCATATCTCAGACCTTCTCAACCCTCTATTTATGGTAAGGCTACATAATGTCAATCTGTATCACTTGAGGAATAACCAAACTACATAAGTTATTTTAAATCTAAATATATATAGAGAGAGAGACAGCATTCCCAGGACTGTAATTCCTGGGGTTAAGAACTAGGCTTCTGCCCCTTTTTCTTAACTGGGAAGTTTCTGAAAGGTGAATAAAAAGATATCTTGGATGAATCCCTTCATGCCATGATCCTACTCTCTCCCTGGAATGGGGAGGTTCAAAGGATGCTGCCCACTATAGCTTTTGCTCACTAAATCTGTTTAAAGCAAGTCACCGTGTGCAGCCTTTGCACTCACACATTGAGCAAAGCCAATGACTGGGCCCACCTTCTGGCCTTTTTAGTGGTTTATTTATATTGCTTTTTGAAAATGGTCACCTCAAGCCAACTCATTAGCCTGATTTTTATCTCCACTGAAGCACTTACTTCCACCCATAAATAAAGCTGCTATATGGAGGTTTGACCTTTGGACACAGAGATAAGGATACTATTTCACCAGCAATGATCCTTAGCTGGTAGCTCCCCACTTGGAGGGAAAAAAAGAACCAGTTCTGAGCCCCTAAACTCAAGCAAAATTCCCATCCCTACCAATGACAGCATTGCTTTGTTAGTGCCTCAACATTCTGCACTAAATTTTCGTCTTTGTTTTAACAATTTTCATGAACTAGCACAGGTTAGAGACCGTCCCAAAGCAAAATCCAATCTAGACCCTTGGCACTGAGGTACTATGAAGATGGTGCCCTGGAAATACCTAAGAACACCCTCAGCTGTTATGAACATTTGGATTCAGATCCTGATTCAAAATTTGCTGCTTGGGCCCTCCTCTATAGGGAAGTGTTTCTCAAAATATTGTACTGGTGATAGGTTTCACATAGCAAGCCTCTGAGTGTGACCCCCGCTTATAAATTAAAAACACTTGTTTATATATTTAACACCATTATAAATACTGGAGGCAAAGCAGGGTTTGGGACAGAGTCTGCCAGCTCGTGACCCCTCATGTAATAACCTCATGACCCCCTGAGTGGTCCCAAGCCCCAGTCTGAGAACCCCTGCTGTAGGGTGTGTCTGCAAATAATCTCGTGTGCTCCAGTGGGTAAGATCTTTCTTCAGGTAACTTCCAGGAAGCTGGCAGTCATACAAGGATTCCCTTGAGGGCATTGGTGAGCTCCTCTTCATAGAGGCTGCCTCCTCCAGCATTAACAGTGAACAGCTCAAAGTCTCTTACTAGACAAGCAATCTTAACATTGGTTGGAGGAAAACCCATTACTTGTATTGTCTACAACAGCGGCAGCAACTAAAGGCTGACACCAGGAGGTAGCCAATGTACTTCCAAAACAAAAAGAAGAGGAGACCTGTGCGGGTGACAGGCAGGAATGGAGAAATTCTGGGGGTTACCTGGCAGCAGTGGAAGTGCACAATCAATTGCATATGGTTAACGTCCATTGATTAATGGTTATTAAACCTGCAAGTAGTCTAGGGATGTCAGACCTTTCTACTAAGCCATCTATCCACTGGTTCTAACTTCACACAACATAATGCTAACCCGAGCGTGATGCGGCTAGCCTGGGCACTTCTTCCAGGTCTATCTGAAAGCAATGCACAACCTTTAAGTTGTCCGCATTTGCTAACCATCACTCCAAGACATCTTGGTGCATTTACCCTCTGCATTACCAGCATGGAGCGCCACAGAATGTTTGCAGCTTTCATACACCTCTAAACATAGAAAAAATGCTTCTCGTTATAACACCTTGATAAGTTCACAATGGGGATGGTATGATGAGGTTGCCTATAATGGCATATGACCCATCTGCCACTGCTATTAGCAAATATCTCCAACTGCTGGAGATGGAACATGAGAGTCCAAGTTACTACAGAGAATCCTTTCCCACATGTCTGGCTGGTGAGTCTTGCCCACATGCTCAGGGTCTTACTGGTCACTATATTTGGGGTGGGTCAGACTGGCAGAGACCTTGAGGTTTTTCACCTTCCTCTGCAGCATGGGGCATGAGTCACTTGCCAGTATGAACTAGAGTAAATGTTTTTCACCACGTCTAAGTACCGTGGTGCCATAGATGTTGCTTTTGGTGTTTGGAGCCATATGCATGACAGGGAATTTTGGTGCTATTTGTCTTGATCTCTTGCAAGCACATAATATCTATCTTACATGTAAGATAGAACGTCACCCCTCTCTCCAGAGAATCCCTAACCATTGAAACTGACAATTTCAAGTGCTCTTTTAGGCTGAAAGGGGCAGTTTATGTTGACATTTACGACTGTCTTCTATTGCAGTCTCAGTGTATATGATCATCTTTGGTCTCTCCCATGGTTAATTGCAATGGGAGATTAACAACTGGTGTGACAATAGAAACAGACCCCTGGATATCAGGCTTGCCTCATGGTCACAGAGCAAGTTAGTGACAGAATCAGGTCAGTTACCTAGCCCCTGGGGTGTTGTGCAAATTAATTAACTGATGCTGTGCAATCAATTGTTTATAAACATCAAAAGGTTGCTATACAATTACTATTGCACATGCAATTTATTAGATTTGTCCTTAATCTAGAATGACTAATTGATTTAAGTATGAGAGAGGGAGCCGTGTTAGTCTGGATCTGTAAAAAGCAACAAAGAGTCCTGTGGCACCTTATAGACTAACAGATGTATTTCCAGGTTTGTGGCTCTTGGGTAGTAGATAGAATAACTCCGGTTTGGGCTTTAAGGGTATGTTGATTTGTTCCTGTGTTAGTGTAGGGAGGGTCCTGGGTAGATGATGCAGTTTCCTAGTACACCTCTACCTTGATATAACGCTGTCCTTGGGAGCCAAAAAATCTTACCGTGTTATAGGTGAAACTGCTTTATACCGAACTTGCCTTGATCCACCGGAATGCGCAGCCCTCCCCCACCCCCCCGAGCACAGCTTTACTGTGTTATATCCGAATTTGTGTTATATTGGGTCGCATTATATCGGAGGAGAGGTGTATATTCCTCAGTGGGATCTGAGGAACTTCAAGACCAGACTTCAAAGAGAAACTGCTAAACTTCAGTTCAATTGCAAATTTGACACCATCAGCTCAGGATTAAACAAAGACTGTGACTGGCTTGCCAACTACAAAAGCAGTTTCTCCTCCCTTGGGGTTCACACCTCAACTGTTAGAAGAGGGCCTCATCCTCCCTGATTGAACTAATCTTGTTATCTCTAGACTGATTCTTGTCTTCATAGTTATACCTGCCTCTGGAAATTTCCACTATATGCGCCTAATGAAGTGGGTATTCACCCACGAAAGCTTATGCTCCAATATGTCTGGTAGTCTATAAAGGTGCCACATGACTCTGTTGCTTTTTAATTGATTTAAATGTGCCTACTTTCACTATGATTTAATCACAGTGGCATCTGATATACATTGGGCTAAGCTCAGGGCTGGCTCCAGGCCCCAGCGCGCTAAGCGCGTGCTTGGGGTGGCATGCCGCGGGGGGCGCTCTGCTGGTTGCTGGGATGGCAGCAGGCGGCTCCAGTGGACCTCCTGCAGGCGTCCCTGCGGAGGGTCCGCTGGTCCCACGGCTCCGATGGAGCATCCGCAGGGACGCCTGCGGGAGGTCCACCTGAGCCACGGGACTGGCGAGCGGCAGAGCACCCCCCACGGCGTGCCGCCGTGCTTGGGGCGGCGAAATGGCTAGAGCCTGCCCTGGCTAAGCTGCAAACCCTTACTGCTACTGAGCACTTGAACAGTCCTTCAATGGGTCAGTAAATGTTCAACTGAGTTCAGGTTTCACAGTCTAGTTCATGCTGAATAACTGATCTATTTGGAAGACAGAGGTAAGGGTAAAATGCAAGAATGAAAGGCTGCATGCACAGTACTGCACCAACAACATATCCATGAGCCCAGCACCTATGCCATTCTGAAGCACAAACTCCTTGGTACCCTTGCTCATCCCAGAGTCAAGACACAGGGCCTGGTTAACATAAAAACATAAAAATGGCCACACAAGGTCAGCCTCCAAGACCATCTAGCCCAGGATCATAGAATATCAGGGTTGGAAGGGACCTCAGGAGGTCATCTAGTCCAACCCCTTGCTCAAAGCAGGACCAATTCCCAAGTAAATCATCCCAGCCAGGGCTTTGTCAAGCCTAATCTTAAAAACCTCTAAGGAAGGAGATTCCACCACCTCCCTAGGTAACCCATTCCAGTGCTTCACCACCCTCCTAGTGAAAGTTTTCCCTAATATCCAACCTAAACCTCCCCCACTGCAATTTGAGACCATTACTCCTTGTTCTGTCAAGGATCCTGTCTTTCTACAATGGCTGGTGCCAGATGCTTCAGAGGGAATGAAGAGAACAGGGCAATTATCGAATGATCCATCCCTTGTCCTCCAGGTCTAGCTTCAGGCAGTCAGAGGTTTAGGGACACCTACAGCATGATGTTGCATCCCTGAACATCTTGGCTAATAGCCACTGATGGACCTATCCACCATGGATTTATCTAATTCTTTTTTTAAACCCAGTTATAAATTTAGCCTTCACAACATCCTCGGCAACAAGTTCCATGGGTGGACTGTGCGTCGTGTGAAGAAGTACTTCCTTAAGTTTGTTTTAAACCTGCTGTCTACTAGTTTACCCCTGGTTCTTGTGTAATGTGAAGAGATAAATAACACTTTCTTATTCACTTTCTCCACACTATGCATGATTTTATAGACCATCATTCCCTGCCTCTATCATCTCTTTTCCAAGATAAACAGTGCCAGCCTCCTCCTGGGGAAGCTTTTCCATCCTCTTAATCATTTTTATCACCCTCCTCTGTACTTTGTCTAGGTCTCATGTCTTTTTTGAAATGGTGACCAGAACTGCATAGAGTGTTCAAGGTATTGGTGTACCATGGATTTATATAGTGGGACTGTGTTATTTTTAGTTTTATCATCTATCCCTTTCCTAATGGTTTTTAGGATTATTAGCTTTTTTGACTAACTATGCACATTGAGAAGGTGTTTTCAGAGAACTATCCACAAAGCTACTACCCAAGAAAGAGATTGCAGCATCAGCTAATTTAGACCCCATCGCTTTGGAGAACATAATCCCAACTATACATGCATGCATTAGTATGTACTTAACATTGAATATCATCTGTCATTTTGTTACCCAGTCTCTCCATTTTGAGAGACCCCTTGGTAACTCTACTCAGTCAGCTTTGGACTTACCTATCTGAGTAATTATGTTTTGTCTGTACATTTTGCCACATCACTGTTCACTCCCTTTTCCAGATCATATATGAATATGTTGAATGGTACAGATCCTGGTTCTGGTCTAGTGTAAATCAGCAGCAATTCCAAAGTCATTGGAATCACATCCATATAAAAACCTGTGGCGTTAGATTGGATCCAGGTCCAAGGCCTGAAAGATTGAATCCGGCCTCAACAATAGACAGTTTGGCTCCAAAAATGTCGAGGCATAGATGAGTTATTCTTTGACGGCTGGGGAACTGCTGACTGCTGAAGCATTAACTTCTAGGCCATGGAGAGCAGCCAGTCTGAGCCTTCCTCTCTGCACAAGTAACTTCACGTATCTTCTGTTGGTAGCCTTCAGATGGAGCATAAGCCATTTGGTATATGCTGGAAAGTGCTAGGCAGAGGTGAATGGAATGCTGGCTTAACTCATATGCAGAGCACTTCTCATTTAACATCACTGAAGTGAAGAAGATTCCACAGATGAATATCTATTAATTAATATCTAATTAATTATTCTTCACATTGCTCTTAATATATTCATCTTTGGTTTCCATAAATGCAATAGCACCAGTTTTTCCAGCATGAGAACTTTGCTGTGTAGCAAACATTTCATTTCAACAGCATGCTAAGTAAGTGCAAAGGGTCACAGGAGCTTAAAAGATGACATCATTCACTTTACCATTAATCCTGTGTTGAATATTATCCAGGAGAGAGTAATTTTTAATGAGGCCCTGGTTTGTCTTGTTTAAACTTGCACGTACCTGAGCTGCTTTTAGGCCTAAACCCGCAGAAAAGAAAATAATACAACTTGGCTTGAGTGCAAAAGAGAGAAGTGCTAAGAGTACTAAATCCACTTTCTTTTATCTTTGCGTTTGCTCAGTAGTACAGAGTAAATATAAGAAAATGGAGATTGTTACATTAAGGCACACCTAATAATAGTACAACATTCTTAGTGCCAATTAACTCAACCATTTCAACATTGCAAATCATTCGTAGTGCACTTCAGATAATATAACTGATGGCAGCCGTAAAAAAGTAAGTACAATGCAATCAACAGTTATAAGTATGATCAATTTCAACAAGCAGTACTAGCAGAGAGAGTTTATAATAGCAACACACACAGCACCTTTGTTCTGAGGCTCTTCGGGGAAGGGGGGGGGGGAGTTTACCAATAATTAAACAAGCCTCAACACCCAAGCGAGGGTATTAAATATTGTGGCCACAAACGTGGGTTGTTAAGGTTAAGCCTGCCAGTCCAAATTTAAGCACCGAAAAAATAAATTTTGGAGTCTAACTTGAGGTTCTCAGATTTAAAACTTTTGGTATGTTTTACAAAGAGAAAAACAAGGCACTAGGGAATAAAATACTTGGGCTAAGTTTGCACAGCGAATTAACGGAAGAGGTGGAAGCCCCAAGCCCATTTCCTCTCCACCATATGTGTTCCAAGACATCTGCATTAACCTGGAGCTTCCTCATGCAAACAGTCCCATTCACTTCAGTGGCTACTCATATGAGTGACAACTACTCATGTGAGCCAAGGACTGGAATCAGGCCCCTAGAAAGGATAAATTCATGAACACTTGCCGTTTGCAGAGGAGTACAGATTTTTCTACTCTATTGGGAGTGGTGGGTTTGTTGGCATGTGGAGAGGCTTGGGCTAGTATAAGTCTCTAACTTATTTATGAGCAAAGATTTATGGCTATTATATAGTGGTGCCCAGGTAATGTTTACAGAAAAGTATTACCTATTAAAAGAAAGTGATCAGGAAAGGTGGTGAGGTTCTTTGGTTTTCTTTCCAGAGCCTTTTAGAGGACTGCTAGAAACAGTACAGAGTCTCCAGGGAGGTTCTAAAATCCCTGATGACCTTTTAAAAATTGGAATGTGGTTTTCTGATGACATAAGCAGATAATTTAAAAAAAATCTTGGGCCTATTCTAAGAAATGGAGCCTAGAAAAACAATGGAGTGTTTGATTAGGGAATCTCTCAGGAGGTTTACAGTGTCTGAGCCCCACATTTCTGCAGTGCAATGCAGGAAGAAGTTACAATTATTTTTAAACATTTATTTTAGGGCTGCTCCTCGAAACCTCAACCACCTTGTTCTAGGCACTGCACAAACACAAAATGACAATCCCCTCCCCATAGAACTTGTCTAAAAGACAAGAAACAAGAGGTGAATGAGAAACAGTTGGATCAGGGAGGGAAGAACAGATGAGGTGTAAAAATAACAGCATTTTAGGACACAGTATGCATAGCTCTTAACCAATGAGCAGCAGTGATCAAATATTGGGCCCAGTTCTGCAAACTCTTACTAATGTTCAATTCAGTGGGGTAACCCCTGACAATAGAGCCGGCTTCAGTGTTTTTGCTGCCCCAAGCGGCGGAAAAAAAAAGCCACAATCAGCGGCACTTTGGCTGCGGGTCCTTCCCTCCAAGAGGGGACAAGGGACCTGCCGCCAAATTGCCGAAGACCCGGATGTGCCGTCCCAAGCACTTGCTTGCTGCCCTGGTGCGTGGAGCCAGCCCTGCCTGGCAGTGAGCGATAAGCAGGACCGGCTCTAGGAGCCAGCCAAGCAAGCACGTGCTTGTGGCGGCACAATTCCAGGGGTGGCATTCCAGCCATCTTTTTTGGGGGGGCAGGGGGCAGTGCTTCAGCACTTGTGGTCTCAGAGCTTGGGGCAGCAAAAAGCCTAGAGCCGGCCCTGGCAGTAGGAAGAGCAGTAAGCACTTGCAGGATCATGGCCAGTGCAAGCAGGGCCTGATCGAAAGCCCACTGAAGTCATCAACTTCAGTACCCTTTGGAGCAGGAGCCTCGTGAGTGCTGACATTTCACTAGTGCTGAGTGTTTAAACATGCTCTCGGCACTTAATCGCTCATTAATACTAAACAGCCTTCCTCTTGCAGGGCTTGAGAGGATTATTCCCTTTGCATAAATGGGGGAAATGAACCGGAAGGGTCAAGTGACTTGCCAAACACCACACAGCTTCACTAATTTCTCCAGGCCACATTGCCTCTTAAAGGCAGTGCACCCATTGCCCAGTTTGTATCCTTCCTGACGTAGGGGAGTCAGCGGCGGCTCCAGGCACCAGTGCTCCAAGCACATGCCTGGGGCAGCAAGCCGCCAGGGGCACGCTGCCGATCCCTGTGAGGGTGGCTGGCAGGCTGCCTTCAGCAGCTTGCCTGCGAGAGGTCCGCCTGTCCCATGGATTTGGCAGCAATTCGGCGGTGGGTATGCTGAAGCCGTGGGACCAGCAGACCTGCTGCGGGACCGATGGACCTCCCGCAGGTGTGTTGCCTAGGGCTGCCTGACTGCCATGCTTGGGGTGGCAAAAAAGTTAGAGCAGCCCCTGGGGGTAGTTCTTACCTCCAATAGCCTGATCAAGTTCAGTGAGGTTACTCTGGGGTAATCACGACTAAACCTTGCCTTAGCAAACTGCCTGCATGCAGGCTAAGATTTACTGGAATGTATTTGTTATATGGAATTATTCACCTGTAAATAATTCTTGCTCCATAGAGTGGGTGTGAGCAGTTTGTGGTGGGTATTCCAGGCCACGTTGGTCAGTTTTGCCAGGACACACAAGTCACATGCTATTGGTTCCGCTCATTGATTGGATAAGGGTTTGCTCAAAGAATCTGTTTGCCAGGATGAACATTGACAAGTTCAAAATTTGCTTTTCCTGAACAGGCTAAAACATTCCTGATTGTGGGCTCATGTGCTAGAACATCTGAAGAATGTGAATATACCAAAGGATGCAAGCTCAGCTGCAGTGAATTCAATTTTTTATTCTAGGAGATATTTGCCCAGTACGGATGGAGCAAGAACTTCAGGATTAGACCTTTAGACAATATCACTCCCCCAGAGCCCACACACCCATTCAGACATGCAAACTTAGCACCACAAATAACTGATCTCTGAAGTTTGCAAAATTCCAATTAGGGTGACCAGATAACAAGAGTGAAAAATCAGGACAGAGGGTGGGGAGTAATAGACAGCTATATGAGAAAAAGCCCCAAATATCAGGACTGTCCTTATAAAATTGTGCCATCTGGTCACTAATTCCAATAGATTAATTTTTACACCCCAAGATATAACTTTGTGGCAGATTTCCCAGACTCGGTGAGAAAAAACTATAGACAAGGCATGGTAACCCCACAGCTGATAAGCAAAGAGACTCCAGAGACTGAATAGATTACAACACGGGACAACATTTAAAAGTGAACTTTTAATTTTCATGGTCTGAAGTTAAGTCATCAAGTTTCATTATTTCAGAGATGGAAGGTATGATCTTCATTTCTAAATATATATGCACAGAGGCCCATCCGGGGGTGTGGGAGTCTCAGAGCTCCAAAATCAATAGGCAATTCTGTTTTCATGGAAAGAAAAGCCCTAGAGACCTCTAAAACTGTTTGAAAATTCTTTATGGCAGGGATGGGAGGCTTTGTAGAAATTATGACTTGTATAAGCGTAAATTTCGGCTCGGACCCTAAATGCAAAAACTTTCAAGGTGAAGAATAAATTTACAAGTAAAATATGACTTTAGTCCAAGCAACCCATTGAGAGAGTTTTTTATTCAGTAAGCTCACATTAATGGAGCACATTAATGGACCAATGGACGCAAGAGTAAACAAACCTGTAATATGTGATATTAGCTATATATTTGTTGGATCATTTTACGTGTTTGATTGAAGATCATTTGGCTTGTGGTCTTACTTTTAAACCTCAATGCAACATGACATCCTCATTAAATGTCCAAGGGACTAATACTGTTCCATTGTAGAAAGCGGCAAAAATCACCAACTGTCTGAAATGGGCCATCTTGATTATCACTTTAAAAGTTTCTCTCTCCTGCTGATAATAGCTTCTCTTAATTAATTAGCCTCTTACAGTTGGTATGGGTACTTCCACCTTTTCATGTTCTCTGTATATATAAATATCTTCTTACTGTTTGTTTCATTCTATGCATCCACGAAAGCTTATGCTCAAATAAATTTGTTAGTCTCTGAGGTGCCACAAGTACTCCTGTTCTTTTTGCAAAATCATCATTGACTTCAATGGGAGTAGGATCAAGGCCTAATGCAGGGACCAGAAGTTCAGCTGGCTAGTAAATCAGTGTAGGGCCATTGAAGTCAAATGAAGCCAAGATTATAATTTGATTGATTAAATGCTGGAAGGTACTGGACAAATAGGAATGAAATTTTTCCATTGAAATGTTTTGCCAATAAAAAAATTGCTTTTGGATTAGTGTGTGTGAGAGAAAATTTCCATTTTTATCAAAACAATGGGATTTCCACTAAAAAACAAATTAAAAAAGCTGAACTTTGGGGGGGGGGGTTTTAGAGTTTTCAGTTTTTTCAGTGGAAACAAATTTCCAAGAAAAGCAACAATCAATACTATTTTTTCCATTTTTGTTTAAAATTTTCCAAAGGAAAAAATATTCATTTCTCCGCTGTCCAGTGCACAAAATCAGGTTAGGCCAAATGTTGGTTTAAGTTTAAAATTATTTTTTTTAAAGTTTGATAGCTTGTACTTTTAAAAAACTTGAATACAATTTATAAAAGCAATTCAATCCATATTATGGATTAAATCACCAAATCTGATGATGTAAAAAAGAAACCATTGTTCAGATAGAAAGATAAACTTCTGAACAGTTACATATTTTTACACTGGTACTCATAACTAGACAAGGAGATTTGTGCCAAATAGTTGCTCTAATTAATGCATAGCATATTCTCTCTACAGCATAGCCCACATGTGCCAAGTTTCACCCTGAAGCTAATGTTTACAGCCTAGTTATAAATCCTTGGAAATGCAAGTTTATAATTCTAAGAGTTGCAGATCTGTTCTTGGAGCCATGCACATGTTGTCCACGTGGTGATCTATGGCCTGATAACCTATAGACAATACAAATGGGCTCATCTAGAATAGCACTTAGGGGACTGTTTGTTAATAAAACAACATTTGAATACGTGTCAAGAAGTTTACAATAAAGTCATAACAAAGTCAATCTGGGTCATTTAAAAAAACCACTTTCCTGGTGGAAAAACAGTCTTGCTAATGTTCATCTTCAGTAAGAATCTATCGATTGCTGTACAGTTTAAACATATGTAATTTATGCCAATATAACAGTCATTCTTTCCAATAGTATTTCAGCTGCATCCCTCAGCAAGCTGATTAGAACTGCCACAATCTCACTGATAACAGGTGAACTCACATGGTACTGACTCTGCCACCTGAGGTCACGGATTCTGTGACTACCATGACTTCTGCAGCAGCTGGTGCAGACAGCCCAGGACTGTCTGCGGTGCACCCGAGCTGCCCCCCACCCCAAAGCATCCCCGGTGCCCCCCGGCCGTCCCCCACCCCAGAGCATCCAAGATTTAGTCAAGGGTATATAGTACAAGTCACGGACAGGTCACGGGCCATGAATTTTTTTTTAGTTTCCATGACCTGTCCACGACTTTTACTAAAAATACCAGTGACTAAAACATAGCCTTAACAATTACTTAATATTTGTATTAGAATCACCCCTAGGAATTCCAGTTGGGATTGGGGTTTTGCTGTCCTGAGGACTTCACAGACACATGAAGGAAGATATTGTCCCTCTCCCACGTAGCTTGCAATCTAAGACATCGAACACATCTTCATTGTACAGACGTGGCAGGGCTGGAAGTATTTAGAATAAAAGATATGTTTGCTTATGCTGATAACATCAACCAACAGGGTTTATGGAGGGCACTTTTCCCCAGGCATTATAAAAGTATAGCTGCCCATCCAGGTATGGATGTATTCACTCAGGATTGAGGGTTTCGTTACTAGTACTCTAGTGTATATATCTTTGCCTAAGTATCCCTTTACTTGTACACAGAACACATTTGGCTCTAGTATAAGCTGGCCCAATCTCCAATGACTTCATTGGAAATTGGACTTGTTAACTCCAGGGATGAATTTGACCTGTGCATTATAAGTAACGCGTACCTTGCATTATAAGTAATATATACCCTATGCTTATGTTACGTATGTCTCGCTCATACAGTTCACAAGTCTTTATACTTGTAAATAACAAAATGCCACATTTCTGCGTTTTGTGGGTAGAATTTTAAGTTTACAATTGAAAATAGGTCTTAAAATGAAATTCCACACTGGGTCAGATACACACAGGACCCAGAATTAACTGTGTGTAGTTTGTCACCTCACCTAATTTATATGCAATGTATAACCTGAGAAAACAGCCACATGAATATGCTTAAAGATTTAGTGGATGCAGCATGAGGGAAAGTAGCAGCCATCGTAGTAGTACACTAGAAAAAGAACTAATATAGCCAGATCTTTCCATCTAAAAATACACACTTTAGGGTAAGTTGTTACTTCATATAATTGATAGCAACTGAATAAACTAACTGAAGGGCCTCTGTGAGTATTGTCGTTTTACTAAAAGATGAGTTATTAGAACAAGTCTTGTACATACATGACCTGACTGAGACAGCAAAGACGATATTGTAGTCAGAAAAGCTCTCTTTCCTTTGTTAATCAGAACCAGCCCTATTTAGCTAACACACAAAATTAAAGGAATGCCCTGTTGCTGCTTAGTTGAAAAAAAGTGAAACCAACGAGTAGGTTTAAAGTTATGTCTTCTTTCCTATCAGGTTCAATCTGGTTAGTCATGAAACAGTAATACCAGAAAGATTCTAGAAAGAAAATCTTGCTTCAATTAGTCAGATCCAGTTGGCAGAAAAACTGAAATTCTGACCTGTTGGTTTGTTTTCTGCATCTTCAGTTGTGTTGGTCAGATGTGAAGGGCGTTCCCTTGGCTTAGATGCCTGATAGTCAGATATATTCGGCCACAGCTTGCTGTGCTAGATTTCCAGAGGCTCATTTTCTATGTGAACACTGTATTAATAGCAATCACCTCTTCGGCACTGCAGCGGGGCTACAATTTTGAGCAAACTTAAGTGACAGAGCTAGGTTGACTTACCACTGTAGTCCCTTGACTCTGAAAATCATTCCCAATCTGGAAGATGAAGAAAACAAACACTTACTGAAGTCCCAGGAAGGTGGGCAGGCACAAACCCAGCCCCGGCGGAAGGCCCCTTCCTCAGCGTAAGCGGAGGAGCTACTGAACTCAGGGCTCAAACAGTTATGGGGGACAACAAAGGAAAACCAGATGGAGAAAAACAAATTAGCAGGCAAAAATTCCTGTTTCACCCTCTTTTGGGAATGATAGGATTCCCTGAGATTCTGGTTGCCACAAAACCTAAGGGAGGGGAAAGGAAAGACTGACAGTGCTGAACAGCTCAATGGGCCCCACGCTGACTGAGGCAGGTATTCAGCTTGCAGAACCGCAGAAGTCGTGACAAGCCCGCCAGATCGCCACAAATTTCTCCCACTGAGGTCTTACCTCTATCGGAGGAATCTATGGTTCTGGCGGCGTGGGCAAAGATAGAGTGAGTGCCACATTCAGAGATGAGCAAATTGGTGTAAATTATCTATCATGCTACATCGCTACATCTTTTCACCCATCTTAGACTTTCTTACATTGAGTTGGCCAAATTCAGAGGTAACATCCAACGGGTCATTAAGAAGTGAGTCCAAATTAGTGTCCTAATACTGAGGGGACCCGAAGATGCAAGTATCAGAGGGGTAGCCGTGTTAGTCTGGATCTGTAAAAGCAGCAAAGAATCCTGTGGCACCTTATAGACTAACAGACGTTTTGGAGCATGAGCTTTCGTGGGTGAATACCCACTTCTTCTTGCATCTGAAGAAGTGGGTATTCACCCACGAAAGCTCATGCTCCAAAATGTCTGTTAGTCTATAAGGTGCCACAGGATTCTTTGCTGCTTTTTCCGAAGATGCAAGTTACACCAACTTCTGAATATGGCCCAGTGCTCCATCACAAGGCTTCTTCAAGGCAACATTGACTCCACCATTTCAGAATAAATGCCCAAGATACGGTGAACCTCAAAAAAGGCTCAGAGATGAAGTTTGGATGCAGGTACTCAAACGTTTCCATGTGGATGAAAAATTTACCTCAGTACCCAGACCTCATGAGTAAAATTGGACTGGAAATACTGTATCACCACAACACGCTCCTTTGGGGGATTCCCACTTCTTCTTGCCAAGGCTTGGAGTTTCACCAAGGATGGCTGTTCTGGGGGAATTTTAGAACTTCTGCTTTTGGTCTGAGGCAGAACCAGACTTAGTGGTTTAGGTTCATTTGCAGCATGAGGGACACACTCAGGGCAGCTCTCATGTTAACAAACACCACCTCCAATAATTATAATCAATGCACCTGCACAGCTCCTGCCATCTTCTATTATAAATATTTAAGTAGTTAATCCTAATTAAGTATCATTATCCCTATTTCACATTCAGAGAGAGGAAGTGACTGGGCCAAAGCCAGTAGCAGAGTCAATAAAAGAATACAGGCAAGGTTAGAAACCAGAAATCCCTGGCTCCCACTCCAGTCAATTAAGATGCAGCACATCACTTCCCAGTTTGTTTTCTCCAGGTTTCCTATCAGTAAACATTTTTTCCAGACTTTCAGTAAAATTTGTGTTATGTGCATTTCTCTGGCTGCTAAAACTAGAAACTTCAAGAGGAGGGAGTTTATTAAACAAGAAACAAGCTGCAGGAGTAACGCCATGTGATCATCCATATAGAACGTATCTGATGTTCATATTGCACCAACCACTGTGTATCTAAAAGAAGCAGTCTTACGTGGCCACATAGGGATCCCCCGGGGGGAGGGGCAGGTTCCTAGGCGTACACTGTTGCCAATACACCTCCCTGTGCTAGCTAGGTGATCAAAATGAAATCCACCCCAGCAGACGGCAGATACCCTAAGGATTCTCTCTTAGGATTACTGCTTGGAAGGGGCAGAGTAAGTGTGGAGCCAGGGCTCCATAGAAGCACCACCAGCAAAGACTGACCAGGGGAGGTACTAGCAACCAGGACTACCTGAAGATGGTAACTGATAACTGGAGGCTGCCTAGAAGAGGAGCAGGTAACCTTACTGCAGGTTTTGAAGTGGGAACCAATTTCTCTGTGTGCCCCTGTCAGAATGTGCACACTACATTTATGCACAAAAGACAAAGGATGCTGCTTGCTCTTGTGACATCCACACGAGCTCTACTGAGGCTGTTACATGCAAGCACTGGGAGTTGGGATTCCTGGATCCTGTTCCCAACTCTGCCACTGACTTGATGTGAGACCTTAGGAATGTCACTTACCCCCCCGAAGCAGGGTTTTCTCCATCTGTCAAAGGGCGGGGGGTTGTCAATATTTATTTGTTTTCAGATCTTTGGAGGAGAGATGCTGCACAAAGTAGTATTAATAAGAGACAAATGAATCTCAAACAGTTTGGAGATTCAGGTAAGCATCTAAAAGTTTTGATTGCTCATCTAATCTATGATCTTATACCAGACTCCTGAGTCTGGAAAGGGAGCTGGATATCGCACAAGAACAGGCGCTTTCACAGAAGGTTTAGGTTACCATCCTGCTTTGAGTTGGTCTGGAAATCCTGTGAATAGAACTACAGCCTCCCAACAGTGTTTTAGCACTTCTCCTTCCAATCCCTCCTGGAACCTGGATGTGGATTGCAGCACTAAATGCAGCTGGGGGAGATTTAACTGACCTCTCCTTAACCCCAGGAAGAGTGCAAGGGGACTTCTTATTTTCTCCATTCCAGCTTGCCCATCCCTAATTAGTATCTCAGAAATCCATGTCAGTATTTCATAACCTTATTAGAACAAGGAGTCTTAGCCAGGATTCTTTGTGTTCCAGAAGTTTACAGTTTACTCTCCATCCTGTTCGGAACACCGTCCTTAGGAGCCAAGCTGCCTGGGTGTTCCAAAGAGACAGGGCCAAACTCTGCTCTCCACATTTACACTGCTATAACTCAGAGCACAGTTTGGCCCAGTTGGGTCCTAAAAGCCCAGCTAAAATGGGGTCCTCTAGGAGCCAGACTGGGTTGGCTCTAGATCCACGTCAAAGACTTGCCTGCTGGAATACTGTAAGGTACTACCTGGTGTGTGAGTGAGCGCTGTTGCATCTAGGGGCTGGCCCATAAGGCAGATGAAGGAACTACCACTCCTGGCAGCTACAAGGGACTTTTTTCTTAGCTGCAGTGGTAGAGGCCTGTTTAAGCACTGAAGGAGCAGAATTTTAAACCCTGTTCTTGACACGGGTGGAAGAGATTTGCCCAGTCGTTGTGGCTGTCAGTTGCAGAGCCTGAATTTGTCACAGTCCATTATACAGCACAAGTAAAAACTTACGGATGCTAATCCACAACAAATGAAACATGGGAGATGACAAATTTGTGTTCTGACCAACACTGGGGTGGATTTTGTTTGGACTCTCACTGGTCTCAGTCCTGGAATCCCTACTTGGGCAAACCTTCTATTAGACATGCTTTGAGTCTGCATTGCAGGGAGAAGCAAGCTGTGTGAATAAATACAATTGTGTTAGAGCATCTGGGCTTCTAATGGGCAGACTCAAAACACTTTGAACCCCGCATTATTACAGCTCCAGGACTGAATGGTAAATATTTCCCCCTCCGCCCTGCTGTAGGCTAAATTCTCCATTTTATAGTCCTTACCCCAGCAAAACTCCCACTGAAATTAGTGCAGGGTTCACTGGGATGGAAATTCTCAAACACTGGCTGATAACAAGCGGGGGGGCTCAACTGAATCTGTATAGCTGCCGTAGCTTTGGTGCCATCCATACTTCATATTGGAGTCATTTGGACTGAACTTTTGCAGGGTTATTTCGAACACTTGCTCCCAGACAGTGCCATCACCCCAGTGAAGCATTAGGAGTACTGGAAGGTCTGCGGACACAAAGTGTTTAGGAAGCATTTCAGGTTCCTAAGCCAATACTGGCAATGCTACAATCCTCCAAGCACCAGTCTCCTCACATTTCCTCATCTCTGGTGTGGGCTCCCAAAAGAGAACAGGTGCTGGCTTAGGGCAGCAAAATATTTGGTGACCATCTTGCATGAGTGATGATACACAGCAGGATGGGAGTATATTTCAGTTTACTAAAGAAGCAAACCCCTGCCCCAGGAGTTGAATGAAATAAAGCCTGGATAAGCATCTATACTTTGGGAGATTATCCAAACCAAAGCAAGCATCCGGATCTTGTGTTTTACTTGCCTTTCTTTTGGATTTTGTTTTGATTGGTGCAACTGTCTTGGAAGGTGTCAACAGCTCTCAATGTCAGCCTAGCTCTGCTCCCATGCAAGTTAGTGGGAGCTTTACTATTGACTGAGGAAGTTATGATGCCACTGCTGAGTGCTTCCCAACATCCCAGCCATGAAATAAATTAAAATGAAGTACTGGCTCTTAGTGGGAGGCCTGGTCTACTGGTGGGAGCGCATGACTAACACCCAGACACTCCAGAGTTCTAATCCCACCTCCAACCACATTTGCCTAGGACAAGGCAAACACTGTCATAGCTGCACCATCTGTAAAATGGCCGTTTTAATACTTAGTTGGGATGTTTATAAAAGCTCTTTAAGAGGAAAGGAGCTGACTAGACCTAAAGTATTACCAACTGCCTGTCTTGCTATCTGTATCACACCAAGGTACCTGAGTGCCTCAACAGTTTACTGGAAATTCTGCCATCTTATTGGTTACCGATAACACCATTAGAATGGATAACTTTAACTCCTATGTGTCTTAATGACAGAAGTGTCAGAGCCTTTCTTACACAGATCAGGCTTAACCGTCTGCAACCCACTCCATTTCAAAGAACCTGTTGCATGTAAGTTACCAAATCGATATCCAGGGAAAGTGTCTCTCTTATAGAACACAATCATCCTTGCAAGTGAACAGCTGTAGAGGTGAAAAGGGGAATTCCATTTAGATCAATTACTTGCAAGTATCTCCAGGAGAGGAACTGGCTGGAGACTTCAAATGAATATTTACAAAGTGTTTCTTTAAAGTTTCTGGTCACACTCTCTTTGGACTTGCTGGATTATTCTCTGGGGAGTAAGCGAGTTTCCTGGCAGGACTATGCACCCAAACAGCCAATCTTAAGGCAGTCAATTACACAACACTGGCAGAAAAAAAAAAAATCCAACTTTGAAATTCCAAGTGACCACATTAGAAATCTGATCCTAAGAGTTACATTCAACCAATCAAGAAACAGAAAGAATGCCATGTGGTCTCTGTACCCAATCAAAAAAGTTTAACTATCAGACAACAAAGTGACCTGCTCACAGACAAGCTACAGGCTGAGAATCTGTATTTGCAGAAGTTTTTCCATTTTAAATAAGCTCATTCAAGAAAACCACCACAAGAGGAGGAGGTAGGGTGACCAGACATCAAATGTGAAAAATCAGGACAGGGGGTGGAGGGTAATAGGAGTCAATATTAGAAAAAGACCCAAAAATTGGGACTGTCCCTATAAAATTGGGACATCTGGTCACCCTAGGAGGAGGCAAAATTCACTGAATGAATTATTTGTTACAAATTATTAGGCCAACGCTAACCAGTAACTTAATTTCAGATAGGCTAAAGATTCTGGACCAGATCCTCAGCTGGTGGAAATCAGCACAGTTCTATTGACTAAAAACTTCCTGAAATCTGCATAGACTTCAACTGAGCTATACCAATTTACACCAGCTGAGAATCTGGCCCACTGATACTTCCTCTGGAAGGAGGGAGCTTGAGGATGTCCTTCAGCATGCACACAGAGCCCAGAGTGATACCAAGATCATGTGGTACTCAGGTCATTTTTCCTTGAACAGTTGAGCTAGAAGTAGCAGCTAAAGGAGTAGTCTCCAGGGGAGAGCTTTCATTTTAGAAAGAGAGACACCCTTCCTGATAATATGTTCCAGTTCCCTCTTCCCCACTAACATCTGGTGCATATTTATAGGTAGCTGATTTAGTCAAAGTGATGATTCCACATCTGGTGCCGTACTGTTGCCTTACAACCTCTCAAACTTACTACCCATATGTACAGTGTGAGCTCCAACCCCTTTCTAGATGTTGGTGGGCAATGATGCACAGCATCTTAAACAGTCCTCAGACATAAGCAGCCAATACAATAAAGGACATGTGAGGAAAGAAGAGGAGAAAAGGAATGTAGCACTCTACTCAAAATTATAATGGCAGCTATAGGAAACCAAGTGAAAGTTATCCAGTTTGTATAAGATATTATGAAACCCTGTGTCAATCCATCATGTTTTGTATTAAGCTCAGATGTAGGTCATCTTCTCATCAAAAGAAGAGTGGCTGTGGTTGTTACAGCTGGCCAGCTGGTTTTAAACTCTCTTTTTCCCTATAGAGTAATATATCCACTGCTCATTGGAGCTCATGTCCCACAGAATAGGTTTGCAATTTGTAACCAGCACACAATATGCTCCAGCTATAATTTCATAAATCATACTGGAGCCTCTGTTTAATAATAAATCGTCTGATACTTCAGCATTGCAAGGGACAAAGGAAAGGTCTGAAATGAGAATTTGACGATATAAAGCAAAACAGATTAAGAGACTTTTGTAAAATCCACAAGGGGTCACTGTCTTGGCAGAAATAATGCTCTAAAATTGACAATGTATAAATGATCTTATCTCAACTAATCTTTTAGTATGCTTGGGGCAAGGGTGGGACTCATTCACAGGGCTTGGATTTTGCAGGGTCAATTACATTTCTTGCAAGACAAAGAATAAAAATAAGAACCAAAGGCAACAGGCCATTCAGTTTTAACAAGACCCCAACCTCTGCATTCACAGTTAAAAGGCACCTTGTGGAAATTACTCGTGACACAAAATATAGCAGTTGATCAGAAAGTTGAAGTGGGCTATTGGTCTAAGTAGAGAACATGTTTCTTTGTGACAGACTCCCAGCTAGGAAGAAAGCAGGCTCACGAACATGAGCGTGCTCCCTGAGAATTGCTCACATTTAGAAAATGCATGGCATACTTGCAGGGTTTTATTGTTTATTATTTGTATAACAGTGCTTAGAGAGAGGCCCCAACAAGCAGGGGCAGCTCTAGGTATTTTGCCGCCCCAAGCATGGCAGGCAGGCTGCCTTCGGTGGCTTGCCTGCGGGAGGTCCCCAGTCCCGCGGATTCAGCGGCATGCCTGCGGGAGGTCCGCCAAAGATGTGGGACCAGTGGACCCTCTGCAGGCATGCCACCGAAGGCAACCTGCCTGCCACCCTTGCAGCGACCAGCAGAGCGCACCCCGCAGCTTGCCGCCCCAAGAATGCGCTTGGCGTGCTGGTGCCTAGAGCCGCCCCTGCCAACAAGAATCAGGGCCCCGGTGCTGAGCTCTTGTACACACCCATAGTAAGAGAACCTCTCCCAGATGCCAGGTCTCAAGTTCTGCAGCCATCTGTGCCATTTTTAATTCATTCGCACAGCTTGCTTCTCCCTGCAATGCTGACTCAGGCAGTGCCTAATGGGAGGTTTGCCTGAGAAAGGATTCCAGGACCAATGCAAGCCCACACCAATTCCATCCCCGTGTTGATGTGAGCATGAATTCGTCATCTCATGTCTCATTTATTGTGGGTGAACTGCGAAGATTTTGCGCATTCCTTCTTTGGCTAAAGCTTGTGCTATATAATGGACTGTGACAAATTCAGGCTCTGCAACTGACAGCCACAATGACTGGGCAAATCTCTTCCACCCGTGTCAAGAACAGGGCTTAAAACTCTGCTCCTTCAGTGCTTAAACAGGCCTCTACCACTGCAGCTAAGAAAGAAGTCCCTTGTAGCTGCCAGGAGTGGTAGTTCCTTCATCTGCCTTGAGGGCCAGCCCCTAGATGCAACAGACCTCACACACACACCAGATAGTACCTTACAGTATTTCAGCAGGCAAGTCTTTGATGTGGATCTAGAGCCAGCCCAGTCTGGCTCCTAGAGGACCCCATTTTAGCTGGGCTTTTAGGACCCAACTGGGCCAAACTGTGCTCTGAGTTATAGCAGTGTTAATGTGGAGAGCAGAGTTTGGCCCCGTCTCTTTGGAACACCCAGGCAGCTTGGCTCTTAAGGATGGTGTTCTGAACACCTTCACCACAGCTGGGTCAGGAGATACAGCACAAAGATTTTAGTAACTTCATTTACCAGGGAAGAGCACAGAGCTGCTCTCAAATTAATCCCAAATTCGTATCAGAATAAGGATGTTTCAGGATGCATCTCAGTTAATTCGAGGGAGAATCAGCCACCTACATCTCTCATGGAGCTGTCCTGTCAATGTATTTAGTTACTGTACAGTTGCTGAGCCTCGCTCTTTGAGAGTTCAAGAGACAAGCAACACTTCTCAGCGGGAGTAGACAAGGACCTGTGTTTGAAAAGAATATACTGACTTACGGGTGTCAGTCCAGAGCCACCTGCAGGTGAGTGGCATCTTGTTGAAAGAGGCATCACTATGCGGACCCTGAAGGAGAGTTTGCAGAACCACTAGCCCACCTGCTTAGCCAGGAGATGAAACCTACATCTATTTATAGCTAAAACACAATATTTAATACACTTGGGATTAACCCCCCATGAAAACGCAAGGCAGGTTGGTGATGAATTTCATACACATGGCTCCTGTGCTACCTGTCACAAATAACATCACGTGGTTTTTATGCCAACCAGCTACCATTATGAGCAGACTCAGCAATCTGCATTAAAAGCTCTGGGTCCAGTCCTGAAGCCCGTATTTAAGCAAAATTCTCACTTAAGTCAGTGGGGAATTTTTCTTGAATATGATCCTTATTTGAGATCCATTCCAGGGCAGGGGCAGTGGAGGACTTCTCCTTGGTAGATTTCCATTAAGTCCATCTTAAAATCATGTAGGTCAAGTATAACAACACGTGTATATGTGTTTCATGCACACACTAGGAATATAATGTAATTGCCATCAACAATCCTGTTTGGTCTGTACATTGACTCCCACTGTTATTTATTTACATTTGCATTGGGGTTTTAAGTGCCTCAGGCAGAAAGTGATGGGACCCAAACAACTAGCTGTGTTATTTGGGGTGGTTTACTTTCTGCATCTGTCAGCACTTTGGCCCTGATCCTGCAAAGACCAAACACCAGCACAACTACATACATGAGCAGTCCCATTGACTTCAGTGTGACCATTCAGCTAAATCAAGCTGTGCCCAGGGGTATGTCTTTGCGCAACTGGGATATTTGTGTGGTCAGTCTGTTTTCCCTGAGGTTTGTGAAAATCTTTCACTTGGAGCAATAGGGATTAAAAACATCTTTGTAACAGGAACGTGCGACAGAACGACAAAACTGGACTTGGGGCAGGTGAAAAACCTCTTAAGTGAACGCATCCATTGAAATAAAAGTTAATGTGCATTTTGACATATCTGATCAATTATCTCTGCCCTCTTTGCAATCTGTGAGCTTTACTTCGAAGACAGGGGAAACCATAAAAGAGCTAGCTGCTAACCACACTATAATAAATTTCTCTCTTGGAGGCAGACACCATGTGGTAATTCCAAAAGACAGAGATAGAGAGACCAGTCTACTTCGTACAGAAGTTCAGTATCTTAACATTATAGAGTAGTTAGAAAAAAATTAAATGGGACAGCTCTGTGCTGGAAAATGCTGTTTTGTCACAGTCAAAATGTTTCAGAGGAGCATGTCAATTTCTATATAATCTGACAGAAAAATTTCACAAATATTTGAATCAAAATGAAATATTTCATTCCAACTTTCTCATTTTGTTCTGACAACTTTAACATTTAACTTTATATTAAATAGTTCACATTATAAAGTTTTAAAATTAAAAAATAAGCATGTCAATATTAAAATGAAACATTTTGGTAATATCATTTTGATGTTCCGAAATGAAATATTTCAGAATTTTGACATTTCCTCCTTAAGCAATATGAAAGAAAATTTTGGAATTTCTCATGGAACAGAAATTTCATTTCCCAACTAGCTTTACTTAACTTTTGTATTATCAGAGGGGTAGCTGTATTAATCTGTGTCCACAAAAAACAAGGAGTCTGGCGGCATCTTAAAGACTAACAGGTTTATTTGGGCATAAGCTTTCGTGGGTAAAAAAAAACAAACAAAAAAACCCACTTCAGATGCAACTGAAGTGGTTTTCTGCCCATGAAAGCTTATACCCAAATAAATCTGTTAGTCTTTAAGGAGCCACTGGACTCCTCATTTTTTTTTAAACTTTTCTATGTCAGTTACATTTGCAGTGTCAGTTTGCAGGGTTTTAGCATAGGTTCCATGTTAAAGTAGGTCTTTATCATCAACTTTGTTTTTTCCTTTCAGGTGAAAAACTAACAAAATAACCCACTGGGGCTCGACTAACTTGGAAAAGCTATGGGCTAGCATTAATGCAAAGAGCTCTCTGCTGTCTCCAGGAAAGAAAGATGTATATGATGTACATATGGGTCAAGGGCACAGAGAAAGCAACTCTTCTTCCTTCTGAGCTCATGGGCAGTGTTGTGGCAGAAGGAGAAACAATGATATGTTGGCTCAACACTCAGGGTGTCTTCAATGCAGAGTTAGCCTATACTCTTTTCCTCTTGCATTCCCTAACCTCCTTCTCTCCCGCACACAAAACCCTCTCACTCAAGTTTAGCAGGGCTTTGAGGCTAGTGCTCAGGGGAATCTAGCATGTAGGCTGGTAACCTGCCCATTTTACAGCAAGAACCAAGGATACAAGCTATACAACTTGAGTGCATGGTCCTCCAATGCCTTCCCATAATTGCCCCGGGCACCGAGGACAGACAAGTTCTCCCAGAATTCTCTGAGAAAGAATCATAGATCAGTGCAGCATACAGCAGCACACAGGACCAGGGGACGGGCCTCCAGAAGTCCTAGCACCTGACAGGAGTGATTGCAGCCCCAGTATGGACACAGCTGAGTGGACACATTCAAATCTGGCTTTGCAGTGTGGCCTCAGACCCATGTGCCAATCACCCAGCTAACTCTGCAGTGATGACGTGTGTTCTGGGAGGTGGAGGCTTCCCGCCCAGCTAATGGTTGACTAAAAGGAACTACATGGATTCTCAGAGCCATAGGCGGGGTATCTACACTGCAGCTGGGAACAAGCCTCCCAGCCCAGGTAGACAGACTCATGCTAGCTCTGTTCAAGCTCGTGAGCTAAAAATAGCTTGAACATTGTGGCACTGGTGGCAGTTCGGGCTAGCCATCCAAGCTTGGACCTGGGGGTGCGGCAGGCTGGTAGCCCAAGCCACCTACTGCACCACAAGATCCACGCTGCTATTTCTTAGCACCCTAGCTCAAGCATAGCTCCCAGCTGCAGCGGAGACATGCCCAGGGAGGGCACAGACTGGCTAGGCTCTAGGAAGAGACAAACCACCTGGAACTGGAAAATGGACAGGGAAATGGTCTGTAGAAAACAAACTTTTATTTGAATAAAAGTGAACAATTCCAGCCAAAAAAATATTAATTTTCAATTTTTGGTTTTCCAACAAAAAATGTAAAGCTTTCAGGGGTGGCCGGGCACTTCCCGCAAAAGTTTACTTTCCCTCTAAACCCAATTTTGCATAGATTTTTAAAATTACTTTTTGACCAGCTCTGCAGACACCCCAAAGAGACCTCCACTGCACACAGATAGGGGAGTAGGAGGGCTCAACAACCAAACACTGCAAGGCAGTACAACTCCCATTTTGTACTACCGCTGGCTCTCTTTGGGTTGGAGCAGAACCCAACCCTGCTGCGAACTCCTCGTTCAGATCACACTCAATAGTTTCATCTAAAAATTAAACACGTGGTCATTTCTAAAATAACAGTGGGTTAAAATAACTTCAGTTAGTTCATGCTTCAATGGCAACTAATATAATGTCAGTTCCTTAGATAGATGGACTCTTCAACCCACATTATGTGATCTGGACCATCAGCTTGTTTATGAAGTGTTAAGAGGAAGAAAAAAACCATGCTGAATTCCCTAGCATTTGAATCACTTAAGTGTTTGCCAAGAATGGGTGTCCCTCCTTACGGTTCCATAATTCTTCAGTCCTTTAAGAGTTTAACTCAGACACATCATTTCAGTAATAATTAACTGTTAACTGCTCAGGCTCCGAGTACTCTTAAATCCTGTGTGTTCAAGCTTGACACACAATAACGAAACTAATGGCATTTTGATGTTCAGTCTGTTTCATTTGTTACACTGTTTAGAAAAAAATAAAAGGAAGAGAAGCAGTTTGCAGAAGTCTGCGGGTTTTTTCCTTCGCCCTTTAGATCTGGAGGGTGAGCTTTCCTCTCCCAGCAGATATCATGTATGTTCTTTGTAAACTGGCTTGTGGTTTCAATTCCGTGCTCCAAAGCAGCATCCACTGAAGTGTCAAGTAACCCCACTGCCGACACACAGAGCATGCTCAGTGAAAATGGTTTCAGTTGTGCATTAACCAACAGAATCTCAGAGTTTTCCCTTAGCCCTCAGCCCTCATTAGGCGTTGGGAGTCGTTTTCCTCAACATTTACACGAATGGGAGGAGAATTGGTAGTGACTGATGCCTACCAATACACGTACTGTTAATCAGAGTTGTAACAACTCACCACTCTGGTGGTGCATTGCTAAGATCTAACCCCTTCCTTGAATTTTATTTTAGTTTTGGAAGTTAATCAAAAAGTAGAAGACAAAGATTTTGGAGAGAAGCCTAAAATAAACCAGGAATAATCATGATGATTTACATTTGACAACAAGCAGAAGGAAGAAGACACCCCCCTCAACAAAACAGCTGGCCTACACAATTAGAGCAGAAGAGATGGCCAGTGGTTAGGTCACAAGCCTAGAATTTAGGAGACCTGGGCTCACATTCCTGCTCAGCCATTCATATCCCACTTGGCCTAGGACAAGTCACCGAGGGCTTGTCTACATCACAAAGTTGCAGCGCTGGTGAGGGGGTTACAGCGCTGCAACTTAGGAGGTGTACACATCTGCAGGGCACCACCAGCGCTGCAACTCCCTGTTTGCAGCGCTGGCTGTACTCCCGTTTTGTCTCGGGTGTAGAGGATCCAGCGCT
Source organism: Gopherus evgoodei (assembly GCF_007399415.2). Taxonomy (NCBI): domain Eukaryota; kingdom Metazoa; phylum Chordata; order Testudines; family Testudinidae; genus Gopherus; species Gopherus evgoodei. The sequence continues at coordinate 5,466,509 of NC_044331.1, forward strand.
GGTGATCCAGCGCTGGTAATCAAGTGTAGACACTTACCAGCACTTTTCTTGACCTCGGTGGAATAAGCAGGTATCCCAGCATACCTGAGGAAGCCTCTGGTAATCAAGCAGGTCTCCTTCCCCGCGGTTTGCTCCAGTGTTCTCCGAATCCCCCCCCAAGAGGGTCTCCTTCCCCGCGGTTTGCACGGGGGGTCGGGGAATGCGAGAGCAAACCGCGGGGAAGGAGATCTGCTTGCAGGGGGGTTCGGGGAACACTGGAGCAAACCGGGGAAGGAGACCTGCTTCCCCTCGGTTTGCTCTCGCATTCCCCGAACCCCCCTTGAAACCGCCCAACAGCGCTGCAGTGTGGCCACATCTAACACCACTTGCAGCGCTGGTTGCTGTAAGTGTGGCCACTCTGCAGCGCTGGCCCTATACAGCTGTACTAATACAGCTGTAACAACCAGCGCTGCAAAATTGTAAATGTAGACATACCCTCGATCTCTGTGCCTCTGATCCCTATCTGTAAAATGAGTATAATAGCACTGCCCTACCTCACAGGGCTGTTGTGAAGATAAACACATTCAGTGCTCAGATTATGGTGATAGCATTTAAATTCCATGGATAGAGAGAATTAAATCATCTTGCACTGCAAGAGCTTCTACCAGTCAATGCTGCAAAATGGGATTTAAAAAACCCACCACACCCCAATCCTGCAAAAACAAGCACGTTTAAATTTACACCCGGGTAATCCAACGTGAGTTAAGCACGTGCTTAAGTGTCTTTGGGATCAGGGTCTAAATTTCCTGGAATCTACAAGAGCTCCCCCTTCCCATTTTCTTTTCCCTGTATTTGTCCTACCTGTGCATTCTCTGCTCTGAAACCATGGCAGATCAAAGGAATTGCCCTGGTGACAGAACATGCTTTCACCTGGCCTGGACAGCTGATTAATAGCAAAACTCAACTGGACAGCTGATTAATAGCAAAACTCAGACTGCAATCAGTGCAAATAGTTACTGATGTTACATGCACTGCCTCTGAGGCTTCAAGTTTTATGACTATACTACCCGTGTATGGGGATTAAGAGAGAACCTTAGCCTGGGAGCTGAGGTTCCTGCTCAGGAGGTCCCACTGGCACTATAGGTCCCAGGGGCATCAGGTTGCAGACCCTCTGTTTGGATTAAGAGAGTCCTTTTAGGACTGCAATACCTATTCCCTTGTTAATAGAAAGCATCCCCCATGACTGGCTGGAGGCACTAGTGCTGGATAGCTAGATGCCAGGATTTCTGCCAATGAACCACTGTGCTTTTCAGGAAGGGTGTGAGGCAGGTGGATGACTGCTCTGACCCAGGCCCTGTGGGATGCATTCCAATGCCGGTGCAAGTGTTTAGGAAACGTTTGGGCAGACGAGAATTTATACAGTGAGGGAGAGGGGCTGGGCTGCACCTCTCAGAGACACAACGCAAAGCTCACAGCCCAGGCACGGGGAGCTACAGTGAACTTTCGGAACCACCTTTACACCCTCCCCATTTGGGACTGCTGCCATGTCATGGACACTTTTGTGTTTGATCTGGGGCTTTTGTGTCTCTGCCCCCATCCCCAGTGCTGCAGTAGCAGCATAAGGGGGCCATAGCAGGAGGGAGAACTCCTCCCCTACTGTTTGCCTTCCATGAGGAGGCAGCAAAAGCTCAAGTTAGAGATTTTTTGGATGAGTCAATGAGATCCATTCTAGTATCAGAGTGGTAGCCGTGTTAGTCTGGATCTGTAAAAAGCAACAGAATCCTGTGGCACCTTACAGACTAACAGATGTATTGGAACATGAGTTTTCGTGGGTGAATACCCACTTCGTCAGTCGCATCACCCACGTTTTCACCCATGAAAGCTCATGCTCCAATACTTCTGTTAGTCCATAAAGGTGCCACTTTTTAGAGATCCACTCTAGGCAGTTCTGTGCATCTTGCTCATACATGGAGAAAAATCCCATTAGTTTTCTTCCCTGGTCAACGTCTGCTTGTTTGTCTATCCATCCTCAGACCGTGAGCCCTTTCTTGAGGACCTAGACAGTATGTCACAAGTACTACTGCAATGGCCAGAGAATCGCTATGTAATAACTTAGCAATACTGATGTGTCATTGTTTTATTAACCCTGTAGGTGACCTGGTTCGTGCTGGGCATGGTATTGTATGTTGGGTTATATGACTTTCCCACGTGACTGTGTTGTTCTAGCTTAATAGGGAGCTGTGGGGAAAACAAACAGGGAAACAAACACAATGGGTCCAGATACATAATCTCCAAGACAAACACCTGGAAGCAATGACAAGACAGTGAGAGAAGCCATCAGCTTTAAGGATCCTGGATCCTGTCTCCAATGAAGATACAAGCCTCACTTTGCCAGGATGTCAAGTATCAGAGGGGTAGCCGTGTTAGTCTTGATCTGTAAAAGCAGCAAAGAATCCTGTGGCACCTTATAGACCAACAGACGTTTTGGAGCATGAGCTTTCGTGGGTGAATACCCACTTCTTCAGATGCAAGAAGAAGTGGGTATTCACCCACGAAAGCTCATGCTCCAAAACGTCTGTTGGTCTATAAGGTGCCACAGGATTCTTTGCTGCTTTGCCAGGATGTGAGCCAGCGATCAAAGCACTCATCAGTTAAAAAGCTCTTCTGAGGAGACGGGGGCAGGGGTCAACTGACAGGGAGACAGGTTGACAAAGAGGTTCTCAACAGAGGGGTCTGAAGGGATGAGTTTTCCCCCTCCAAGGCTTATTTCTGCCTGGACCCAGGGAAAGGAAGGAGTAAAGGCAACACTGGTTTATATCTGTAAGATCTGTTCTCTCTTAAATGGTTTTGTTCTAAATTAACACCTTACTCTAAGGTGCCTGTCTGGTCACTGGATACATGTCATTGCTCCTGGAGGGAGAGAAAAAACAGCCACTGGAGTCAGGCCTGCTGAGGGAATCATAGTTGATCACAGGGGAACAAAACCCAGGACCCAGCCTAACAATGGGAGGAGTCACATGATTCCCCCTCAAGAGAGACCAAAGCCAGGTGTTTGGGAGTGGAGAAAAGAGGGTGTCAAACACAGCAGGAGGAGTCAGAGGTGCTGTTCACTGTGACAGCTACCACCACCAAATAATTAAGTTTTATGCTATGGATTTCATCTGCAACTTACCAGTCAACGGGCTGTGGACATAGTTCCACTGAATACAACATCCAGTGCAGATGTGATTTCAGAGACTGCATCATAATAGCTCTTGACTGTATGACAATAGTGCCCAGAGGGATTTGTGAAATATTGTGTATACTTTCAGAAGGGTTCCATGAGGAGGCAGTCCCAAACACTGCTGCAATGACAGCTAACAGTATCCTGTGTTCCCTTCTTCCCAAGCCCTGATCTGCCGTGTTGAAATGGCTGGTTGAATGCATTTTCCATACATAACAAAGATGCTATTCGCCCATGTTGGTATCCCAACAAGAGAAGCGCCACAGCTGTATACATGAAACCATAACTGTTTAGCACCAAATGGACATCCCATGCTCCTGTATCTGTGTCGATTTCCAGATTTTACAAGGATTCAGATGCCAAGGCAGGAAAAGGACTGGAAAAAGCTTTCAATGCATCAGGAATTCTGCAGCCTTCCCTCCTCTGCTTTCTATTTGTGGTTTGGAGTGGAAGAAGGGGTGGGTGTTAGGAAGAATGGGGAAAGAAGAGTGGGGGCAAAAGACATATCTGGCTTTAAGACTAAACTTGAGAAGTTTATGGAGGGGATGGTATGATGGGATAGCCTAATTTTGGCAATTGATCTTTATCAGCAGGTAAGTATGCCCAGTGGTCTGTGATGGGATGTTAGATGGGTTGGGATCTAAGTTATTACAGAGAATTCCTTCCTGGGTGCTGGCTGGCGAGTCTTGCCCAGGGTTTAACTGATCGCCATATTTGGGGTCAGGAAGGAATTTTCCTCCAGGGCAGATTGGCAGAGGCCCTGGAGGTTTTTTGCCTTCCTCTGCAGCATGGGACATGGGTCACTTGCTGGAGGATTCTCTGCAGCTTGAGGTCTTCAAACCACAATTTGAAGACTTCAATAACTCAGACATAGGTCAGGGGTTTGTTTCAGGAGTGGGTGGATGAGATTCTGTGGCCTGCATTGTGCAGGAAGTCAGACTAGATGATCATAATGGTCCCTTCTGACCTTAAAGTCTATGAGCCTATAAGAAGGAGCATGAAATATTTTTGACATTCCATGGAGTAAAAAACTTTACAAGAAGGGCCACTGTCATTAGAATTGGGAGCAAGGCACTTCACAGCTGTTAACTAGTCCTCAGCTCAGCCCACAATAAGATGTATTTTAGGGAATAAATGGGTGGGTGGGGGGAGGGAGAGAATCTGCCATTTGAGAGGAAAGTACGTAGTGGAAAAGTTAAACCATTTGACAGACAAGTAGGAAGCGGAAGGGGTCAAAGCAAGATAGTCAAGTCATGGAGCTCCTAATGCAGTGGTCATGTACCGAAGGCAATCTAGGTTTCTCTGTTGTACCCAGCAGAGCTAGAGTTAGGCCCAATCCAACCCCCTGTATTTGTTTTGCTGTTATTTAAAGCCCCAGAATAAATTAGGGCTGAGATCATTAAAGAGACATTCATAATGAGAAATTCCTAGTGTCTTAGCCACAAGAGCAGCCTGAGACTCAGGATATCTGAGTTCAATTCCAAGCTCTGTCACAGACTCCGTGGGTAACCCTGGCCAAGCCACTGAGTCTCTGTCAATTCCCCATTTGTAAGAACAGGAATAATGAGTCTTTCCCACCCCACCCAACCCCCTTTTTGTAGTCTTGAGTATTCAGGCCTTGATCCTGAAGTTTATAATGAGCAGGTACAGGAATAAACGCCTCCACCCCACTCAGATCTACCAGGTTGAACCCTGTCCGTCAGATAAAGTAGTTACAATTATTTTTCTGCAATTGGTGGATAACTTATTCACAATTAATTTGTTCATTCAGCCAGCTGTGCTTACCAATAACCCTGGACTGACGGCAGGATTAATTATATCTTCTATAGGCTAGAGACACTGCATCATCATCAAGCAGCATCTGGAGACAGAGATGTGGTGCATTCTAGGCACATATGCACCAGTAGAGGCCATTGCACACCTCTGTACGCAAACAAGCATGTACATAAAGGAATAACTAGAAGAGGCATGCAGAAAATACCCGCTACCCACTAATGCCCATGGCGTATTCCCACAATACCCTGGGCAGCCATTTCAAAACACTCTACTTTGGGAAACGATACCACAACCAGTGTTTAGTCTCTGGAAGGCAGTAGTGCTTCATACAAAGATATTTTAGAATCACGACTGGCAATGGGCTGCCACATTACTGGTGAAAGTATTGCTGTCCAGAACAGCGTTACAGGTGTACTATGGGCAACAGCAGACAAGAAAACACAGCCCGAGCTCCAAACACCTGTCTCTTTTGAGGATTGCTCTGTAGTTCTCCAGTGTGAGTCTGCCACTTCTTTCTTAATGTACGGTGAAAACAAGGGTGGGATTCGGACCTGGCTAACTTCAGTGACTGAGAAAACCAAAGCAATTCCTCATTCAAGGGCTCTTCTGTGTAGAGTATAAAAGTAATCCTCTTATTTTAATGCATCCCCTTTCATTCCAAAATGCACTACAAGCCAATGTGAAAAGAACTGCCATGGATCACTTCATCCCCCATTGCTGGGTAAACGCCTCTGGGGAGAAATGTGGTGCCCTCACCGTAGTGGAGAGATGCAAGATACAATTTAAGCAGCAAATACTTTATCCAAATAAAGCTGCACCATGAAAAAGGAAGCCCTCTTATCTGAAGGACACCATGCGGAGTGTAGTACCCCCAAGACTCAGGTTCCTTGGGTCATGCTAGACCCATATTGGAACTTTGAAACTTGGGCCTTTTTCTAGTTTTCTAAAACTTTAGTTTTCAGAAATTTTAAAGACAATTCAGGAGCTTGGTGGGCACACATCTAAGATCCCCCCTTCATTCTTTCACTGCCCTCAAGTGTTCTGCTTTGTGGTGACTTCTGGCCATGGAGAAATGAGAAAATGCAAATGTTTTACCATGGTATGGAATGGGAGAGTAGGAGAATCCGAACACTAGCTTTGCCTGGTAAAGAGCCAGAGTCAAATATTAATAGATGCATTTTCATCAATTCAGCTTGCTCCAAGAGCAATGACGACTAAAAAGTGTGAGCTTACAAGTTGCAAAGGTTCCATTCAGTTCATTAAAGAAATTAAATGTTTGGATGCTCATCTGATGCTTACCTGAATCTCATTGGTCTACAAATTGGGCTGGATATCACCCAAGGAAGCCTGTACTTGTGAGATATGCTGTATTTCCTGGTCCTGGCTGAGAATACTGTGGGAAAAGCTTTTCTCACAGAACATTGGTGGCTCTACCTCTGGCCCCGACTGAAACCGGAAAACAGAGAGGCAGGAAAAACAGTTAAGCAACATTTTTTCAAGCCTCACAAAGAGTTGTCTGAGTTATTTTTATTTTATACAAACCTGTTTGCCCACTAAAGAGTAACATTTAGCAAGTTATTCTGAGCAGACTAAGGAAAGAATCTACCTATAAGACTGAAATTAGAGAATTAAGCTAGAAGGTTGCGATTGAGGACATAGTACATAGGAATACATCTTCTCTATGCCTCACCCACAGGGATAGTCAATGGGAATCCCCTGTGTGGGATTGTCACTAGGCAATTAATGGTGAGAAAAAAAACAAACAAGATGGGCCAGGAACCACTGAAATCTTGGGTTATAGACTGTCTCCATTCCCAAACCATAATTTCTCTTTCGGGCCTGTAAACATTTTTCATACTCACTACCAGCCAACAAGTTCTCCAACCCCTTCACTGGGCTACATTTTTAGTCCTGTCACCTGATGCCTTATGGCTCCCTATGTTCAAGCTGATCTGCATCCACATTCCCAAAGATTTGTTTTTGACCTTCGTCTTCCAAGCCACCGTTATCCACTGAGCTACTTTGTTTTGCAGCAGAGTGAGCAAAGCAGTTGTTAGAGGGTGATTTAGTGAGTCATATTTCCTCAAGAATTCCGGGAAATGCTTTTCTGCTTTTTAATGAGTAGAAGGTTTTTCTGCTGACTTCCATAGCCAAGCTAATAAAAAAATGGAAAGGAATAAGAAATTCCAGCAGAACGAAGAATGGGATAGGAGGACGACCACTCTCTCGTGTTTGAATCTGTCCTAAACAGGAGAAGATAATTAGCCACATACATCTAAAAAAAATAGCAACTGTCTATGCAATTTTTGGGAATGCATACTTCAAGAGTGTTCGCCAAAAATGCTTGCTTTTATGAAAAAGGAATGGTCTCACAAAGGCAAAACTGTAAGAAAGGTTGTAATTTGCCCAAATAAAACTTAATTTGATCCATGAAATAGCTGTGGTTTACTGTGTAATATATGTGCTATGTGTTTTAATTTAATAGGATTCAGTATAATTGTAAGCCAGTTTAGTTGCAGAGCAACTTTGGGTTGTTCCCACAGTGTACATCGTACAGATGCTACTTTGTGCCTGGTGATAAATCAGGAAAATAGAATAGGATTACCAGCAAAGCAGCAAGCAAAGCTTCATTGAAGAGCAACAAGATAAAACATTCTAGAAAACCAGAAATAAAACTACTTGGTATGAAATAACCCTTGGTGATCAATGGTGAACTGCAGTGTTGCACTGAGACGCTTTCCTAGATCTGATCATAAAGACCACAGGGCACCCATATAGAAATTAGAACTAGGATACCACAAGGCAGCTAAGCAGTTACCTTCACCATTTAGGTCAGGCATTTAGAAAGGCACTAAGGCAATTAGCCACCCAATTCCCATAGAATGTCAGCGGGTGCCAGTTGGGAGACTCACAGCCCTTGTGCCTCTGAAAATCTCCTCCTAAAGACACTGGTCTCTGAAGGAGGATTTCTTACACCTCAACAGTGAGGTGGGTGTGCAACACACGTGCCCGTCTTTCAAGAGCAAAGGTATGTGCAGGGGAGAAAACTGCAGTCCTCCTGTGCTATGAATGAAGGGATCAGGAAAGAAGGGAAGGAAATAACAGAAAAGGGAGCAATGAAGAAGTCCTGTACTACTCCTAATGTCCCTTTTCCCCGTTACACTGGACTCCTCTGACCTTCTTATCTTTTACTACTTCTAACTGTCCAATTTTTCCTTTAAATACAGCATGTTAGGAGGGCTCGGAACAAGCTCTATAAAATGGCACGAAGCAAAAGGCTGTGACGTATTAGTATAACTACAGCCAGAGCTGGCTCTAGGTTTTTTCCCCACCCCAAGCCAAAAAAATTTTTGGCTGCCCCCACCCAGCCCTGGGCTCTCACCCGCCCCCACACTAGTGCCCTCCCCCACCTGCACCCCCTTCCGCCCCAGCCCTGGGCTCCCCCCCACCAGTACTGACTCTGCCCACTGCCCCCTCACCTCCAGCCGCTCCGGCACTGGCAGACTCGGGGGTAAGCAGTGGTGCTCCCGGGCCGCGCCTCAGCCCAGGGTCCCTCCAGCCAGGGCTCCCACCTCCAGGACCAGCTGGGACCTGGGAGACCACCCTAGCAGGGGCCTGAGGAGCCAGGCAGGGTAGCCCCAGAAGGAATGAAGCCCCAGAGAGCGGGACGCGGGCCCCCCATGGCAGATCCCCACTCTCTATGGCCCCACTGCTGCTTCTGGCCACCCTGCCGCAGTCCCTGGGCAGCTCAGGCTGCTTCGCCCAGCCCCGGCTGCGGCACCTACAGGCGGCTCTGTGTGCCCCGCAGGGCAACCCCCAGCCCAAGTGTCCCCCACTTGGAGCCTGCCCAGCCCAGCCACAAGCTGCGGGTGCTGCTCCCCCACGGTGCAAACTGCGGCGGCCCTAGGGCACCCCCTGCACTGCTGCCGCCAGGACCGGCTCTAGGCTTTTGCCGCTCCCCCCCCCCCAAAAAAGAAGTGGCTGGAATGTCATCCCTGAAAATGTGCAGCCCCAAGCATGCGCTTGGTTTGCTGGTGCCTAGAGCTGGCCCTGACTGCTGCGGTTTGACTGGCATGCTCAGCTTCCTTGTGTGATTTTTCATCAGTTCAGCAATTCAGCGCACCTAGTAGTCTCCAGAAAGGAGAGGAGAGAAAGGTTTCTTCCTGGGTTATTTCAAATCCAAAATTATTTTTAATAAAGACTTGCATTATGGTAGCAACTAGAAGTTTCAATCGAGATCAGAGCCACATTAAACCAGATGCTGTATAGACACTTAAGGCCTGGTCTATACCAGAAAATTAAGTTGGCATAACTACAACAGTCCGGAGTGTGAAAAATCCACACCTCGAGCAGTGTCATTAAGCTGATCTAAGTCCTCATGTAGACAGCACTAGCTGTCCCATCAGCATAGGTAGTGTCTACACTGAAGCACTAGGCTGTAGCATTTTAAGTGTAGATAACCCCATGGTAAGAGACAGTCCTGCCCTGAAGAACCTACAATCTAATGAGACAAGACAAAGGATAGGAGAGGAAAGAATGGACTAGACAAGGAAAGTGTCTTGCTCAACGTCACACCTGCAGAACTGAACCCAAGTTTCCTGACTCCAATTCAGCACCTTACCCTTAAAATGGCTTATGGTAAAATAACAATTGAGGTAGCTAAGTGACAGCAGTATCTTCACCGGCCCCATCTTTCGCAGAACTCCCACAATGAACCATACTACACATTTTCTGGCTCCTGTAAATTTCACACTATCTATATAATAAATGCATTCTTGTCAAGTACAAAAAAATGTATGTGTGTTAAAAAGGTTAAACAATACTTAACCTTAACTCTGACCCACTAACCGGTCACTAATATATATGGTACCTAAATGTTTTCTTTGAAAGGATACTTTTAAGTGAAAATATCTTACCAGTTAATATATTTTGTCAAACTGGCAGTTGGACATGTTTGGTAAAGAGCTTACAACATTCTCAAGAAGAAAGCAGTTATGTGCACCATATACAGGAGGCAGTGCTGCCTAGTAGATAAGGCTCTGGAATAGGGGATTTAGCAGTGGTAATAAATAGCCAGGAGATCTTGAGGTTCTAGCCTTAGATTTATTGCTGTTATTAAACATTCATATTCTAATAGCAATACCAAAATCCTGACTGAAACCCCACTGTACCGGGTGCCACACAAACCCAGAGACTATTCCTGCCCTGCATGGCTCCCCAGTTGACACTGCTCTGCCATTGGCTTTGGGCAAGTCACTCCAGTGATCCATGCCGTGGTCTCCCCATTGGTAACAGGGGAATACTTGCCCTCCTTTGGGGAGGACTTTGATCTATAAATGCTGAGCTGTATTCTGAGGAATTATGCACACCGTTACCCATGGAAGGCAAAACCGTGTATGTTTGTGGCCTTGAATTTGAGGCTGATCAATGCAGGTCAGTAACTAAGTAGTTGCCATTAGCAACCTTAACTGGGGGTTTTTAAGGAAGGGGAGGAAGGTTGTTTTCTTTTTCCATCTTTTATTTGTTGCTTTTGTATAGGTGCATGTATACTGCACTGAGCTACATTAAAAGAACAAAGGCTCTGAGCTACCCAACACCTCCTAGCATAGACCCTGTGCCCACACAGAGTCACCCTGAAGTCACCAAACCCAGCCACTTAACAGAAGGGACGTGGTCCTGCAGACAAGCACCGTGCTTCCCACTGCAGCATCCACATGCAGAACCCGAACCATAAAACATTTTTGTTTCCCCCTCCACCCTCACCCCCCTTTTTTTTTTTTTTAAATACAGGTACAGATGCAGGACCCAGATGCTCATCCTTTGAGTCTGCAACATGCCACTCCAGGAAGCACAAAGCAGACCTGAAGCTGTCTTAAGTGGCTAACTAAGGATTCCATTTGCACTGGAAAAGGAAAGGTTATTTTCAAATCAAACGAGTAACATGCATCAAAGGCAGGAACGAGAAATGTCTCTCTCACAGGGGAAAATGCTTTGCAGCAATTGGCTGATTCAAAATCAACTTATTGAACAGATTTTTTTAAAAGGTAGTTTTATCCCATTTGAAGGGATCCTCTCAAGTAACTACACTCTGCACAGCAATACTCTGCCTACATGTTTTTGCTAAACTTCATACAAGGAGAAATATTAATTCAATGTTTCTGATTCCACTGAAAACAGTTTTGTTCTTTAATTTGAACTTTTCACTGCAATACTGGAAATGGGGGACTGATTCTGCAGTCAGATACCCATGGGGGATTCATGCCTGGCCAGATCTGACTGCAGCGCCCAAAGTACAACTTTGTGATAGTGCCTGAAAACCAGAAAGGGCTCCGAACTGCTTCCTCCCCATCTACACAGTCATTAAATTGTGTCAACCCTAGTTCAGTGGGCCCTGCTGCAGGCAGCCATTTATAGTAGTGAGTAAATTTTCCTAACAAGCTTGCATCTTAAATGATAATCGTTTCCCTGCACACATTTATTTTACAGAAAAATGGGAATGATTTTAAAGTGGGTAGGTACAATTCAAGACAGTTTTACAGCAAACTGTTTCATATGCTCCACCTATCATCTCAGGCGGCACTCGACAAGAAATAGCTGGAGACCTTCATGTTGAGAAAGGTAACTCTTAGGTGTAGCAAGTTGATTGATCACATCATGGAGTTCACAAAAACTTTTGGAGGACTGCTATGCTAGGTAAATACTTACTTGTCCTAGGCTCCCAAAGGTTGCCCTAGCATTCATCTTTTAACAAAAATGGCTAAAATAAACTCTTCTAGATGGAAATGGAAAAAAGCCTGTGACAGCTGACCAGAGGAAGCTGCTGCTAGCTATAGGGTTGAAGTGCGATTCCTGGCTTAGCCTGTGATAGGCTTTGGAGGTTAATTTTTCTGTGTTAGAAGAGGCTCCCTACCACCATAGAATAGACAGAGCTGACTATAGCCTGGCCTTTCAAGCTCACCTCTCAAAAACACCCTTGATAAGGAAAAAGTGAAGAAAGAGGGACAAATTCTGCTCTCATTTACAAGGGTGAAGCTCCCTTTGAAACATAGGCAGTTGCATCTACCAAAGACTTTCAAGAGCAGTAACTAGAAGCAATGGAACGAAAAAGGAAAACAGGCTGAATGTCAGGAAACAATTCCTGTCAGTGAGGACTACCAGGGTCAAGCTCTCACTCTCAGCTAGGACCATGGCAGGTCTCTCGGTCCTGAATGGAGCCTCAAGCCCCTCTCCATTTCACCCCTTCCCCCGCCGCCTTGCCTGGTTCCACCCATGGGACTGAAGAGGAGATATAAACAGAGGCCTATAAAATCATGAATAGTGTGGAGAAACTGAATAAGTGTTATTTACCCCTTCACATAGCACAAGAACCGCGAGTCACCCAATGAAATTAATAGGCAGCAGGTTTAAAACAAACAAAAGGAAGTATTTCTTCATGCAATGTACAGTCAACCTGCGGAACTCATTGCCAGGGGATGTTGTGAGGGCCAAAAATATAACCGAGTTCAAAAAAGAATTGGGTAAGTTTATGGAGGTTAGAGTCCATCAATGGCTATTAGCCAAGATGATCAGGGATGTGACCCCATGCTTCAGGTGTCCCTAAACCTCTGAATGCCACAGTCTGAGACAGGACAAAAAGGGATGGACCACTCAATATATTATTTTCTGTTCATTCCCTCTGAGGCATCTGGCAATGGTCACTGTCAGATGGACCACTGGTCTGATCCTGTACGGCTGTTCTGTTCTTACTGATTTTGCCACACACATGGGAGCTTCCTGAGTGTGTCACTGGTGTTACTGAGAGGCATGTAGCCCTGTTGTTGTAGTTAAGCATTCCTAGTGTTCGGTATTTGTCCCACCCTAAATACAAGTAATTCTTCATCAGGAGTGGGGGACGACAAACTTTCCTTGTTTCCTGTCCAGACCTTCACGCTGCTGACATACCTGGAGCCTACTGCTCTTCTCTGCCACTGACAAGGTATTTTAGGTGCCTGGTGCCATCTATACTGGTTGTCAAGGGAAGCCAGTTCTGGAGAGGATTTTCTGGTCCTGTGCTCTTCAGCAAATACTCAATTTGTGCATTGCATACACAAGCACCGAGGGCAGGAAAAGAGAACACTAGGGTGTGCCATGCACACAAGAAGAGTTCTTTTCCCTGTGCCTCGTGTCATGTGGTGGCCCTGCCTGGGGCACCTAGTGGCAGGCTGCAGCACCACAGGCATTTGCCTCAGTTTACCCTTTTCATCCATGAAAGGCAGAGTCTTTCAGGGCCTGATACAAGCCCATCTACGGTCACACACTATTCATATTCGCAAGTGCAGTAGCTCCTCATTAACTCTGTAGTAAAACCATTTTCCAGTTCCCGCAGTAAACATCTAAAGATACAGCCGGTTTTCCCAGTCCCTCTCCAGACACATCCCCACCAAGTTACCTCTGTTCCCTGTTCCTTTGGCCCCCAAGCCAGGGCCCCACCATCCAGGGCTCCCTGCCTGAGAGCAGCCAGTCTGCCCACAGCCCTTCACTCAGCTCCCTGTGGGTGCCAATCCCTACGCCTTCCTGCCTGAGTCCTACTGTGCTCAGGGGGATCCATCCTCCCGCAGCAACCCCCCTCCTTCCAGGCTTGGCTTCCGCTCACCAGGCTAGATCTTCCTCTTTCCCTTGGGGGCTGCTGTCCCAGCCTCCTGCTTGTCTGGGGCTCCCAGCTTTGGGCTGCATCTCCTTCAGCTCAGGCTCACCCAGGCTTCCTCCCTCCCTTCAGGGCTCAGTTGCCTTTGGGGTCAACTGACCCAGCCATGGGGCACTGGCCTCTTCCCTCTTAAAGAGATGTCACCTTGTGAGGCCCTCAAACAATTCAGGCAGGAGGGAGCCATTTCCCTTAGGAAGAACGTGGCTGACCCTACATTAAATGACAAGTATACAATGTCCAATCAGGAAATGGGTCAAAATTTCCCCGAGTGGCCAAAGCCAAGCCCACACCAAGCCTCTAACCACGGTTTCTAGAGTCTCTATGTAGTGACTGAAGTCCCCAGCGCAGCCCACAATCAAAGATACAAAGGGGTCTTTGCCTTTATCTTTTGCAGTCAGGAATCGGAATGTTTTGCTGGGTGAACAGCTACCAGTCCCGTAGCATCACTGGTGACCCGCGGACCAGCCTGCCCCCTTCAGTGCTGACTGCCTGGAAACCAGAGGGAGAGGGGCAGGAACAGCAGGAGCACCAGAGTAAACAAGGTGCTAGAAAACATTAACCTTTTACATGCTGCATTACCTAGACTGCTTTGAACAGGGCTAGCAAACATGGGCCTTACACCACCAACTTCCTGCCTCAACAGTGGGGCCCGCAGGGGCGGGGGGAAGATTAACACAACACTGGCCTGGAGCAAACACAGCTGTTATTTGAAGCTTTAATGTGCATCACTGTAGCATTTCTAGTGATGGGCCTGATCCAAACTCCTGAATCCAGCCAGCCACCAAACTTTGGGGACATTTAGAGCCAACCTTTACTCCTGAGGTTAATTTCTATTTATGTCTGGTTTCTTTGTTGGCACCCACTTTTAAGGCAGGATTTGAATATTTGCATTATACCCATTTAGCTTGCACCAGAACAGAACAACATTACTACTGCTTAGACATATCTCAGACTTTATAAGACCATCCATCCCTCCTCATGGCAACAGCACTTTCCACACAAACACAAAAATAATTATTTTCTTCCAGCAGGAGCAAACTTAACTATGCAGTTGGTCTCCGATTCAGGAACAGACAAGAACAGAAGACCCCTTACTTACCTTGAGTAAGGCAAAAACAATGTTGTTCCAACAGGGCCTGAGAGAAGCTGAGCTTGTATAAAGAGACTAGCACAACTGAAAATCTAGGTAACCCTACTATTAGGAACAGGTGGCTGTTATCTTCCCATTTATATAAGGGAGTGTATGAGGTGGAGCTAACGGCAGTTTGCCACTTAAAGCTCCTGTAGCTACCTGAATCAGGTTTGTGTGTGTCATATGCATTTAGGGAAAGAACTCAATGTGTGATTGATAGATGGAAAGCCTCTTCCCACCATGGGGAAGACAGACTGATTTACTATCTAGCTATGCTGATTCAAATGCACATTTTTGGCTTGATAGTGTCTGAATCTTTGAAAATAACAGCTGGTTTAGAAGGCATTGGTGCTGAGCAGTTGTGTAACTAAAGTATCTGATGGGAAGCTCTGCTACAGAGCATAAAGTCAGTGTGAAAACAGGGAAAACTGGAAGACATAGTTGGATGGAACTGGAGTCCGGGATACTTGCTAGTTCAAATCCAGCATTTTAGTAGTAAGCTCGTTTATCACTAGATGGCTGCTTGGTCACCTATGTGAAATGTGTCTGGAGCCTCACTCCCATTCCCAGAAAACAGGTGTCCAACTCACAAAATAAAAAAAAACAACCCACCACAAGTGACCCTTGTGGGTAGTTCTAGCTGAGGAAATAAGAATGTGAATAGACATAAAGCCTGATCTACCCTGCTGCCCTGAAAGCTGGTGCCTCTGAGCTAGGATCGAGGCCCACTGACAGTACATGCATTGGGCAACTCACTACCAAACTACATTAATTTAGCAAAGGAATACTTGTGAAATAAAAGCAGCTGAGGTTATTCTCAGAAAAGGCAAAATGAGATGCTTATTCACCTTTGTCAGAGGCCAGAGGGAACATTCTTATCTTTTCAATTTTTATCTGACTTCTGAAAACCATCTTGTTTAGGCTGGGTTTCTTGAACTTACAAAGCATGACTCATGAAGTGACTAGAAGTGAGTTCTGGGTGGTCTGATTGCAAGGTCTTTTTAACAGGACACTGTTTGAAACCACAATGAAGGCCGTTGGAAGTGCTGATTTATAGTTACCAAACAACGGTCAGGTTCAAAAGTAGTGCAGGGGCTTGAGTTCACAGAAGATTTAACTTAAGCAGTGAGAATCTAGAACAGGGTAAGGACTAAAAGGTCCTAGTTAAATATATTAAAGGACCCAACTTGGCAGCGAAAAACAAAAGTGGATGTCTTAGTTCATAGCCTCTTCCTAAAACCTAAATCACATTTCAAGAGTTGCTGTCAACTGAAATTGGATTCCAGATTTATTAATGGAAAAGTGTGCATGAAATTTAAAAAAACAACCAACAAAAAAAACCCCTAAACGTAACCATTCCATTGCACCCTGGGAACCTGAAAGCTACCACTGTGCTATTTCATGAAGAGCTGTGATATTGGCCAGGAATTGGGTTCAAGGAAAAGTCACTAGCCTCGTCCAAGCTGAGTGAAGTGCACGGTATGAAACAGTGCACGGTAAATGGGATGTCATTCTATTTTATAAAGCTAAGATGTTATTAGTATCACAGGTAATTACGTTATAAAGAGATGGAACCTGACTCTGCAGTGCTTGTCTAGGAATTGATTTAGACCTGTCAGTGGTAAAGCTATCAAATCAGAATGGTAGCATAGGCCTCAAAGGATGACAGCAGGGGCAGTGCAGTAGAGAATCAGACCCATGGTTTTCATCTGGCCAGGGAGGGCAGGAGTATGTCCTATGGCATTCTACACTATAGCAAGTACATCTTTATTACTGGGCAGTGGCCTGCACAGACTTTGGGTCCTGGGTACTTCAGCGATACAGAAGTGCATGTTGGGACTTGTGGTCTCCACAGGCAGAAGAACCTGGTCCAAATCAAAGGTTAGAGGTAGTATAAACTGATCTATTTTATGGAAGCCCCTTTGGGCTTCTGGTAAACTGCCATTTTGGACCCCCATGTGAAAAAATGTGGGTGCCCTGCTTAAAAGGAGACCATCGGCTACTAAAGCCCTAAATACAAGCATGATAAAAAAAGAACAAGAAGTTTTATACAATGTAGCACTGCAATTGTTCTCATGACATGAAAGAGTAAATGAATAATGGAAACAGGAAGGGTTTTGGCTTGGGTTTTTTGTTGTTTGGATTTAAAATATCCCCCATACTGTTTAACCCGAACGCCGAGGAATTTGCCAGTGCATGTGAATTAGAAAATGAAACAAACCACTCTTTTTTTCGTTGCTCAGATAGACTAAAATGCATGAAGGCTGGAGTTTTTCAAATGGGCAGAGGCATTCAGTGTCCAACTCTCATTGAATTTCAATGGGATTTGGACTTTAACTATGAAGAAGGCAAAAAGAACTTTGAAAAAGGTAAATATCATAAATGGTCAACAGTAACAATTAGACTTTTTAAAAAAGTTAAATAATCGAAATTACTATCAGAAATGGAGTGAGGGAGAACTGTTCTTTTTTTAAAGAAATGACATAACATGAAAGCGGCCTTTTAAAACACTGCATGGGACAGATGTAGCCTGTGATGTAGCTGGTATGGCCTTATGCAACGAAATAGGCAAAAAGAAAAAGATCAGTACAATATCTCAAGAGCTGGCTTTAAATGATGTTTACATGTTTTGACACCATCCTGACAACAACAGTTGTAAAATAAACAGAAAAATAATGATGTACAATATTAATATTTATGCTGCATGGCATCAACCAATCTGGTCCCAATTAAGTATCATTTAAAATGTGATTATAGTTTGAAAAGTAACTGTGAAAATGGCACTGTGGCATTCCACGCTTGTGGCTCACTGACTTCCCAATCAAGTTTGCTTATTTTATGGCCACAGTCGGAAGACAGGATACTGGGCTAAATGGACCATTGGTCCGGCCCAGTATGGCTGTTTTTATGTTGTTACGGCAGCCTTGTAAACTCACCCTGGGTTTTGAGAACTGAGCAGTACTCCGCCTGGCTTGTGCATCCTCACTCATTGTTGCTACAAAAAATATTGAATCAGGTCCCCCAAAATCATGACATTGACTTAAGTTCATAAGATTTTAAAAAAAAAAAAAAATTTGTTGTTCTTTTGATGTGCCTTCTAGTTTATTAATTTTTTAGGGTCATATTTTCAAGCTTTTCTCTGCAACTATGAGGGCTACAAATGGACTTTTTTAAATGAAAGCTGAAATTCTCACCTAATCACAGGACTTCAGAAACTGGGGATTTATGAAAATAAATATTGGGAGACTCAAAATCAAATGGCAAGAGGTAGCCACATTAGAAATGAACAATGCAATTATCAACTGTACTGAGAACAATTCAGGAGCCAGAAAATTCCCAACATTCTCCCACAGCTGGGTGGGCTTGGGAATGCTAACAGGAATAAAAGGTAGGAAAATTGTATCTTTCATCAAAAAAGTAAGCAGATTTTACCTTGAATTCACAAAGGGTGCAGAGCTGCTAAGGCAGAAAGAGCCTTTTATTCAGTCTCTTTTCCGATCACTTACAACAATGCTCTGCAGTCTTGGCTTAGTGGCTGAGATCTATATCTAGAAGAGCAGCAGTGCAAGCTTTCCAACACCATGGGGCCAAAATGCCTCAACAGTAGTTCAAAAGTGACTGGAGATCTTGGGGGCCTCCATTTTTGGGTGCCTGATCTGAGACACTTAAAAGGCATATGATGTGCTCAAAAGGGTGCTCAAGCACTTTAAGAATGTAAGAACGGCCATATTGGGTCAGACCAATGGTCCATCTAGCCCAGTCTCCTGTCTTCCAACAGTGGCCAATGCCAGATGCCCCAGAGGGAATGAACAGAACAGGCAATTATCAAGTGATCCATCCCCTGTCACCCATTCCCAGCTTTCTGAAATTCAGGCTGCTTCAAGGTATATCAGGTTGTACATTCCAAAAATGGAGGCACCCAAAACTGCCAGTCACTTTTTAAAATCTTGGGCTTCTCCACAAAGAACTGGAGAAAAACTGAATAGCTATAAGGCCTTGATACTGCAAACTGATCCCAATGGACTTAGTCTTTTAGGACCAGGCCCCTGATTGTATTCTGTCCTTTCCATTAATCCTGTCACCCATTAATTTGCTAAATGTGTGTGTACACACATACACCCTTCACTACATCTCAATCAGCATACTTGTTTTACCAACTGGAATACAGACCAGCACACACAAAACTACATTTCTAAACAGATTTTCTTTATTCCTTTTTTTCACCCTCTTGCTCTTGGCCTCTCTTCATGTATGAAACACTGGAGATAACTGGAGCCCTCTAGTCAGAAAGGAGTTGATTTTTTTAAAAATGAACTGGCATGGATTCGAGCCTGCAATCTTCACTCTGGAAAATCTAAACTGACTCCAGAATGCCTGAGGAGAGACTGCTCAGAATTTTATTTAAAGACAGAAAAATAACTGTTCTTCTCTCTTTAGGAGAGAAAAAAAAAGACAATAAACCCCCTCTATAATGCGAATACTTTATTATCAATGAGTGACTGGTATTAGCTTTTTGTCTGGTATTAATAATATTTCAAAAAAACATACATCAAAATTAGGGCTTTCTCCTATTTTTGCTGTATAATTTTTTTAAATCTGTATTGTAAGAATTATATAAGCCAAAGTGCATTTTCCTTTTTTTGTCCATATACACATTGCACCATACATAAATAATTACATTGTAAAAATGACTCCATAATTACAAGTATAATATATATTTTCATATAATATATAAAACTTTATATTAAATCTAGGTAGATGATATTTGGGATAGTCTGTGTTTCTTGCTCTCTCTCTCTCTTTTTTTCCTCTTTCAGCAGAGGCTGATTGTTATCTATTGTTGCTGAGTAATATCTCCAACCAACAAGGACATGACGTGATGAACTGTCTCGAGTAACATGGCCCCCATCCTTTAGCAAAGCTTATCCGAACGCTGTTTGGGTCATAGGGCCCATCTGCATAATCCAGATCCGTGGCGTGCTGTAAGAGGCAAGACTTCTCGTAATCAAATACCTTTATCGAATAGCCAGGCATTACTTTGCGTACTATTAAAGTCCTACAATTGGGAATGTCCAGTGTTGGGGAGTTGACAAAGATAGGATGCTCGCTGCGATTGTAGGCCCACACACCATCCGGTTCTTTGCTAAGTAAAATCCCATAGCCGATTTTACTTCGAGTCCTTCTAACAGTCTCACTCCTATTTTCCAGGTTTAGCTGTCCGAGGCAGAAGCCATTTCCTTGAGGTAGGTCATAAAATATACTGACAGACTGTTCATACACTGTGTAGAGGCGTCCCACACGAGTCCGATGTTCCCAGTAGGCAACGTTACACCAGTGGCTCTGCTTAATGGCATCAGGCGACATACTGGCATCTGTGGGGGAAAAAAAGCAAAGACACATTCAAGGCTGCTGCTATAGCATTGACCTATTTCAAGCCATACACGAATAAATAACCCATTTAATCATTACTATCGCTTGAAAATGACACAAGGAAAGAAACCCCGAGCTAAGTCAATCCCACAGCAGCCCCTTTGTGCCTAGATCAGGACCATCTGAACGGTCTAAGCTGTGGGCCATTCCTGCGACTTGTCAGGATCCCGCAGATCCCATATATTACACTTTAACGTTTGTATTGTGATAGCACCTAAAGGCCACAAGCAAACTTACTGTGATAGGTGCTATACAGACATATAAACAACGGTCTGTGCCCCAAAGAATTTACAGTCCAAAAGACAAGACCTAGCAGGAGGATGATACAACCCAAGAAGGCCAGACTGGGTGGTGGGTTGGGAGAAACAAAATGAAAATGTAACAGGACGTGCAAACTCTTAGCTGGTTAGTAGCACTGATTACAACTTAGGGGGCTGAACATACAACACTGAGTCAGGTGAGTCATATTAACTCACATGAGTAGTGACATTAACAGCCCCTTAAATTTTTTGGAGCAAGGGGAAAAGTAGCCGACAGTAGAGATCTTCCTCTTTAACATATGGGTAGGGGTCAAGGAAACTACAAGTCTCAGCATGCAGTGCTCTGTCCTGGGACACCGGAGCCTGGGATCTATAGCTTCCACAGTTTGCTTTTCAGTATTAGAGGTGAGGACGGTCACAGGTCCTACAGCTCTCGTGACTCAAGTGCATGGTTTCTGACTTTAGTATCACACAGATCTGCCAGCCAACTGCACTTTCCCTCAAGTACCAACAGAACCACAGCAAGTTCCTTCATGTTACACCTGATGCTGGGGGGGGAGGGGGAAGGGGGAGTATTTTTGTCAGACTATCAGGGAATAAACTCCCATATTAACTTAAACATTAATATTCTCCTTTGACAATCTAGGAGACTAAAGGACACAAAATATCTGTGAAAGTTCTTCCCACTCACTTTTGAAAACAGAAGTTTCTTCAGCCAGGCCTTCACTTTCATAGTCAACTGAACATATAAACCAATGTACCTTGATTTTCAAAGGCAAACTCTTATTGACATGTAATGCATGGATATACCTATGAAATATTATTACCTGTCAAGGTAAAGCAGGGATCGGCAACCTTTCAGAAGTGGTGTGCCGAGTCTTCATTTATTCAGTCTAGTTTAAGGTTTCGCATGCCAGTCATACATTTTAATGTTTTTAGAAGGTCTCTTTCTATAAGTCTATAATATATAACTAATCTATTGTTGTATGTAAAGTAAATACAGTTTTTTTAAATGTTTAAGAAGCTTCATTTAAAATGCAGAGTCCCCAGACCAGTGGCCAGGACCCGGGCAGTCTAAGTGCCACTGAAAATCAGCTCTCATGCTGCCTTCAGCATGCGTGCCATAGGTTGCCTATCCCTGAGGTAAAGGATTAGAATGCAAGTATATTCTGGAAGATTTCTCCTGGCTAACAATCTTTGACAAAGGCTCTGGTGTCACTCTAGTGAGAACAAGAAATGTGAGGCACCCTTTCATGCTAAGGGTATAATATTTTCCATAAAACTATACAATATTTGTATATAACATTGAATTACTCATCTTCCTGACCAACAGGAAGGCCTCTTCCTTCTCTGAGCCACGTTCAATGAAGAATGGAAGTATTGGGACAGCTGGAGGCGCCTTTAAAGTTCAGGCTTATCACTATTTACAGTGCCTCTAGAAACTGCACAGGAATTCACATCTCTAAAAGGGGCCCTAAAAGGTGAAACAGGCTCTTTCCAAACACGTAATCCTGATGCTTACAGGCTATTTTCCAAAAATCCACTCTGTGATTTCAAGGATGACCGTATAATAAACAGAGATTCTTCATCCATAGTCTCCATTCTATTTGAGTCAGCTGCATTTCAATCAGCTTTAGCTTAGATCTTCCAGCTACTACTGATATACAGCATACGTGCTCCACATCAGAGTTTTCTCAGCATTCAAAATACTAATGAAGTGCACAGATTAAACCCATCAGAGGAGTGAGCTATGCATACTTTCCTTAACCTATACGAAACTCTTTTTTTTACGGAGGTTAACTTTGCAGTAAGATTTTTCTGCTTCAGATTGTTTAGTCCTAAATGGTTTACTTTATCGGCAAAACTATGTTTAGCTACAAGTGCCATGCTTAAATAAATAAGCAAACAAAAAATTAAAGAAAACAATTACTTCATTTGTTACTGCATGTGAGGACTGGTCTTTTCATAACCAATCTAACTTGGCCACTTCTGTATAAAATACGCCTAACATTCTTGTTCTGGGCAAGGGTCCCAGAGCTATAAACCCGGCAAGGAGCTCAGCCTTGTTCTATACTCTGCATTAAGCTCCCTGACAATATATCACAAGACCGTGGCCTGTTGACCTCTCTGCCTTCATGCCATCAAGTCTGATTAACTCACACACAGGGTGATGCCATTATTTTGCTTCAGAGACTCTATTAAGGCACCGGATTTAAATCACAGGCCTACAGCCCAATTTCTTTTCATTCTCAAATTACCCTGGAGTGGAATGGGCTTTCCTTCCCATTAACAGTCTTTGAATTAAGCTGCTTTGTTAGAGTTTATCTTGAGTTGTAACTACACAACTTTAATAGGGGGAAGCGGGAAGGAGGAGAAAAATGGTAGGTAAATGGGCTTTTCCACCTCTAAACATAGAGAAGCCTGGCAAAAATCTGGCTGCAAGCACTGGCTGCTGCAAGACAAAGATGGGGAATGCCCCTTTATGTGGACGCTCATGAGCTGTCACACACACCAACCTCAACGGAAGTATGAGAACGGCTCTCCCCATCCCTCATACATCTGTATATAGAATCTCCAGGACCCAACACACTCATGCATCCATGTGAATGGCTGCCAAGCAGAAGCTTCAACCCTGTTTCTACAGAGTCCCCCCCCCCACCCGGAGGTTTGAAGGCATTTTCATTGTGGGGAACAAGACATGCTAGATGATTCCCTGCTGCTTAAGGTGGCTTATACAAAGGAGCAAACCAGTGCTCAGCGACTACCAAAAATTCAAGGCAACATCCTGGCCCCACTGAAGTAAAGGGCAAAACTCTGTTGACTTCAATGTGGCATGGATTTCACCCTCAGAGTCCTCCAGCTTTTGAAACCTGTTTTCCAACTTCCTCCATAAAAGGCTAGGCAGAGCTAAAAGCATCTTTTGGCTCCACGACTGCTCTGGTTGTAAACAGGATTTCTCAGAAGCTGCACCCTCAGTAGCTCTAACACTTAAACAAAAAAATTCGTCCAAGTGCCTTTGATAAGCAAGCTACTAAAATTTTGGATGAAAGACAAGGTAGTATCCTGGGGCTGAATTTACTCCTACATTACACAGGCAATGTACTTCAGCTAAGATTCTTCTTCTCAGGATCTTAGAAACAGAAGATGCATAAGGCCTATTAGTTAATCCAGCTCCCATGACTGTTCTCAACAGTACATTTTCTACTCTAGTTTGTACAGCCCCTAGCAATGGGGTTCCCCTCTACCCCAGGGAGATATTCAGCCTTAATTTCTCCCTTCTTACTTTTGCCCTGTTACTCCAAGTGATATTCCTTGTACCACGCTAAATACTTTCTATTTATCTTGTTACTACCTACACTATTCCACGAATCATTTCTGTGACCTGGTCTGTATCCCTAACAATTTCAGTTAGGGGTGTGATTCTCTACTCAAGTAGTTAAACTGGCACATCCCTCAGTGTGGACACAGTTATACTGGTATGAAGATGCCTTATACCAATACAGTATATTACCCTTCCCTTGCATCCACATTAGGGGGGCTGGGCTGCTTTAACGATACTGTTAAAGCTTTACGGTTTGTGTGTGCAGACAAGCCCTTCACCAATTTATACAGATGTAGCTCTTTTAGTCTTTTCCTAACGACCTTTGTTTCGAAGATTTATTTGATTCTATCAGTGAGGCTTGGTGAAGCTGCAAGGAAACAGAAGTGCTCAGCTCCACTGTGTACTACGGCCTGGCCAACAAAGGGAAAACAGAAGGTTAATTCAAAAACCACTGCTGGTTATGTCTTACTCACAAGAACAAAAGAAAGTGGCAGCACATATCTTGATCTCCTAATCCCAGCTCTGTGGCTAAAAATCCAAAACATGGAGACAAAGGAAGTTGCTGTAGAAAGCTCAAAGTTGGTGTGCATTAGCGAAAGCACTGTATTTCTATACATATTGAGTGCAGGAGAGCTCTTGCTTCCCTGACAGTGAGGGTAGGGATGGAGTTACATTTAGGCAAAGTGGGATGGTTGAGCAGTAAACACACACTGGATTCACTGCAGCTTCCCCCCTTTTCTCCACCCAATGCCCATCCAGTAACACTCAGAATCTTTCAACCAGCGATGGGGGGAAGGGGGAGGGACAGGAGGGAAATACCGCCAATGGTAAGTTAATTTTGTTGGTATAGGGTATTATATATACAGAAAATAAGACATTCGTGAGTTTTGCAATAAATACACCCGTTTCTCACTAACATGTTCTCCATTCCTGAGCTACCTTTGATATTTAGCGTCCTAACTCAGGAGCCCAAATTCCACCAAAATCTTCCTTTGTAACAAATGGCATACCAAGTCCAGCTCTGTTACATCAATGTACACCAGTCACCGTAGCTTTCCTGAAGTCAAAGGAGACGGTCTGCTGTTACTGATTGGGAAAGTCACTTCAGGGCCAATTCGTAAGAGTATTTCTACAGATAGGTACCGAAATACCTTTAAAAATCCGACCCTTTGTGCCTCCATCCCCCACTTGTGAAATGGGGATGTTAATACTTCCATGGGGTTCTGAGCCGGAATTCACAAATATTTGCATGGCACTGGGTTACTATGGCGACGGACCCCTTAGAAGTGCTAATAAATAAAATAAATGAGAGCATGTGCTAGTACTGATTCAGTTTTTGTTTTTTTAGATCCATAATTAGCACCAGGGGAGGTCAGGCTAGAAGTTAATGCAAGCCGCCATTCCTCGCAGGCTGGCCCATTCCTTGTTGAAACAATTAAAAGGGGAATGAGTATTAAAAGTGTTCTCCTATTTGTGCTGGAAATACCTTTTGTGCTTCCTGTTTGGAACGTCCACTGTCCAGCCTGAGAAAATGAGTGCCCAGGCTGAAGAAGAAGGGCCTTTCTGAATGGTGCCTGATCTCCGGCACAACGTACAATGCTTCTGAATACGTACTATGGATTACGATGCCTTGAATTGTGTTCAAGCTAGCTGTGAATTAGGTCCCTAATAACGAATGTAATAAGCACTGAACAGCATAGCTCTGAAAACAGCACCCAAACACACTGAGCCTTCCTTTGGGTACCGCTTGACACAGAAGTCTTACAACAAACACTGAATTTCTAGCTTACATATTTTTATGGGCCCTATTACCAAGGTGTCTGAGCACCTCCCAATTTTTAATGCATTTAGCCTCACAATACAAGTTGGAGAAATACTATTATCCTCCTTTCTTACAGCAGGGGTACTAGGCAGCAGAGAGGCTAAGCTCCCGGCCCAAACTCAGCCAGGAAATCTGTGGTAGGAGCTTAAGCCCAGATCTCCCCATTTGTAGGCTACTCCATAACCGCTGACCCATCCCTTGGTGTGTGTCACCTCCCTTGTCAGTCTTTCAAAAGCCATTTAATTTAGACAGGAATTTAGCAGCAATTGGATGGAAAATTTTGTTCAACTTTATGGCACCCCTACTTTAAAAACAAGTACATCACCTATCATTATGAAAAGGTTTCGATCCAGCAGTGGAATGAGCGAACTACTGTCACAATGAAAACGACAATATAAGTTTAAACGACTGCTTATCGATCTTTTTTCTTTTCACAATAAGAATCACTGTCAAAAGACAAACAGCTGCACGATTGAATAACTAGCCAGAGGTTAATGTTAAGGCTCCAGTTTTCAAATGGCATCAGGGAGTTCCATGCCCAAATCCCACAGAAACTGAGAGTTAGTTGCTTAAGTCACTTAGGTGCCTTTGAAAATCTCAGCCTGAATCCAGAAAATCAGCAAGTTATATAGGCTGGACTGAGAAAATGGGAGTCTTTTGTTCTGACATTGAAGTCATACCCATGTTTTTCATCTATACATCACAGATGATGTCTTTAAAACTGTATCCCCTGCCATTCTTCATATGCACACACCCAGAGACAAGAGAGAGGTTTATTCAGCTCTTGACTAGCTCCCAGGCAGTCACAAGGTTAGCCCTTCACCATCTCCTAAACCCCAAACGGCATATCCCATTCTTGGACTACAATTTTTAAGTCCAGCGTTAGAAATTAATAGGCCTAGCTATAAAAGATCTGCCACTGCCTTCTGACACACTGAGCATTAGCATGAAGAGGCTGTGTCAAACTGAATACAGTTAATTGTCAAACCTTTGGGCGGAAGTTAAAGTTCCTGTTCAACTAAGAAAATTATTCTAGGGAAGTAACATCCAGCACAATCACATAACTTAGCCCTTTGGCTCGACACATCGCACTGACCTACATAAACAAAAGCACCCTTACAACCTGTTTGCTTTGGGCTCCAAAGCAAAAAATGAATCCCAACTCCGGCAAATTTCCCTTCCATCTTCCTACAGGGCTGGAAACAGCTCATTGAGTCACTCTATCATAAAGAGCCCTTCCAAGTTCTCCAGACTGTTCACTGAATTTGTAAACACTGAAGATTTTTTTTCTTTAACCCTTTGACCAAAAGCCTTAATCTCCTTTACCATCTCGAAAGAACCTACAGCCCACGCCTTATGGGGGAGTTAAATGATCAGCATGCTTACTCTGGAAGAGTAATGACTTCATCCACAGTTCCGTGATGAACACGTATCCAAGCACATTAATAAATACTGTCAACTGGACTTGGCTCTTCCCAAAACATGCCATGATCACTTGCCAGGCACTAGTCATGAGAACATGCAGTTTTAGGAGAGTGAGTAAGGGAAGAAGATTCAAAGTGAATTTTGACTCATAAAAAGATCTGTTTAGATCCAAATACGACATAGCAAGTTCTTCAACCTCACAAATCTCTAATTAGAATGAAGAACAGTAATTGTAAGACTTAGGGAACTGGTTAAAAGAAGTTTCTGAACCTCTTCGCAGTATTACTGCAGTATTTGCAAAACTGCATTAATATAGTCAGTGATATTAACATAAATCTGTACTGACTGACGTCTCATCCAATCAAGGATTTCCAAAACACTATCAGCCAAATCAAATTCTGTCTTTGGTTATGTCTGTCCAACCCACTGAATTCAAGGAGTTTGGAATGAGTATAACCAACCTGGCCTTACACTGCAATTTCCCTCTGTCTATTGCCATCCAGTGAGAATACGATTTTGTTCCAGGTTTGTATGCCCATTTTCTTCTTTATAAAATACTAAAACTAACAGTTATATATTTCTATTGAAATGCTTAAACTTTACGAGGAGAGCAGAGGATGACTAACAGACAGAACTACAGTAGAAAGAACAGAAAGCAGGTATTGAGCAGCTGAATTTCATTTGTAATTAAATCTTCCATGGTGTACAGTGTAAACAAACATCATTTGCTGTGCAGAAAAACTGTATCTTTTTGCTAGCTTTCTAGATCATCTTTCCCCTAGAATATCATGTATCTGAGATGCCCAATGTACCTGATCCCCTCCCCACATCAACTGTTAAGTTTTGTTGTCCCACATTAAGTCTTAGTCATACCAATAGACTGAGCTACAGTAAAGTTTGTGGCTTTTCATCTGTAAGGTCTGGAGCCTGGTAGCAATTACAGAGTTCTGCATCTGTTTAACCTCATAACCTCTGCAAAGCCCTGTATGCCCATTAGGTAAGTAGTTTTTGTTATTATATTTTTCAGAAATTACCACTTAACCCTAAATTTCCCTACAAACTAAAGAAGGAAACTTCAAAATTTGATTTTGCATTGAGTTAAAAGCAAAATTCTTTAGACAAGCCAGCATTAGACATTTTTAATAGGTGTTTTCCAGTCTTTACTGCAAATCGCTCTGCCTTCTGTCCAATAAAACCAACGATGAAGGAATGCAGCATACGCTCTACATCAATTTCCAGCTCTAATAGCAGTCTGTTAGTGTCCCCGATAGTATGCACACTTTCCAAGAATATGCAATAATTTGATAGGAATTCCTCTTCCCTGTCTGGAGTAGTGTAAACAAGGGACTTTTTTTTTACCGAGGATGTTCCTAATTAATCATTACATCACCATTGATGAAGGCAGGAGATTAGATGCCTTTATTAAAAGAACTTCCAGACAAGACTTGAGAATCAATTACCCCCAAACGGGTGTGTACACACACATCCATCCACACACCCACTCAATATCTCTAATCCAAAACAACCAGCCAACACACTTCATCTCTTTTTCCCTCATTTCAGTTCCTTTCAAGGATATCCAAAAAGGAGGGAGGTAAGCAATGAAAAAGTATGTGAAAGATCTCCTCTGTTTAGAGCAGAGACGGATGTTAGTTTTAGTTAACTGTGTTTGGACGGACAAGGCAGCTAAAAGTCTCCCCAGCAATCTCATTTTCTTTGGGGGTGAGTGGCCTAATAATGGCTTTTAAAAGCCATGCAATAGCTGAAAAGGAAACTCGTCTACGGCCCAAAGGCAAATAAAACACACTGAAAGGAGACAGTAAAAAGGTTCATATGAAAAGGCTGTGCCTCCGGAAAGCTTTCTAAAGGGTCTCTTTATGTGGCCGGTACACAGCCTCACTTTCTGCAGTATCCCCTGCTAAACAAAGTGGCTGCCTGTGCAGAGGTGGATTGGTTTTCATTCTTTTATCTCTCAGCGTATTCAAACAAATCCTGAAAAGATGAACTCATCTGGCAACCCTGACATAAAGCAAGCACTTTAGCCAGCCTCTATTACAAGACAGCCTGCTCTGTGTCTTATCCACTGCCAAGTATTAGTTTCGCCTCCAGCCATTAGGCTCTACCACTCACCAGACAGCAGGGGCAATGGACAGAAAGTCATATCCCCTGCAATTTAAGTAAACAGCCTATTCCCCGCCCCCCTTTTTTTTTTTGCATGCTGCCCTTGCTGTGCTGACAAGAAGATCAGGAGGGATTTTTGGACAGAGCCATGCTTGTTCAAAAAGAGAAGTATGTTAGCCCTATACTGCCTGCCTCAATGGTGGTACAGGCCACATTTTTAACAACTATCATTGTAGGCAGCTACAACTTCTAACAGCCACATTTCGGCTGGCGTCAGAGCTATCTCAGCCATCGAAGCCGGCTTTATCGATCAGATGTCTACACTGGAACTCTGGCTCTTGTTTACTTGTGGGCTTGTTCCTCAGCGTCACCACTTCCCCGTGTGAAGCTGTACCTCGCTGCAGACACATCCAAAAGGAAATTCTCTCTCTCTCTCTGTGGGGTCTCAAGGGAAAGAAAACATAACTTGAGGTTTTGACGATTTGTGAGCTGACACACATTAAATATAAGTAAAGTTCAAAGCACTTCACTAATAAAATGCTTCTCACAAACAAAATGCGAACAAAAAAATGTCCTTGCTGGCTGTTCCCTACTACCTTTAAAAGCACGATGGAATTGTCCATCAAATTTTACATATTTTTTTCCAGAAAACACACAAAAATCACTAGATATTATACAACACGCAGGGTTACAATATCTCTGCCTAACACTTTAATGTTTGAATTTAGGCCTCAATTTAGCAGTGTTTAACTATAAGCATATACTTTAAGTCAGGAATTGGCAACCTTTGGCAAGCAGCCCACCAGGCAAAGCTGCTGGTGGGCCAGGCTGGTTTGTTTACCTGCAGCGTCTGCAGGTTCGCTGATCACAGGTCCCACTGGCCGCGGTTTGCTGCTCCAGGCCAATGGGGGCTGCGGGGAGTGGCGCGGGCCGAGGGACATGCTGGCCGCCCTTCCCACAGCCCCCATTGGCCTGGGATGGCGAACCACGGCCACTGGGAGCTGCAATTGGCCGAACCTGCAGACACTGCAGGTAAACAAACCGGCCTGGCCTGCCAGCGGCTTTCCCTGGCAGGCCGCATGCCAAAGGTTGCTGATTCCTGCTTTAAGCCATCCCTATTCAGTAAAGCATGTGCTTAAGGTCCAAGTTGTTCTGTGCAGGGAAAACCTCTGCACCCGTGTGACAAATCAACGAGTCTCCACCAAAAGGACTAAAGCGGTTCTTCCATGCAGTGCACTTTGCAGGATTGGGGTTCTCAGTGTGTTAAATCTGGAGACTAAATTTAACCATTAGTATGTGAAATGGAGGGATTTTAATAGTACTTTACACACTAATCTGAATCCACCCTTAACTTTAGACTTACTTAATACTTAATATATTAATACTTAATGCTTCCATAATACAGATGCATGGTTGTGAATGAGGTCATGCAGCATGTGTGTTTTCAGAAAATTATCATCAAAGTTTGGTCACTATTCTGTTGTGATTTGGATTACAGTAGCAAGCAATGGAGACTGGTTGTACTTTTGTTCTGAGATAGAATTTAATTAATAAAATGCTTTGAAGCTTATTACCATTCAAGGGCTATCATATTTTAATAGTCACAAATCAAGCTGTTTTATTTTCTACACAGAGATTCCCAAGAGGGATAAGAACTGTAACCCCACTTTACTGCATTTTTACAGACTAACCCAAAGAGATGTTGTTTACGTATGTTCTGAATGATACTTATTATGGGTTACCAAAAGAAAGGTGATGTAACAAAGTTACTGCATCACCCAAACTCTTTTAAGAAACAGGGATTTGAATACCTGGGTCTGTCTGTAAAAGAGCTGAGGTGCAATTTTATGAAGTGGCCAAATTATTTAGGAGCACAAGTCCCAGCAACTTTCAACAAAACCTGTGCTCTTAAGTCACTTCGGACTTTTGAAAAATCCCACCCCTGATCTGTAATAAAGACTGTCTAATGTGTTACTGGGCCATGTATCATTTCTGTAACCTGATTATGGAGTCATATCCTTCATCACTCCATGGAGAAGCTTGTAGGAAGTAATCTTCCTTTTATTTTCAGTAATATAGAATCATAGACTTTAAGGTCAGAAGGGACCATTATGATCATCTAGTCTGACCTCCTGCACAATGCAGACCACAGAATCTCACCCACCCACTCCTGTATCAAACCTATGTCTGAGCCATTGAAGTCCTCAAATCATGGTTTAAAGACTTCAAGGTGCACAGAACCTTCCAGCAAATGACCCATGCCCAAGGCTGCAGAGGCAGACGAAAAAACTCCAAGGCTTCTGCCAATCTGCCCTGGAGGAAAATTCCTTTCCGACCCCAAATATGATGATCAGCTAAACCCTGAGCATGTGGGCAAGACTCATCAGCCAGGCACCCAGGAAATAATTCTTTTTTGCTTCAAAATAAACACTACATATTATAAGAAAGCACAGAACTGAGATAATTTTAGAAAAAAATGTTGTCTGTGAATAATTTCCTAAGCAAGGTCCAGCTAGAAAGTGAAGCAAAAAGAAAATGTCCATATTCCAAAAAAATCTTGTTACAGACCACGCGGCAGCCATCAGCGGCAATGAACCCTGTTAATGTTCTTTGAAACAAGTTCCAGGGTAGTGAAGAGGTTAAAACTTTCCACAGCAGAAATGGAATTTTTATGGCCCTACAAAATACAATTAATTGTCAATCTGCCCCAGCAATGCTCACAATCGTTTTTGTTAAGCCAATATACTTAACATACTTCAGCCTTACAAGTTTCAGCTGGAATGGATCACTAAAAAAGAAACAAACAACAAAAAACCTCCCCCAAACCACTACATTACATTAAGCTCCACCATAAGGAAGCTTGTGTGGATTTTCTGCCTGTGGAGAAATTACATATGTGATCATGTATACTGAACAGAACATGATAATTCCAAATGCTCTCATTTTCCACTGTTTTCTTACAAGCATTTATATCTTCTTTTCTGAGGTGCAGAGATATCGATTTGTGACAGATGGCAGCATTTTTCAGTTAAAATGTCACTACTAAAATTGCTTATTTATGGAGGCCAATTCTTTGAGATAACTTTAGAGCCACTGGTTCCTGTTCTATGCATTCTCAAGAACCGTAACTGCCATTTTTCGTTCAGTTCTAAGATTTAGGAAAATAAGCCACCAATCCTAGGGAAGGCAGGTGCTCTGCAAATGTGAGTTATCCCCTCACAGGAGAGCTCTGGAGCTCTTTCAGAGTCCAATATTTCGCCATTTTGTTGAGGAACTGAAAACCAAAAAGTTCCCCTCAATAAGCGCAATTTCTTTTATTGATTCTCTTCAATGTGTCACCAAAGTAAGTGTCTTTAGGACCGGAACACAGCATAAAAGAGCCAATTTGTCAGGATTCCGTTTTTAGTGTTTATCTCTTCCGCAGAAAAATCCAATGTAGGACAGAAAAAATATGAGATGTGAGGGTCCCCCTTGTTTGTTCCTATCAGGAGGAGCTAGGGGGTTCAGCACCCTGCACTCAAGGACAACCCAGGAGGATATTATTGAGGGAATGGGAGGCAGAGGGGAGCAGCAGATATCATTTGAGGGGAGGATCACTGGGTATGTGCAGCTCCCGGAAATGGAATCATGGCTATAGAGCCATAGGCTGTCTCCCTGAGAAAGAGACATAGAGCCCACTGCAAAATTCTGACAAGGGAAAGCTAGAATTTGTGCAGAGGGAATTGAGCTGCATGTATCTGATTGGGGGCTACACCGCTGAGGAGAATTTCCCACAGGCCTCTGGATTGCATGGGCACTACGGGCCCTGCTCTTTCAAAAAGAGGGCGATAGGAGGTGAGGATGTCCAGAGAACAGCATGGGGGCTTGTGGATACCTTTGCTCTTTCAGCAGTATCTTCTCTGGAAGAGGAAACTCTCATTGTGGAATACAACCCAGACTTCTCTTCTACACAAAGGACAAACTTGTACCATTTGCATACAGATACCCCCAGAGCGCACCACTCCTGCCATTCCTGCTCAGGGAAAGCTCCCAGTGACTGCGGAATCCATCCCTTAGGTTGGGCATTAGGAAAGTCAGTGTAGATTAGCACTGGAACAAGTTGCCTAGGCAGGCCGTGGAATCTCCATCACTGGAGGTTTTTAAGAACACGTTAGAGCAGAGGTGGCCAAACCATGGCTTGCGAGCCACACGCAGCTCTTTTACAGTTAAAGTGAGGCTCGCGGAGCCCCTCCTCGCCCACCCCCCTCATTCTCCAGGACCTCTGCCTTGCAGCAGGGTGGTGGGGTAGGGGCTTTTGCCCAGACGGGAGGGAGGTCTCAGGGCTTCAGTCCCGCTGGCCGCACCTGCCGGGGCTCAGGGTTTCAGCAGGACCGGGGCTGAAGCCCCGAGCCCTAGCAGGTGCCTCCCATGGGGCAGAAGCCCCAAGCCCTGGCAGACATGCTCCGGCTCTCAAACTTCTGAAGATTGTTGTATGAGGCTCAGAGGGTCAGTAAGCTTGGCCACCCCTGGGTTAGAGAAACACCCGTCAGGGCTGGGCTGGTTATTACTTAGTCCTGCTTTGAGTGCAGGGGATGGGCTAGACGATCTCGCAAGGTCCCTTCCAGTCCTCCACTTCTATGATTATAATCAGTTAGGCAATTATTGCAAGAGTTAACTATAAGCCCAGACAAAAGTCTAACATGCCATATCGTTCAAGCACTGAATACAATAGTTAGCCATGCAATGGCTCAGCATTTGTGCTGAATGCTTTCCTACAGCACAATCAGTTCATGGCAATTCTTCCTCCATTAAATGTTTTAACCAGCTTCCTACTGACTTCTATCCCCTGCACCGCAGTGCTCGGAGCACTGAGAGCGCTTCTGAACACTGGCAGAAGTTCCCTCATTTGCTAATTGCGACTGTGCAGACACTAGACTCTTTGGCTCCAACACAGGCCCCCTATGGAATGGCACCAGTCCTTTAGCAAACATGTAGAATAGGGATTTGTTGTTGGGAAATGGAAAGCAGAGCACTGGAAAGCGGTAGGCTCAACAGGCCTGAAGGCTACAGCCCTTTATTTATGCACAAGGAAAGTATAGCAAGAAGAGGCAGCCATGCCCTGCTGCAACCACAACAAGGGAGCTCATTGGCTGTCCACCGTGTCCAGTCATTCCTTGGTTCCCACCCAGAAATTGACAGCCACAGCAACAAATAGCGGCAGCCATGCTGTTGGTTTGAGGAAGGGGGAGACAAATAGTGAGGACTGTGATTTTTCTAAGGGGCCATAGGAAATACGCTCCCAGCTCCTGCTGATTTTCCATGAGAACTGGGCCTCCCAGGGATTTTGGCACCTCACTCCCCTGGTGCCTAAATACTTTAGATGATCTGGACCTCAGGTGTGTAACTTCCCCAGGACCCTGGAAAGTCCCAATAACTCACCATCTCATGAAAGCCTCTGAGAAACTGTCACAGAGTCCAGGCTTTCCATCATGAATTGACCTGTTTATTTGAATGAGTGATTTTGCAGCCAAAGATTCCACTACAATTACCAATCCCGCAAGCCATGCGGTCATCTTATTTCTTTAAATAACTTCCCAATCAATAAAGGCCAGGTTCCGTCACACTTAGCTGTGCTGAGCAGTATTTTACTCTATCGCAGGACTTCTGACCTCCTTGAAGATAATTTAAAATTCAACTTAGCTAAGACCCGATCCTACAGTAAGCAACATGCAGGAGCAGGGGACCAATGACAATACCCACCATTAGCATACCAACAACTTTTTCTGCATAAAAGAAACCAATCCACAAAACCATCAGCTCCTGAAAAACCTTCACACCTCTCAAATACAAATACATATGTTCCTATTGAGTTCTGGTCTGAAAACTCCAATTTAAATGACACTCTCAACTTGAATATTTTTTTTAAACTGATTAATTTCAAGAAACTGGTTTCTGATACATCACTCCTTTGCCTTTTAAATAGTGTGTCCTGAATATTATACTTAAATAGCATATAAAGGATTTTTCCGCTCCCCTGTTGATATTTATGAGGGTCTCTTTGGCCAGAGAGAAAATGGCTATTCAGGAGAAACAATTAAAAAGCAAACAAACTGAAAACAATGTATTTATTTTTAGACTCATAGACTTTAAGGCCAGAAGGGACCATCATGATCATCTAGTTCAATTAGTTTTCAATCTTTTTTCAATTGTGGACCCCTAAAAATTTTGAATGGAGGTGCTGACCCCTTTGGAAATCTTAAACATAGCCTGTGGACCCTCAGAGGTCTGTGGACCACAGGTTGAAAACCACTGATCTAGTCTGACCTGCTTCACATCGCAGGCCACAGAGCCTCACCCACCAACTCCTGTAATAGACCCCTAATCTCTGGCTGACTTATTGATGTTCTCACATCATTTAAAGACTTCAAGTTACAGAGAATCCATCATTTACACTAGTTTAAACCAGCAAGCGACCCATCCCCATGCTACAGAGGAAGGCAAAAAACAACAACAAACAAAACAAAAAAAAACCACCCTGCCAATCTGACCCAGGAAAAAATTCCTTCCCAGCCCCAAATATGGCACTCACTTGCACCCTGAGTATGTCACTGACCTTTATACTCAGTGGAGTTTGCAAGTAATACGTACAGTATTTTCCGGTACAAAAAGGTGATTTTTTTTCCAAGGTAACTTAGTCCCTTTAATCCCCATTTCTCATGATTAAAAGTTTCATAGGCACATCCACAACATTTGAGCACATCTGTGTGTTATGCTGTACATGTAACTGCTCTGTACATGGTATGTAAAGTTAACACAGTCATATAAACATGTCATAAAAAGGAACTCAAAATATAACCACCTACATTTGCTGCCAATTCTGAAAGCAGCAGAGCTGTCATCAGCCCTGATTTGGCGGCGACTCTTTCAGGTTTTGGAAATCAGCCCTGGGCAGTTCCAATCCCAGCAATCGTCCCAGATTCAGACCAGCATCAGGCGGCTGTACAGTAGTGAAACAGCAGCACCTCTCTGGCAGCTTTGACTCCTGTGATCAACTGCCTTACTCCACTCCCTGCCAGGAGCTTCTCAAATGGAGATCCAACCCCTTGCTACCAGTTATTTTTCAGTTGTTCTCAGAGTGTCCACTCCCATATAAGTCAATGGGAGTTTTGCCACTGATTTCAAAGACAGCACGATCTCAGCAAACACTCCAGTCAAGGCCATTTCTTCTGATAAAGCAAGAGGGCATGAGGCCAAGGCTAAAAGAGAACTCCATGTCAGAGAATAAGCATCAGTCCTGGCGATTAGTGGCAGAGGAGTCTTCCTGGGGTAATTAGCCCTGACCCAAACAAATAAGAATCTTCTACAGTCCAGGAAGAGGGGAGAGAAACAAGATGGAAAATGGGAAATGGGGGTTGGAGAGAGGAGAAAAAGATTACAGAAATCAACTTGCCAAGAAATCTGGGGGGGCTACAGCTACCAGAGGCTTCTGGGCTCATTCTGGCAAGATTTAGCTTATTTCTCTGCCTTTTTTCTCGTGCACTTCAGCTTTGTTCTCAGGACACCACTGGCTACATGGAGAAATCACCCAATGCACACAGCACCCTCTGGAGGTAGGGAGCAGGGGAGTGTGAAGTGGCACCAAAATCTCTTAAAAACTCCTCTGTCAAAGTTTCAAATCTTGGGAACTGTAACTCTCAGATCCTAAAAGTGTGCCTGCAGTCCTTTACTAGAAACATAAGACAGAAAACACTTGCGGATCTGGGAGAACTCATATAATAAATCATTCAGTTGTATGTTTCCCTTTTAGCCACAGCAAAGTCAAAGTCTTCCTTCCCCCCACTGTTAACCATCCTTTGTTTGCTTTATCTCTCCGCTGCTTGGGGTGGCACAGAGCCAACTCTTGTTATTAATTAATCTAGGGGACGCATGCTGCATTCCTGGCCACCCTAACCACTTCCTACTTTGGCTGGGATGGTGGGCTGAAATTCAGCCTGCCAAATCCTTTTAGTTACATTAGGCTCCTTGCAATATCTCAACCGTATCTTGTGACCACAAGTTGCAAGAAAGAACATTTAGACTCAAACATTAAAAGAAAAAGAAAAAACCCAACCACCCTTCTGACACACAACAATGTACTAACCATCTAATGCAGTTCCCACAGTTGAGGTGAGATTTCCATTGGATTAACTCTGCTCCCACTGAAACCAATACGAGTTTTGCCAGTGACTTCAACTGAAGCACCCGTTAGATCAATTGAGAGTGTATTGAAAAATCCCTACTTTAACAAGGAGAGAAAAAAAACGAATCCTTGACAGATGGGGAGATAAAACTAATCAACGAGCAGAGATGGGAAAACTTCCCCGAATCAGCAGACCCTGAAAACAATGTAATAATAATTTGTGCCTGTAAAGCATCTTCATCTGAGAGCTTCAAAGCATTTTACAAACACCGACTAATTATTAGGTCCACTTTAATAGTAACAGAAATTTGCACTTCCATTTCAGGCCTAGCTCTCAAGGCACTTTACAAAGGTTCATGAATTAAGACTCAGCTCCCCTGTAAGAGAACTATCTTACAGATGGAGAAACCAAAGCAGAGAGAAGTCAAATGATTTACCCAACTTCTACAATGAGTTAATGGCAGAGCCATGAATAGAATGCAGAATTCCCGATTTCCTGTCTGCTGCTCTAACCACTGGATGATCTTCTTACAAGAGGATAACCTGAAGCACAGAGATTTGGGGCTGTTAAAACACCATTCTTACATGCTTCACACTAACAAATCACTAATACTGCTCTTCCAGCCAGAGCAGGCCAGGAATGGACACTTTACAAAGGTTTTCTATATGGATCTAGACTACCAACACAGTTTTTGTAAGACTGTCATGCCAGGCAGCTGTAAAGGCATGTCTACAAATGTTCAAATCTTCACACCTCCAGCTGCTGCCCAACCACCAATGAAGTTCCAATGGCGATAAAGCAGCCGTGTGAACACTAATGTCCATCCAGCACTGATATCATTATCATTGCAATAGTATGTATTAATCATATTGAAGTAATCCGTAGAAGCCCCAGTTGATACCACATCATCTGACCATGGTCAAGTTGAAAGTATGTTAAGCAGTGTTAGAACTCCTGACTCACATTCACTCTATGATGCTGCCTCCATGCTGAGGATAGGAAAACTTGTGGCAGCTTTTTAGGGTTTTAGGATAATAACTAACAGGGCAATAAGCATTTTAGAACATCAAAGGGCAACTGTACCCAGAAAATGCTGCAAGTGCCACGCCAGCTATTCATGCCATTTTGGCCATAGGCACCAGCTATTCACGCCATTTTGGCCACTGTTATCCTCAACATTACTAAGACACTTGTAATTGTCAAAGTGAAAGTATCTGTGCACATTTGCTTCCATTCCCCAGTCACAAAAGTTTCTGCACACTGAAGGAGTGGGAGCTCCTGCCAAGCTTGTACCTATGAACAGACTCGGCTGTAAAATCACGCACGATAAGAAGGAGCTGTGAGACACCCAGTCAAATGGCAGTTCAAACAACTAGACTCATTTCTAGGTTGTCTAAATTTTCAAAAGTGACTAGTGATTTAGGTGCCTCAGTTTTGGGGACATCTTAACAGAATCTGATTTTCCAAAGGCATGCACCCAGCACCTTTGGAAAATTAGGCTCTTTAAGGTGTCTCCAGCTG
The DNA here is from genome assembly GCF_007399415.2 of Gopherus evgoodei. Classification (NCBI taxonomy): domain Eukaryota; kingdom Metazoa; phylum Chordata; order Testudines; family Testudinidae; genus Gopherus; species Gopherus evgoodei. The sequence continues at coordinate 5,505,362 of NC_044331.1, forward strand.
GGCATCTGAAAGCTGAGATCCCACAGTGCTTAGTTTTTAAAATTCAGGTCTAAAAGCTTTTGAGTGAAATAGATTCTGAATGCTTTCCTGTAAACCAGAAAACTAGTAATGAGGCTTCTTTAAAAAGAAAAAGCCAAACCACTGATTAGATGCAGATATGATTTCATGGATATACTTTTTTTTTTAAAAAGACCCCACAATTAACTCTCAAACTGAATTGTTTCCTACTTAGAGAAAAAGGCATTCAGTCCCATTCTGATCTCAGACTTCATGTTGACACGGAAGTGGTTTTCACAGGGTTTTCTGTTGTTTTTTGGTGTGGTATGTGGGAGGCAGCTAAAAGTCTGATAGAACTGAGACCATGCTGACCATCATGGACTGAGGAGGGTAGGATTTGGCTCATGGCTGCAAGCAGCTAACTGGAGAGAAAACTGGGGTTCTGGAGATAAGTATCTGTGGGCTGTAGGTATCTGTGGGCTGTAGGCCAATACAACTCAAAATACCACTGACGGTGAACGCTCTAAGGAAACCATATCGTGAACCAGAAGAACAAGCTCAGGCCGTGGAATGTCAGGTTGGTGGGGCTCCCAGAGGGCGAGGAAGCAGGAGCCCATCGAGTGTTTTTCTCCAACTGGGCTATAAAATGGCTGAGGATGAATAATTTTGCTTCCTCTCTACAACCCCATTGCCACAGTCCTGCTCCTGAGTCGGGTGACCCTGTGACACCCCACATGGCTCTTGAGGAATGTGCAAACCTTGGCTCGAGGAATAATGTTTTGAGTTGAGCAGCATATGGAACTGAGCGCCCAGCTTTCAAGGGCTGGCAAGCATTCCTTTATTGCTACCACCTTTCATGGCCCAAAGGATGGTGTGGCATCACCGTCAAACCCAGGGTAAAAGCAACAATCCCTGCTCTGGTACATCTACACCAGGGGTTGGCAACCTTTCAGAAGTGGTGTGCCGAGTCTTCATTTATTCACTCTAATTTAAGGTTTCGTGTGCCAGTAATACATTTTAACATTTTTAGACGGTCTCTTTCTGTAAGTCTATAATATATAACTAAACTATTGGTGTATGTAAAGTAAATAAGGTTTTTTAAATATTTAAGAAGCTTCATTTAAAATTAAATTAAAATGCAGAGCCCCCAGACCGGTGGCCAGGACCCAGGCAGTGAGTGTTACTGAAAATCAGCTCACGTGCCGCCTTCAGCATGCATGCAATAGGTTGCCTACCCGTGATCTACACTAAGATAAAAGGGGTAGGTCACATTTAATACCCTAATGTAGCACAGACAAGTTGTAATCTAACACGTGTTTGTGGGGCAGACCCAGGTCTGGATGGGATGGCTGAGCTGGGACTTCTTTCTCCCCCCCTTGGATGATCTGGGGCCTTGGGACAAGAAAGGAAGTGAGCGTGCCCAGAAAAGTGTGATGGAAATTACCTTCAGAGTGGGCCCCGCAGCACGGACAGTTCTGTGCCTGTTTCAACAGGAGTGCAAGTTTTATCGTACCAGCCCCACACACACCCCATAAGTTGGGTTCTCTGGGGTCCCCTTTCACTTCCTTCCCACCATGCTCACGCACAGTACTCCACACAGGCTCCCTCTGCCCAAGCAGGTCTGTATACTCTTGCAAGTGTCTCCCAGCCGTTGGCTACTTGAACCAGCCCCTCGCCCCGTATCCAACAGCCAGGCTCTTTTCAATACATGATCAATGACCACACATACGTGGGAGCAACACACGACATGATCTGCAACATGAAACTAAGATTCCAGCTTTGTTCCTACTGGGCCAGAGCCCAGTGGGGTCCTGCCTCAGGTAACACTCCCACTGAGGCCTTGAGAAGGCACTGCAGGGTTTGGTCTGTGGCTCAACTGATGTGATTTTGTATAACCCAGTCAGGGGTTTTGCTGATTTGCTTTGGGAGGAGAGGGGTATTAGTGTCAGTCTGAACTGGACACCTAATTGTCCTTTGTACCTCTGCAAATGTTTGCCCTCTGTGTATGAAGCCAGCTGAGCATAATACAGAGATTTAATTGTATCGTATATGGGTTCTACTCCTCTCTTCCTTTGGAGAGAGGCTGACTGAAAACAGAATGAAGTTCGTGTGTTGCAAGGGTGATTCTTTGTGGTTGGTAGCTAACTCTGCCCTGTGGAGCAATGGTGAGGATTAAGGCTACAACGCATCAGTAGCATTTTTAACTATCCAGATCTGGATGGAGAATGTGGGAAAGATTCCTGCTCTTCCCCCGGGTCTGCCAGTATTCTCACTCCCCCAAACACACACACACACACACACACACACCCATGCACCACTGCACATCTACACACACACACACACACACACACACACACACACACACACACACACACACACACACACACACACAGGTACATTTTTCTGATATCTAGCTTGTTTATATATGTGTAGACATTTCAATAACTATTTCAGCCCTTGCTTACAGTCAGCAGCTCCTCTGCTCCGCCTACCCCCACTGAGGATTACTCATGGCCCAAATACTTGGGCTCTTACTCCCGCTTAAGTCCATGGGTAAACAATGAATTAAGGGCCACAAGATTTCAGCTCTATATCGGTATTTATTTTTGAATATTCATAATCATCTCACTGAAAGTTCCATGTTGGAGACTCCTGCCTCTCTGAACTATCCCTCTCTCTCTATAAAAGCATCATGAATCGGCCCCTATGAGAGAAAAGATCAGTGGAAAATAAATCTTGTGTTATTTGCATACTCTGCTGGAGAGCTGACTGTGTAGTTTAAGGTGTGTTGTTGAATACTCCTCACTCAACGTTTGGTAGAGAAAATTAATAACCCTAAGGGAGCACTTGTACTACATGAGGGCACATATTGGATGGTTTCTGCTAATGTGGGTTAAACACAGTTGTGGAACAAACTTAACCATGTTTTACACACCCACTATAATGGGCCCCATAAATGCACTGAAGTCTATCAGATAAACATAATGGAACAAATTCAGACATGGAATTGGCAGCTGCAACTCCACTCTGTGGTTGCACATACTTTCATCTGATGAGACTGAACCCCATGTGTTTATTAAATTATCTAAAAAGCAGGTATAGTCAAGATAATCCATAGCATCTAGCAGAAATCCATTACAGCCCAGCAAGTCAGCAATGCATAGCTTTTATAAATCCCCCAAAGCATTTTCACAATAATCTCCCATTTGACAAAATCCCTAACCACGCATGTACACATGAGAAAGGAGGTGACTCTTGCCAACTAGCCACCCTTCCCCGAGGAATTTGTTTTCAGTTCTAAAAACCACTATTTTTTTTTAAAGTGGAAACAAAAGAAAATACCAAAATATACACACACATACAATCCCCAAATGATTTGAGTGATGGGAGAGAAACCAACTCACAAAAGAAAATTCAAAGTCAGTGGATCATATTCTGCTCTGTTACACTCGTACAAATCCAGAGTAACTCCATTAATCATGGCTTGTTCTGTGTCTCCAAGGAGCAGGGGGCCTGATTTGATACACTCTGGGCACATTAGTACCTAAGGCATGAAACGTACAGTGAAGACACATGGACAGCATTAACTTTGAGTCTCGTGGTTTTCCATGTCACTCATTCAGCATAATTTAACTGTAATCATTTGTGGGTTCGTTTTGGGATTCATTGTAGTCAGGAGAAATATGATTGTTCCCAGAAAGGGAAGGGCCTTCAACTGCCTGATATATCCTCCTAGCTTTCTTGGACAAACGGACATCTTTGGGGGCGGGTGCAAGACCTTAAGGCTAAATAAATCACCTTTTTAGAAAGCATTCAATTTAAACCCAAGAAACAGCAAATCTAAAATGCTCAGCCTGATCAGCATTACTGCTCTTAGCTCTGCCAGTCCTTCTCTTAGGCCCACAGAACATTCCTGCAAAGAGGGAAAGTCACTAAAGATTCAGTTATAAACACTGGTAATTAAGACTGCTTGATTGAGTATAACACTAAATGACTTTCTCATTTAAGAAAAAGAGGACAGGAGGGGCGGTAGGAATGTTTGCAAATCAGGGGCAGTCAGATTAACAGAGCGTGTGAATGCTTCATTATGGCTAACGAGTTCAAGACTGTACACACTACACACAGTTTAGCACCAAGGGACAAATGTTAGATTCTCTCTCTCTCCTCAGTGTGAATTCATTACACAAATAAAGAAACAAACACTTTTGGCAAAGTAGGCTCAATAGCATTTACTAAAAAGATCACATGGCACCATGATATCTCATTTCACTTCATTGTTAAAGTACCCTGTGAGTACAGATCTCTCTCTCTCTCACACATACACACACACACACGTGTGTGCGTGCATGCACACATGAGTATACACATAAAGAAATAAGCCCAGAAACAGCAGAAAAAATATTCAATGAAAAAGTGAGGTCTGTTATATTTTGCTCGAGTACATCAGCAGAGTTGTTGACACAGTTCCATAGCCTGCACATGCTTAATTCCTGTTTGCACCAGATTAGTGTTACTCCTTGTCCTAATATTTCCCACTATTTCTGGTGGGGAGAGGAGTGTGTGTGAGTGATGGGGAAGGATGGGACACTGAAACCTGACTAGAGTATGCCATGCTGCTGGCATTATACATGCCTGTCCAGTTAGTGAAGTAGAATCCTTACATTGTTAAAAATAGGAAAGAAACTGCACAATTCATATATTTTATAAAGTTGGGTTAAATCAACATCTGCAAAAAATATCCCCGTTAAACGAAATAGCAGGATTTCATTAAGTAAATTGCAAGTTGGCAAAAATTCTGAAAGAAAGGGGGAAAAAAAAACACCCCACAGCCAGCCCTGTAATTTAAACCTTATTTTAACTGTGACAACATGACTGCAACAGGCTGCCTTTCCAAATGAAAAAATAAAATAAAGTCTAAAAGAGCTCCCCATCCTCCTCATCCCCACCTCAGTGGCCCGAAATGTTTGCAGTAATTATGATGTTACACAGAGCTTTCCCCTGGAGAGGAAGGGGGACAAAACCAAACCCAGGGAGCCCTCTTCTACAGTCCCCATTGTCACGGTAATGAAATTGACAAGACCTGCTTGGAGTGGCAAACTCTGGGAGTTTCTACAACAGGGACATCCAAAGGTTTGCACAACTGAGGGGCTGCTGACTGGCAATGCACCCTGGGCCTATGGGAGGTCCTTGATTTGTATAAAATGTAATCCACTGCACTCAACCTCACCTTCAATAGAGTGGTGCAGCCAGCAAAGACTATGGGTTCCCAACGTACAGGCCTCCACCCTGATCCAAGCAGAGGTTGTTTAGATCAAGATGCAGCAGCAGCTCTTACAGTCTCTGCAAGCTCTGTCTGTTCTGTGGCTGAATGCACACAAAGGGCAAACTTTTGCCTTACACTGATATAAATCCAGGGGGGCTGCAACAATTTGTATCGTAGGGGCGCTGAGAGCCACTGAACCAAACTGTAAACCCTGTATATGATGGAAACCATTTCAAGCCAGGGGCTGCTGCAGCAGCCCTAGTTCTAGCATCTATGTGTAAATCTAAAATAATTCCATTGTCACCATTATGAGTCTGGAGATACGTGGCTTTAACTGGCTAATTCTCAACAGGGATGGTACCACAGGGTTCCATGAAGTGAATTCTTCAATGGAAAAGAGACTGGCCAAAAGCTTTAGTTTGGCAGCTTTGCCACTGAGAAACAGATCAGTCTTTGTGATGCTCCATCGCATGCACCGTTTAAAATGCATAACGTTTTCCTGCACAGGCCCAGAAGCCAGGCGAGGGTCCAATGGAGCGGGAAGGGATGGCTGATAACTGTGCCATTTCATTTATTTATTTATTTCACATTTTCAACTAAAAATGGTGACACTTTTATCTGTAAGTCTTTGGAGATGGCAGTTATCATCATTATCTGTATTACTGTCAAGCCTGAGAGGTCACAGTAGTACCCACAACGCTCTTTGTATCTCTGAATCACACCAATTTGGCATAGCAAAAAATACAGCTGCCCCTTCTGAGTGGAGCAAACGGGCGCTCTCACCTATCCCTTCCATTTCTTCTCCTCCACCCATCACGCAGGCCTAACAGCTCTTTATGTGTCCTTCTCCCGCTCTGGTCTTCCTGCCTTCCTCCATGGGGGCTTTGGGTACGTCTCCACAGGAAAAAAGCCACACCCACCCCGCAGCAGCAACTGACTTGGGCTCACACTGCCCAGCTAAAAATAGCAGGGTAGGTGTTAACACTCCCCCTCGCTGGTTTCAGAGCCCGGGCTCTGGCCTGAGCCCAAATATCTACACTGCTACTTTTCACCCCGCAGTGCAAGCCTGACTCCGCTGTTGTGGGTCCCGTTTTGCTGTGCGGACGTATCATTTAGGTGCACGGAATTACTTCCTGGTCTCACCATGCCAGGGATCCGGCATCTCTTCATTCCCACGCTTCCAAAGAGCCTGTTAATCCCCGAGACCCAGCATGACAAAAACGAAACATCCCACCGCTGGGTACACGCCTTCCTCTGCCTGCCACTTCTCTGTGGTTCCCTGGCTCTGTCTTCTCGCTCGTGAGCTCATGTGGAAGGCCATCTTGCACTATGTGTTGGCCGGCAGTGAATAACATTCTTAGGGCCACACTGTAACTTTAGCCACAACTCTGTGCAACGGTCGGTGAGCAAGCTGCCCCACTCCGGGGGTAAGAGGCACTGAGACACAGAGACCCTTTTATGTCACAATTCCTCCCCTGCTTGCTCCTTGCTTCAGGGCTGGAATTTGCTGTTTACCTATACCAGCAGCGCATTACAGCCCCTGCTATGCCAGTTTCAGCTATGCTGGCCAAGGTGCAGCGGATTGGGTAGGAATAAGGGTACATACATTGCCTGCTTACTCCTAGCCCATCCAGGTGGAATTCTGTGTTTACCTGACAATTTCTTTTCTTCGGGCAGGTCTATACTTAAAACATACAGTGAAGATGCTACTCCGCTGACAGGAGAGCTTCACTATAACTGCGTCGCTCAGGGGTGTGGATCTTTCAAATTACAGACAGTATTACATGTACTTTGAGAAAAAAACACATCTCCTATTGCAGAGCATCGGAAATTTCCCCTAATGAGACAACCCCAAATCTCTGGATGTCAATTTCCATCTCTATTCTGGAGGATCTGTTTGTCTCCAGTGTAGACCAGAAATTGTGGATGATCTTATTCAACCTCACTTGCGCCGTGAAGCCTGCAGGGGAAAAGACAATCTCTCCTAAGGGTAAATGCAGTCCTGGAACACAGCTTGAAATTAGACAGACACACTACCGAGTCCAAATATTAGTGAGGAATTGGAAATGAAGTCTGCAATTTCCTTCCCAAAAGCTCTGCAGCAGGAAAGGCAAGGGGATCCACCGGCCACTGGTGAGGCAGAGAGAATGGATGGGAACTTCAGAGGTGTGGCTTCCCCGTCAGCCAACGATTGACAGGGCTGGTTCTGCCCCCAAGCTGCAAGCAGGCTGAAGTACCCATCCTAACCGCTCTGTGGACCTCAGCAAAATGAAGAATTGCACGCTCTTACTTCCCCTAAGTTCTGCTGTGCAACCAGGTAGTCCTCCAACTCACAGTCTAGACTTCAATGTCCAACTAAATCCACCTTTCTAATAATCTAGAATACAACCTTTGATGCAAGACTCTTCTGCATAATGAATGTTAATAAACAAAGTAGCCTCTGAAAGTGACTATTCATTAAATAAAAGGCAAAAATAAATGCAACATTCAATGAAACAAGAGGGATGTGCAATCTTGGGGATGAAGTGCAGCATTTTGAAAAGGAACACCAATTATTTGTTTCCAGTGATTTGCCTTCATTCCCCGCCCCCCGCCGGCATTGAAGACTTCAGTCAGTTATTTTGGATGGCTATTCTCTATGCACGGAGCAGAGAAACTAGCATGCTTATTTCCTTTGTGCTCTAAACATCCGTTTGCCGTGCTAGCGGGAGAAAACTGTGCATCTCAGGAAGCACAAAACAATCAGCAAGCTGTACGGAGCAAAGGGAAAAGAACACACAGATGCAGTTCAACAAAAAGCTGAGCACAAGTTCTGAGACTGCTCATGATCCAGTTGTTGCTCAGTGAAGTTATGACCTATTGCCATTGAAGTGTGCATCAATTCCGAGTCAGCCTTCTCCTTTAATTTAGCTGGACAAAAAGGGAAAGCAGTTTAGTAAAGGACGTCAGCGGGAGGTAAATGAAATCAGTGGAATAAAATCTATTTGAAGGGTTGACGTGTGTATGCGAGAGGAAAACAGACTTTCAACTAGGTGATACGGTTTTTTCTAGTAATGCCAGCTAGGAGAAGCATTACGATATGCACGCCTGAATGAAAGGAAACAGCAACCACCAGGGGTCTGGACCATTTTTTCTGAAGTAGGCCAAAAAAAGGGTTCAGTCTAGTAGTATTACAGCTTTGTCCAGATTCTCCTCGGAGGGACTATTTTACTATGAGGGTCTGAGTGGTTATTTTGCACACCCTTTATCGGAGTAGTCCTTATCCATATGAGCCATCTCTAGTGGGGAGAGATAGCTCAGTGGTTTGAGCATTGGCCTGCTAAACCCAGGGCTGTGAGTTCAGTCCTTACGGGGCCACTCAGGGATCTGGGGCAAAATCAGTACTTGGTCCTGGTAATGAAGCAGCAAAGAATCCTGTGGCACCTTATAGACTAACAGACGTTTTGGAGCATGAGCTTTCGTGGGTGAATACCCACTTCCTCAGATGCATGTAATGGAAATATCCAGGGGCAGGTATATATATGTGTGCTAGCAAGCAAGCTAGAGATAACGAGGTCAGTTCAATCAGGGAGGATGAGGCCCTGTTCTAGCAGTTGAGGTGTGAAAACCAAGAGAGGAGAAACTGGTTCTGTAATTGGCAAGCCATTCACAGTCTTTGTTCAATCCTGAGCTGATGGTGTCAAATTTGCAGATGAACTGAAGCTCAGCAGTTTCTCTTTGAAGTCTGGTCCTGAAGTTTTTTTGCTGCAGGATGGCCACCTTAAGGTCTGCTATAGTGTGGCCAGGGAGGTTGAAGTGCTCTCCTACAGGTTTTTGTATATTGCCATTCCTAATGTCTGATTTGTGTCCATTTATCCTTTTCCGTAGAGACTGTCCAGTTTGGCCGATGTACATAGCAGAGGGGCATTGCTGGCATATGATGGCGTATATTACATTGGTGGATGTGCAGGTGAATGAACCAGTGATGGTGTGGCTGATCTGGTTAGGTCCTGTGATGGTGTCGCTGGTGTAGATATGTGGGCAGAGTTGGCATCGAGGTTTGTTGCATGGATTGGTTCCTGAGCAAGAGTTATTATGGTGTGGTGTGCAGTTACTGGTGAGAATATGTTTCAGGTTGGCAGGTTGTCTGTGGGCAAGGATTGGCCTGCCACCCAAGGCCTGTGAAAGTGTGGGATCGTTGTCCAGGATGGGTTGTAGATCCTTGATGATGCGTTGGAGGGGTTTTAGCTGGGGGCTGTATGTGATGGCCAGTGGAGTCCTGTTGGTTTCTCTCTTGGGTTTGTCTTGCAGTAGGAGGCTTCTGGGTACACGTCTGGCTCTGTTGATCTGTTTCCTTATTTCCTCGTGCGGGTATTGTAGTTTTGAGAATGCTTGGTGGAGATTTTGTAGGTGTTGGTCTCTGTCTGAGGGGTTAGAGCAGATGCGGTTGTACCTCAGTGCTTGGCTGTAGACAATGGATCGTGTGATGTGCCCGGGATGGAAGCTGGAGGCATGAAGGTAGGCATAGCGGTCGGTGGGTTTTCGATATAGGGTGGTGTTAATGTGACCATCACTTATTTGCACCGTGGTGTCAAGAAAGTGGACCTCTCGTGTAGATTGGTCCAGGCTGAGGTTGATGGTGGGGTGGAAGCTGTTGAAATCATGGTGGAATTTTTCCAGAGTCTCCTTCCCATGGGTCCAGAGGATGAAGATGTCATCAATGTAGCGTAGATAGAGAAGGGGTGTGAGTGGACGAGAGCTGAGGAAGCGTTGTTCCAGGTCGGCCATGAAGATATTGGCATATTGTGGGGCCATGCGGGTGCCCATAGCAGTGCCACTGATCTGGAGATATATATTGTCATCAAATTTGAAATAGTTGTGTGTAAGTATAAAGGCACAGAGCTCAGCAGCCAGCTGTGCTGTGGCATCATCAGGGATAGTGTTCCTGACAGCTTGTATTCCATCTGCATGTGGGATGTTTGTGTAGAGAGCCTCTACATCCATGGTGGCTAGGATGGTGTTTTCTGGGAGGTCACCAATGCATTGTAGTTTCCTCAGGAAATCAGTGGTGTCGCGGAGGTAGCTGGGAGTGCTGGTGGCATAGGGTCTGAGTAGAGAGTCCATATATCCAGATAGTCCTTCAGTGAGAGTGCCAATGCCTGAGATGATGGGGCGTCCAGGATTTCCGGGTTTGTGGATCTTGGGTAGTAGATAGAATAACCCTGGTCGGGGCTCTAGGGGTATGTTGATTTCTTCTGGTGTTAGTGTAGGGAGTGTCCTGAGTAGATGCTGTAGTTTCTTAGTGTATTCCTCAGTGGGATCTGAGGGAAGTGGCCTGTAGAATTTGGTATTCTGCAGAACGCAATGCCATCCACAGCCTCAGAAACCACCCTGACATTATCATCAAAGAGGCTGATAAAGGAGGTGCCGTTGTCATCATGAACAGGTCTGACTATCAAAAGGAGGCAGCCAGACAACTCTCCAATACCAAATTCTACTACATGCAGATGGAATACAAGCTGTCAGGAACACTATCCCTGATGATGCCACAGCACAGCTGGCTGCTGAGCTCTGTGCCTTTATACTTACACACAACTATTTCAAATTTGATGACAATATATATCTCCAGATCAGTGGCACTGCTATGGGCACCCGCATGGCCCCACAATATGCCAATATCTTCATGGCCGACCTGGAAAAACGCTTCCTCAGCTCTCGTCCACTCACACCCCTTCTCTATCTACGCTACATTGATGACATCTTCATCCTCTGGACCCATGGGAAGGAGACTCTGGAAAAATTCCACCATGATTTCAACAGCTTCCACCCCACCATCAACCTCAGCCTGGACCAATCTACACGAGAGGTCCACTTTCTTGACACCACGGTGCAAATAAGTGATGGTCACATTAACACCACCCTATATCGAAAACCCACCGACCGCTATGCCTACCTTCATGCCTCCAGCTTCCATCCCGGGCACATCACACGATCCATTGTCTACAGCCAAGCACTGAGGTACAACCGCATCTGCTCTAACCCCTCAGACAGAGACCAACACCTACAAAATCTCCACCAAGCATTCTCAAAACTACAATACCCGCACGAGGAAATAAGGAAACAGATCAACAGAGCCAGACGTGTACCCAGAAGCCTCCTACTGCAAGACAAACCCAAGAGAGAAACCAACAGGACTCCACTGGCCATCACATACAGCCCCCAGCTAAAACCCCTCCAACGCATCATCAAGGATCTACAACCCATCCTGGACAACGATCCCACACTTTCACAGGCCTTGGGTGGCAGGCCAATCCTTGCCCACAGACAACCTGCCAACCTGAAACATATTCTCACCAGTAACTGCACACCACACCATAATAACTCTTGCTCAGGAACCAATCCATGCAACAAACCTCGATGCCAACTCTGCCCACATATCTACACCAGCGACACCATCACAGGACCTAACCAGATCAGCCACACCATCACTGGTTCATTCACCTGCACATCCACCAATGTAATATACGCCATCATATGCCAGCAATGCCCCTCTGCTATGTACATCGGCCAAACTGGACAGTCTCTACGGAAAAGGATAAATGGACACAAATCAGACATTAGGAATGGCAATATACAAAAACCTGTAGGAGAGCACTTCAACCTCCCTGGCCACACTATAGCAGACCTTAAGGTGGCCATCCTGCAGCAAAAAAACTTCAGGACCAGACTTCAAAGAGAAACTGCTGAGCTTCAGTTCATCTGCAAATTTGACACCATCAGCTCAGGATTGAACAAAGACTGTGAATGGCTTGCCAATTACAGAACCAGTTTCTCCTCTCTTGGTTTTCACACCTCAACTGCTAGAACAGGGCCTCATCCTCCCTGATTGAACTGACCTCGTTATCTCTAGCTTGCTTGCTAGCACACATATATATACCTGCCCCTGGATATTTCCATTACATGCATCTGAGGAAGTGGGTATTCACCCACGAAAGCTCATGCTCCAAAACGTCTGTTAGTCTATAAGGTGCCACAGGATTCTTTGCTGCTTTTACAGATCCAGACTAACACGGCTACCCTCTGATACCTGGTAATGAAGGTGGGGCCTGGACTCAATGACCTTTCAGGGTCCCTTCCAGTTCTATGAGATAGGTATATCTCCACATATTAGTGGAAATGCCAGCAGACTGACAGGGTACTTCCAGGCTACCCGCCTTATCGGTGGGTAGCGATCAATTTCTCGGGGATCGATATATCACATCTCATCTAGAGGTGATATACTGATCCCCGAACGCGCTCCCCGTCGACTCCAGAACTCCACCAGCACGAATGGCAGTAGCGGAGTCGACGGGGGAGCCGCAGACATCAATCCCGTGCTGTGAGGACCCAAGGTAAATCGATCTGAGATACTTCGACTTCAGCTACGCTATTCGCTTAGCTGAAGTTGCGTAACTTAGATCAATTCCTCCACCTCCCCCAGTGTGGACCAACGCTTAGACTCAGGCAGCTGATTTCTACTGGTATCTGTAGGATCCAACTGAAATAACACTAGCCCTAATAACCGCTAGCTCCAACAGATCCACTGCTCTGTTCCAAAACCTAGCTGAGCAACTGAAACCAGTTGACAAATTTCTATGGAATTTCCACTAGAGGTCGCATTTACCTCAGTGGACCTTCCTATGCAGCAAGGGCTTAGCTGGGCTGAGAACCCCCGCAAGGTATTGTGTAGCAGCAAGTCCCAGTGACGTCTGTGGGATCTGAAGACACTTCACGGCAGTGCTTAGCAAGGCTTAATCACAGTCGGACACCCTTTTTTATAGCTTCATGCTGGACAAATTAAGAAACTAAAAACTCACAAGCTGCACAGTCAGAAGAACGAGAACGCCCACCCTCAGGCCACAGAGCCAGATTCTGCTCTTAGAGATGCTGGAGTGAATAAATGAAGTGATTCTAGATTTACTGAGAGCAGAAGCTGGCACAGAAAGATGGAGACACATGGAACTCGTGCAAAGAGATGCCACCGTTTTGCTTCCAGGGTGCATCTTCAGAGCCGCAGTTCCCAAAGAAATGCAGAAGTCTGAAAGCTGCATTAAGCTGGCTGTCTGATCACTCAGACATCCTGTTTATTCCAACGTCGCTGCATCCCTCTGGAACACATGGGTGGAGAGTAAACTCATTGCTATAAATGATCTTTACCAATGGCCAAGAGTTGGTGGTGGGGAGAACATTTTAAAATGCTGAAGTTTAAGGGACTGTAGGGGAATAAAGCTGTGACAGTGAGTAGAACAGAAGGGGACTGAGGGCCTTGTCCAGCTCCCAGTGAGGTCAAAAGGAGCCTTTTGTTGACTTCAGCGGGAGCTAAACTTCAGAGAACACACAAACCTTGTGACACGTGTAAACCAAAATATTCAAGCTTCTGTTTACCACCACAAGTCTAATCACATGGCACCACCCATCAGCATGTGGTGTACACTGGCCACATAAATCAAAAAGCTAAATTGGACGACTGCAGTGCCCATTGCTTGAAGTGATTTTGCATTTATAGGGAATATTGTACTGTTACTGTCACAGGAATCAAAAGGATATCGAGGAAATACTGGAGCCTGCATAATCTCCTCTAACCAACAGAGCCTTGCAACCATCATTGTATGAGCACTGCATTCTTTTACGAACACAGAAGGCAAAATGGCTAGTCACAGACTATAAGGTTAGGACACCTACAGCCAGAAGAGCTAACATAATCAGCGTTCTAAATATATAAGTAATAATTACGTTCTGCACTAATTTAACTTCTTCCATATATGGCTCTGATGGTGCTTTATGACCCTTAATGAATTATGCCTCACAAGATTGCTATGAGACAACAAGCTACATTCTTTCCCATGTCAGAGACAAGGAAACTGGGATACCAAGGTCAGACACTTGTCCAAAGTATGGCGGCAAAGTTAGAAACAGAATCAGTCTTATCAGTTCTCATTACCAGTCCTGAACTCTACACATTAAACAAAACTTTTCTCCCTTCCTTAACTCGACCAGAGGAGCTAGGTACTGTGGCGTGTAAGGTCAAGAGACTATTCTAATGTCTCTTGGCGGAGAATCTAATCAGCTACACTATCCACCATCAGTTGAGGAGCTACGGGCAAAGTTGCAGTCATGATTCTGTATTTCCTGGCTTCTGAGGATTCAAGCCAGCCATTAATGTTATTTATAGGTTCCTGTGTATGAATTTCCATTTGTTTGTCTATTTAAAAGCAATTAGGTGAAAAAGAAACTCCTGGAGCACAGAGAAGTTTTTTAAAATGCGTATTAATGGTCTGAAGGATCTAAAATGATCAACAGCTCCTTTGGAGACATACCAGAGTTTCCTTAAATGCTTATTGTGTAAATATTTAAGGTACTTCATAAAATTCCTACAATGTACTTAGCAGGCCATAAATCTCTATGTCAGAACCATTGCTGTGTACCAATTAAGCACATGCTTCACAATTTTTAAAACTACAAACACAGACATTTTCGAAAGCTAATTCTGGACCCAACAGACCATAAGGTCTCCTTAAACAGTTACAGTCGATTGTGACAAAGAGCCTTTAGAGAACTGAAGAATGCACGCCATTCCTCCGCTACACTTACACACTGGGTGCTCCTCATGCTAAAATTCAGCAGGAAATAATTACTAACCTGGTCCACCTCTCTCTCCCCACAGAAAGGAGTGTGGATGTGTAATAAACCATTACAGTAAACACAGCTCCAGTGGTCACTCAATATTTTTTCCAAACTACCTACAGTAGCCACACAATAGCCTGCATTATGGATGGAAGACCTGCAATTTTTCAATTTAAAATACACTGCTAGATTTTTTTTTTCAGTAAGAGCAAAAATAATGTAAATCTGAAACAAGTCACTTCTATTTGTTTTGCAGTCCTACAGATTCAAGAATGAAATGATTTTCTTTCAAATGCCATGTGGCAGATTTAAAGCAAAGCCTCATTTGTTTTAGTTGAATTCTAAACAGGGGTGCCTCCAGGCACCAGTGCAGCAAGCACATGCCTGGGGTGGCAAGCTGTGAGGGGCGGCCTACCGGTTGCTGTGAGGGCAGCAGGCAGGCGGCTTTTGGCAGCACACCTGCGGGAAGTCCGCCAGTCCCGAGCTTCGGCGGCAATTTGGCAGCGAGAACGCCGATGGCGCGGCACCAGCGGACCTCTCACAGGCGTGCTGCCGAATCCGCATGATCAGTGGACCGCCCGCAGAACCGCTGCCAAAAGCCGCCTGCCTGATTCTAAAACACTTCCCTGCTGCAATACAGGTGTTCATAACAGAAACACTACAGCACCAGTGGATGCTGCTAGAATAAACCATATTCCCAACAGGTGAATACTTGCTTTTGTAAAGGAAAAGATGTTGCAACAACTAATACATCTGTAATCGGTAAACTCTGAAGAATGTGCAGTAATTTGCTTGATCACAGCAAGTGACCAAGCTTAACTAAAATTCTTAAATAAAAGCAGATCATTCTAACTAATGGGCCAAACAGCCATTTAGCAGTTCTCCATTAAATGGTTTCTTTACTGCAATTTAGGTTTCTTTGAGGCCAAAAAACAAAACAAAACAAAAACCTCTCAAGAAACTGAGATAGGGAAATACAAGATTACTAAAGTTGCAAATTAACGGCATTGTATTGTGTCTGATGAAGCGCAAAGAAAGTCCCTGAAGACTTGGATGGCAGTTAAAGGCTACTCTTTTAAAGATGAAAGTGTACTATTCAATTAAATGGTTAAATAACACTATCTTAGACTAAATCATTTAAAGGCTTTCACATTCCTTGCACTTCTAGCACTGTTCAATTTTTATTTATTGTTGTACCCTCAGCAATGTGAATGGTGCCATTTGAGGCAACCGCCTTTGGAAAAGGTAAGTTGTGTCAAGCCATAAAAGTTCAATATGTGCTTGGTACCCAACCCAATTATATGGTGGGCAGCCTGCACTGGTTTTCTAACCAGCGTTATTTTTTTTTCAGTTTATTCTAAACCACTCCCCAGTATGAACTCCAGTAGCTGAATCCGTGATACTGATGTAAGTCCAGAGAAGCTCCACTGACTTCATGTGTGCTGGATTTACACCACTGTAACTGAGAGCAGAGTTTGGTTCTGGGTACTCAATTCTCTCTTTTTTTAAAAAATGAGCCGCCCACTTTAAATGCCATTCTCTGCCATCAGTTATTAAATAGCTAGCTCTCTCCTGACTTCAACAGAGAGTTTTCAATCAATGGCATGAGACAGCGCCACGAACCTAAAATTCACCAGATAAAATTTTATGTCACAATAAAAAAAAGTATCAAAATGAGAGGGTTCTTTCTAACGAAACAAGTTGCCACTCTTGATCTTGTCTATAAACATTTTGATCATCTCACACTTCTCACAGACTGCATTGCATTCAGGGAGTTCTAGTATTAGGTCTTTATACAGCCAACAGAGATGCAATAGGAAGTACCTTCTGGTTTGGTATACACACAAAGCGTCCAATGCTTTGAGGTGGCCTTATCATCTAGGACAGTGGTTCTCAAACTTGGGCCGCTGTTGTTCAGGGAAAGCCTCTGGCGGGCCGGGCTGGTTTGTTTACCCGCCGCGTTCGGAGGTTCGGCCAATCACAGCTCCCACTGGCCGCAGTCCGCCATTCCAGGCCAATGGGGGCCACAGGAAGTGGCGCAGGCCGAGGGACGTGCTGGCCGCCCTTCCTGCAGCCCCCATTGGCCTGGAGCAGCTAACCACGGCCAGTAGGAACCGCGATCGGCCGAATGTGCAGACACGACAGGTAAACAAACCGGCTCGGCCCACCAGGGGCTTTCGCTGAACAAGCGGCGGCCAAAGTTTGAGAACCACTGATCTAGGATGATATTTTCAAAAGCACTGAAGTGAGTTAGGAGTCTGAATCCCTGTGCCTCCACTTTAGTTTGGGCTTAAAACTGTGCTGGAAATTAACTGTCCATGCAAATACTACCTTTAAACATCTAGCTATTTCCAAGCACAAGCAAAGATGCAGGTACCTAAATACTAGCATTTGTGCCCTTGCTTAATTGCACCTGCAAAACTGAAGGTTCTTTTTACACATTTCACCCAGATTGTTTTTCAGTGTGTCTGAAAACAACACACACATACCTGGTTTCAAAGCAGGAAAAAGAGAACCCCCCAACTGCTGACATAAATAGGATGGTCTTTTTAAATATAAATACAATTCACAAGCCTCACCCAATCAGAAGTGCCAGTCCTTAATTAGAAAGCCTACTTACTCAGGCTGCGGCTGGATTATTCAGCATGCTGCGGTAGGGACTAGTTTGCCAGCTATAACTTGTATGATTCTACCCAAAATGCCATTTACCAGTAATAGCATCAATAACATCAACTCATAATTCAAATACCACAAACCCCATTAAAAAGTGAACAGTTGTACCAGGACGTGCAGTTTCCAGTAACACACGGTGTCAAGCGTGTAAACAATGGGTTGAATTCAGGTGGCCTTGAGGATGTGAATTAATTGACGCTGGCACATGGGAGACCCTAACATTCAGAATCACGTCTCACCTTAGAATCACTTTTTAAAAACAGGAGCTGCTATTAAGTTGTTTTGCAGCTTGAAGGATCCACATGTTTGAATTGCCAAGAACAGACTGTTAGCCTGTTGGTTAAAAAGATTCTTCTAACATTCTGAAGTTTTCCTGCACCCACAGAACTTGCTGAAGGTTTTCTCTTAGGTGCACAAAACACTTGCACACAAAACCCTGCTTCATTCTGTCCTGGGTTCATGACCAGCCTTGTAGTGTTGCATCTACCAGAACAGTCTTGCCTGCACCACTGAATATTCACACTGCTCTTCCCCTTCTCTTTGTTAAGCAGGTTCACTGTCTCCACCTTCTCATTTGCTGCAGGAAATTAAGGCTTGCAGAGGACCTCTTGAGTTAGTCAAGAGAGTCACTGACTGCACAATGAAATCCTGAAGGCAAAAGGCAGCAGCACAACATACAAGAGGAGAATGAAACCCAGTCTTCCTTCATCCACATGAGTTGGCTTCATACCTTTGGTTGTGTGGCTGTCTGCTTTGTGGCCTATCACAATATCAGAGTGTGAGTGTGTGTGTATACACACACCTACAGAATACTTCTTACCATTCCAATAACTTGAAG
Organism: Gopherus evgoodei; assembly: GCF_007399415.2. Taxonomy (NCBI): domain Eukaryota; kingdom Metazoa; phylum Chordata; order Testudines; family Testudinidae; genus Gopherus; species Gopherus evgoodei. Next base: position 5,523,775 of record NC_044331.1, read on the forward strand.
ATGAAGCTTTTTTTCCTGCTTCCATTCCCCACATTCTCCTTGTGCACAGAAAACCCCTTGGCCCTGATCCACAGATCTGGCTGAACTGTTAAGACTGCAATGTAACTGGAGGTGGCCGTCCGTGGCAAAGGGAGTGCTCTTTTTGAAAGCTGAGCAGAAGATTGTGTCCTGGAAATACACTCTTTAGCATGGGACACACAACTCCATTCTGAGTTATACATGTCAGCTCTGTTCCCAGCCCATAACTTTCATATTAGAACAGCCATTCATTCCTGAACTCTTTAAAGTTCACAGCCAATTCGATTTTCCACTCATTTTCACAGTGGTGTACAGCACAGAGACTTGTTATAAGAAATGGGCAAACAGTAATTTGAGCTAAATGGTGCAAAGGGGGCGGGGGAACCAATTAGAGCTGTGCAAAACTTCCCTAATGAGACCCCAGACTAAGCCAAACTCACCTGGTTTCAGGTTTCCTGACAACTCCAGAAAGATAAATATGTTTGTAATTCTTTTGGTGAATCTGGGCCAAGTTTCTAGCAAGCCAGTGCCTGCGATTGAAATAAGGGAAAAAACACAGCAGTTTTAACCAAAAACCAGGAAAAAAAATACTTGGCAGTTTTGGACAAGTTTTGTTTTATCGCAAAACTCAGGGCTCAGACTCCCATGATTTTGAAAGTGCTGAGATTTGTAGAGCTCTGTACCAACCCAGTCCCTGGACTAATTTTAAACATTTCCACAGGCATATTTTCTTGTCAGTCAAGGTTTGTCATTCTGGAAACGAAAAGGAATAAAAGCCTTCTTATGAATGCATGGCTGAAAAACCCTATGATATATGGAGATGACTTCCAGCTTACTTCATTACCTTGCAGCGAAGCACACCTTCTGTTCACAGAGACTTCAACACAGTCACACCAAAAGACTATTCACACACACACAGCTTCAGAGGTCTTTGCTCCTGCTGCTAAGTCGGGTTTGAAAAGCAGGATGCTTGGCCAAGGCCTCTCTTCCCTCAAATAAACAATCCACAAGCTTATTCAAAACAGACAGGCATCACTGTGGAAGTACTCCAGTCGCATTATTTCCAAACCCTGATTCCAGATTTATTCACCTCCCCACGGGAATTCCACTGGGCTAGAGAGCATCTTGGAAACTGAATACTGGCCAGAGCAGCCAAACAACAGTAGTCTATGAGAGTGAGGCTGAAAGGATAATGAAATAGACGCCCCACATATGAACACTCTACCTTTTCCCCAGTGGAGCAATTCAATCATTATCCCATACGCAGACGGCCACTGGATGGGACTAGCATGCCACAGGCTCAGAAACTCTTTGGATTGTTCAGATTTTTACCTGCATCTGACTCTGTGAGTTTTACCCATCAGAAGAAAGGCACTAAAAGAGGAACTGTGGATACAGGGTCCCCAGGCACTACAGTAATACAAACAGGCAAATAATAATAATATGAAGTGGCTCAGGGCTGCTAACGCCTTTAGGTGACTGGTTCAAATCCATCCTGTGACAGTAGCTGGTCAACTGAGCACTGTCTGTTCACACAGTGGTCTCAGACCAGCTGCACACATCACAAGAATGACCACTAAAACCAATCAGGAGGGCCAGGGACTGACCGACGATGGAGGACACACTGCCAAGTCAAAGTTGATGCAGCTTGATGGGGCACTGTAGGGAAAGCTACCTAGCGGCTGGTGATGTGGCATGTCTTGTAGAGCGTATCAGCCTGTTTGCATGACAATCAGCGCTACATTCACAGATAAAGAGGAAACAAGTAAACCTACTAAAAGAAGGCTCATGGCTACTACTGCTAACATGAAGAAAAGGGTATAAAACAAAGGTTCTCTTTATAGCCATGGAATCTATGAGACAAATTCAGCTCCCAGGTAAGTGAACAAAACTCCTCTAAGGTCACACTGGGGCTGAAAATGGCTCCTTGTCCTTTGCGGAGTCAGCCTGGCACCATATGCAACAGATACACTGTTTGTTAGACTCTTGTCCATACTGTTGAGGAAGAGATTTTCTGTTTCGCTGCGAAGGTGAAGAAGATCACGCACATTCTGATCTCTTGGGAGTGAGTTCTGGATTCACGAGCCGGGCACCAAGGAAGTTCTGTCTTCAGCAAACACCAGTCTCACTCAGAGGTGAAAGCAAGCCAGTACGGCCCGGTACAGCATACCAGCAAGAGCCAGTATGCTGTGCCAGTCCGCACCAGCTTCCGTGGTGGGAATTTAAAGGGCTCTGGGTTCCCCACAGCGGCAGGGAGCCCAGAGCCCTTTATATCCCACCAGCAACTTGGATGCCAGGCTGGGGCCGGGATTTAAAGGGCTTAGAGCTCCCCGCCGCAGTGGGGATCTCAGAGCCTTTTAAATCCCACCCGTGGCTTGGCGGCCGGGCTGGGGCCGGGATTTAAATGGCTCAGGGCTCCCTTCAGCGGTGGGAGCTCCAGGTCCTTTAAATCCACGCCCGAGCTCGGCTGCCAGGCTGGGGCCAGGATTTAAATGGCCCGATGCTCCGTGGCGGCCGAGCCCTGAGCCCTTTAATTTGCCCCTGAGCCCCAGGGGCTCCCAGCCACCTCTACAGCTGGGAGCCCCCGGTTGATTTAAAGGCCCTGAGGCTCCCAGCCACAGCCAATGCCCCAGGGCCTTTAAATCTCAAGAGGTCCCGCCTCTTCTGGTTGAGGCCACACCTCTTCCGGATGAGGCCACGCCCCCCGCAGGATTCTGGCAGTACCGGTAAGTCCTGTAAGTTACTTTCACCCCTGCTCTCACTCCTAGGGCAGGCATCTCTATTGCCCCAGAGGAATATATGTGTCATGGAAGGCTGTTATCACAAAGGGTAAAGCGGTTGGTTCCCTTGGGTAATTTACACGGATGGCAGGGAGGGATCTGAAGCGAGAACCAAGAGCCTGATGACCGGTTATTATTTCATCAGCCTTTTTGTTTTACCAAACCAAAGGAAATCGCTTAAGGGGAACGGTGGATATAGGAAGTGGCTCAGTCACTGGTTCCAATCCATCCCGAACTGGCAGTTGGCAAAGAGAATGGAGCACTAGGATGATGAGCTCTAAGTCTGTCTTGCTGAGGAAACTGATTGCTGCCCCCGAACCACATGTAGTTTTTTAAAGATCAGTGCATTCGTTACCATCATCACTGCCCCAGGAATGAATCCTAAAACACTTCGCAGAAATTGTAACTTTCCAGTAAGATTCTTCAGACCATCCAACTGAAATGAACAGAAAATTACATCTCTGCTATAGACTTCAATATCAGAAAGCCTAGAGAAATACATTCTCTGATGAATTCTATAGCTCCTTAGTATACTTTCTATAGAAACCTATTGGTTTAATCCCTACTCAATTCTACGGGGCTTTCCCACGTGAGGAGAAGGAGCTGGAAACTCCACAGTATTGTGGACACTTCCCATCCTAATCTGTTGTGAATCATACTGCTGTGCAATGGCTTGATTTCACCCTGGAGGTGGTCACATTTCAGCAGCGGGTGGAGTGATTATTGCAGAGATATGATCTATACAGCAGATCCAGCAGAATATATCATCTGTAATATAAACATAATTCTCTGTATATGTTTGGGCTACATTTCAAGTTGAAAACTTTTCTAGTGCAAGCACTTCCAGCCAGTGTGAGGCACGAAGGGCCCGATTTTCAAATATATTGAGGCCCCTAAAGATGCAGATCGGTGTGTAGTGGGATACTTGGGAGAACCTAACCAGGACACAGAAATTCCCTTGAGGTTCCAGCATGCCAAACTTCTTTGGAAGGTTCTCCATAAATCTGAAGCAACACATGTTTACATGGACCAATGGTAAAGGGGGAACCCCCCTGAGAATATTGTATGTTTCAAAGGCAACAGACCCAGGAGCAAAGCATTTTGAAGGCTATGAGAGCTTAAAGAATGCCAGACAGGCACCAAGAAACAAGCAATGAACATGCACTGGCGTTGCTGTAAGCCAATTTCAACCTTGTCAGGCCTCTGCACACAGCTTGCTCCTGCCTGCAAGGGAAAATTCATTTTCATAGTCAGCTGTTTCCAATTGGGTACTTTTCACAGCCTGCCCTAACTACCTGGGGGTGGGAGGTTGGAGAGTGTAACGATTTCAATAATATTGTGTATAAATCTCAATAAGAGTGGAAAAGGGGGAAGGGCAGAAAACAAGATTTTTATACACCAGGGTACTATGGAAGTTCAAACTGCAGCTGATCTAGGATTATCTTTTAGCTCTCAAAAAATGTTCTTAGTGTTATTTAGTTTGTCCTCATTTAAACTGGGATCGCTGGTATAATACAAATAAATCTCTCAAACACAGTCTATTCATTTGGATCAGCTGGGTAACACAATCCAAATATAATTTGCCACAAAGGAAGCATTTACATTCAACGTGGATAACAAACTTACATTTTTTAAATAATGCCTACAGTCGTTCTGTATTCTGCTATTAAAGCAGTTCCCACAAGCCTCACGATACTTAAGGATCCGAAGGCAGTTCTATTACTATCTTTTTATCCTGCGTTTAAAAAGCAGTAATTAAAATTTGCACTCCACTGAAACTCTGCATACAGATATCAATGTGGTATAAAACTGCTTCCTGTCACTTCATATTTTAATTTAATATAACCTGTTCAGATATTGATCCAATATACACGTGCAAAATATGTTATGTTTGCCAGTTTCTGACATTTTTGCATTCAGAACTAGATTACTTTTGGAAAAAAATTTTTTTTAAGAGCTGAGCCTTTCAGTATTTTTGTATTAAATGGCCATCTACTGGTGAACCATGATTGGTTCAAATCCAGCTCAGGTAGGTAGCTTCTGTAGCCATCAGAAAGCTGGTGACTGAGTGAACTAAACCAATTGTCTCAGTTCAGTTATTAGTGGCCAGTTGTCCGCAAAGCTCAGAATCCCCCAGCATGTTCCTTTGGCTGACAGTCACAACAATCAGCCCAAGGACTAAATGATCATGGAGACTGAAGTGTTCTTTAATCCTTCCAGTGCCACTGCCTATACGCTCCTGTTCTGCGAAGAAAGAGAAACCTTTTGTCTCCTATGACTGCCCCATGCAACTCCTTTGCCTAGCCCCGAAATTCACACTTGAAAAAAAGAAACAGAAATCAGTTTAACAGAGATCTCAATGTTTGACAACTACTGTTATCTTTTATTCCTAAAGGAATCTGACATGTACCATAAGCTCGTTCTTACAAGAAGGGATGCAGTTGGCCATGGCAGTAATTATTTTTTTGCAGTTGTCTCATTTTTTAAAATTGTTTTACATGACCGCTTGGGAATTTTTTCAGTGTGTTTGGAAACCAATTTAGAATGAGCTCCTGCAGCCGCTCTGCATGCAGAACCTAAATGGATGTTGTCAATGCATTTAGTTTCTGCATGATCTAGCCTATGTTCCTCTTTTTAGGGAACTCAGAAATACAGGTCTGTTTACTGCGAGTTCTGCAATGCTGAGGCCTATTGCTGGATGGCAAAGGAGGAGGTAGACATGGCGTTTCAGCCAGGCTCTGACTTTTCTGACCCTAGCCACAGACTCTGGGGAACTCATTCTCTCTCTCTCAGTTCCTTATCTGTACACAGGATAATAATACTGTATTGTTTTCCCCACCTTCTGATTGTCTGTTGAGATTGTATATGTCTCAGGGCAGGGACCGTCTCCTACTATGTGTTTGTAGAGGACCTAGCTTAATCCCGTAATCTCGTTGGAGCCTCAAGCAACTGTTCTTCAACCCTTAGCCAGAGTCAGCCAAAGAGATCATTTGCCATTTGGTCCATTCCTGTGCGACCACAAGGGATTGACAGGACAAGAGCCCAACACGGAACAGACTTGACGCACCCATGTAATAGGGGGTCTGCCTGTGGGCCGCTTCCACTCCTCGGTCAGTGGAATTTTTATCCCAGATGTTGCAAGCCTCCTGGAGAACAGCATTCCCCGGAATGTCTTGCAGCATTCTGGCAACATGTCCGAAAAGCATAAGACGCTGTCTGCAGACAATGGTCCCAGTAGTCTATAAGCAACTACTGAAATATCAATAATTATTAATATTAATCCACATCTGACGGTGTATTTTTAGAAGAGTGTTGGAACAGCATTTGAGTGTGTTGTATTCTGCGGGTATTTTTGCTAATATGCTAAACAAGGAGAGTGCAAAAACTACAGGATAAACACTTCCCAGCAGCTAATACACCAAACCCAGCCACAAGGCAACAAACAGGGAAAATTCTTCTTATTCCTCCCAAAAGAGCAATATATTAAGGAAGTGGGGCAGGACAGTGGTAATGGAGGAAAATACCTTCCTTCGGTCTGGCGTTAAATCAGTCACTCAGTTTGAAATAGACTGTTTCTCTGTTAGGTAAACAGACAAACCAACAACATGGATTCCTTTAATTTCCTATGTCCTCGGACAAGAGTTGATGGATGTTTATGAATGAAAGATATACCCTTCCACGTCACAACACAGGTCCATCATGGCAACACCCTGATGACAATGTATGATGTTCCACTCTGATAATGCAAACATGCAAAAGTCAATGGACGCTATGCTGTCCCAGAAGATACTATCTTTCAGTTCCCTTTATGCTATCTGCTTATGCCTTGAAACGTGAGCTTTGATTTCCTGTGCCCTAGCACGTATGTTTAACTAAAAATGTTATTACTAGTCACAAACTAATCCAGCTCTTGTAAAACTCAGCCACAATGTTTTGACTGAATGGCCACCTACAGCAAAGAATTCCGCAAGACGGATACACGTTGTTTGAAGAAGTCATTCCTTTTGTTACAGGCTGAAGAGTGACCATTCATTTCATGCAATGATCTCATGAAATAATGAAATTGTTTCACGTCTAGTCACTGCATAGGACAGTTTGGGCAGAGGTTTGTTGGGACTAGTGCCAAAATTTGAGGATCTGTAGCTTCAGCCCACATTTTCCGTGCTCTCCAGCATCTAAGTTTCATTGATAAAAGTTTCTCCTCTCACACCTGTGCAAATCAGGTGTGAAGCCATGAAGCGCGGGAAGGATCAGGCACAAAGTCTCATTGTAGCAATATTTAGAATGGGATGAAATGGTGCCCTGATGCAAGAGGGTTCAGTGTAGAGGGGGACAGATTCTGTTCTGATTTACAATGCTTGCACCGCCACTGAAATCAATGGTGTTGCAAGGCAAAATGTAGCCCTATAGGAGGTGCATCCATTTACACCAAGGTTCATATTCTCAGACAAGTGACTGGAAGCCAGGCACCCCATCTTAAGTCAATGTAGTTCCATTTCAAGGGAGACATGGTTGTGGTTTGGGGGAAGAGAGTATCAGTATGCAACAAAACAAAAAGTAAGCATCCAACAAACCCCAGTATTAAACGGTTCCTACTTGATCTTGTCCACTCAGATGACAAACATTCCATTGGCCAAATTTCCAAACAGCCTCCAATTTTTGCACTTCCAGTTTCACACACCACCTTACTACGGATAAAAAACAGACCGACTATGCATCCCTGACATATGTGCAACATATGTGAGCAAATGTGTGTGCATGAATGTGCATATATGTGCGTGCACACACACAAATATATATACTTTGCAGATTCTGGCTGCAATTTTCCAGGTGCCTAAAGAATCTAGATGTTGCAATTTCTATTAAGTACGAGAACTGGGCATCCAAATCCGTTGCTGGCTTTGAAAATGTAAGCCTCATTTTTTTTCCTGAAGATTTGAACTCAGCCAGTCACTGAGGCTTCCACCAAAAGCAACAAGCCTCATGGGCAGTGTATCTCAGGGTCTAAAACACGAAGTGTGAGTGAGCCTTTGAAGCAAACCCCTTCAAAGAAGGACACATACCAAAAGTCGCTGAGGTTTTCTGCACAAACAAATTCAGTATGGCAAGAGCAAAACTAATTTGCAAAGATCTTTAATGTTAAAAGTTTCAAATGACTGACCCTTTCAAGCACAGCTGAATTCAATTCCAGCTCAAAAGATTCATATAGCTGGTTCTGAGTGGAAAACACTAAGAGTATTTTAAAAATAATTACCTGAAAACTTTAAAAAGCCACCAACTTTTTTTGTTTCATAAAGCAAAGGAGCTGCACAGAGTGTTTCCATTCTAATACCAGCTCTGTGTTTGTACATACTTGTGCTGACATTTCCCTTTCATTAAAATAGCTCAATTGGGGGGCTGGGGGGTGAGGAAGACAAAACAACTCTCCATGCATATAAGATCTTTACCTTACTTTGTACATGCAAAAGAATTTCCTTGATCTCCTTCAGAGTGGAAATTTCCATAGATCTCAGGGTTACACTGCATGCAATTCACTTAGGAAAGTGTCCTGCAATATGGCAAAAACTGGTTCCATCTTTCACTTGTTTCTTTTTGATGGGAGATGGGCATAAATCTTTCCAGAATGGGCATAAATGAATTTAGTTAAGAGAATACAGATGTGACATTTTATTCACTGGGTGAACATGCAGGGTTGGAAATTTCCCAGGAAAAACTAATACCCAGTTTAAACCGGGAAACTGGGAACAATAACTGGATCAGTGTCCAGCAAGTTCAGCAAGCCCAGAACGAATCTTTTCATACTTCGGATGCATCCATTCAAAACTGAGGGACAGGCCTGGTCTACCTGCTAGGCCACAGCTGGTCTTCTGCTGTAGAATGTTGCATGGCTAAATGCACCTGGGCTGAGTCTGCAACTCTGCTTGCTTCTGACTGCTTAATGCTTCAAGTCCACAGCTCTGCATTACTGGCGTTTTTGTGGACCTGAACGTGCTTGACTTTTGCTTATTACAATATTGAAAACTGAAATAGGAGTCATGACATGGGTAACTTCCTTGAAAAAATACCAAACCAAAAACATAGACATTCCAATGTTCAATAGTCTAATTACATATATTAGTATCAGCCCCGCTTGCAATTTTACTTTAAATAAACAAACAAACTGGGCCTCACTAGTTTTTCCCAGGGCAGTAAAAACCACCTCTGGTAAACAGCATGCCAGCCCTGTGAAAACGCCTTGAAAGAGCTGCTCTGCCTCCATGCCAAACAGTTGTGGACTAGGCCTGCAGGTGCCTGGAGGCAGGGAGGAGATGGAGGAGAAAGAGGGATGGGGAGGAGACCGCTTAATACTGTGCAGCTGGCTATAAACAACAAACAGTTGCTTTAAACAGTTGGCAAAAAGACCTTAAACCACCACTTTAGGTTGACGTATTCATTCTTGCCAGTGACACATCAACCTGTTTGGTTAATAACAGCAGAAAACAGAAACTTCGCCTTTCGTTTCACTTGGCAGGCCACATAAGTTTGGACTCCAGTTTTTAAAAAGGAGAAAGTTGATGATACATTTGCCAGGGTCCCCCACACTGGACATTGTAAGCCACGATGCTGACTGTATTTAGAGACGGGCCAAAAAAATCAAGCACAAAAAAATGCCTTTCCTCCAAACTCCTGCACCCTTCGTCATGCTTTGGTGGGTCTGAACCATCTCTGGTTTCGATTCTGCACCCCCACCTCAAGTGCTGTTAAGTCCTAATGGGAACATTATGGGCCACATTCTGATACCCCTACACACAATGGGTGATATTCTGGCTCCCATCCCATGGCAAAACTCCCATGGACTTCAGCTGGGCCAGGATTTCACCCACAGCTTGCTCCATGTCGGGTTTGACAGCACTACTCAGGGAGTCAGGTATTACTTTGGTGTGAATAAGGGTGGAACAATCTAGCCCTTACTTAGTTTCAGTGGGACCAGTTGTGGAGTAAGATGGAGCAAGGAATTCAGAATCTGGCCCTTAAGAAATTACTTGTCTTTTAGAACTTATCTTCAACAGAAAGTTGCACCAGTATCAGCACAGTGAAACCAGTGCAAGAGTTTGAGTGGAGACTCTGATTTCTGTATAACAGCAGCTTATTTCCGTTTATATTAAGTTGATTAGGAACAGATCTAATTAAACTGATATGTGTATCACAACACACAAATGTTAAAGGCTAATAATGCAGACTTATGTGTGTAGACAATATGTACAATATTATGGCACCAAATAGAGAAGTCCAAGAAGTAGAAAACTATATTCCTAACAAGTGATATTAGCTACATCGTCCCCAGAAGTAGCCTATATATTCATGAATGTTACTTTCGTGTGGTATTTTAAAAATAGCAGTTGTTAGTAAATACGTAGCATCCTCCATCCACAAAGTTCCTAGCTCTGTGCTCAGATCCTTTCTCTGTAAATTCAGAAAGGGAAAAATTTTCCCTACCTATTAATTTTCTTTCTTCGAGATCTACTACTCCAGCCTGGGCTCAGGTTTCTGAACCAGTACAGAAGACTGAAGAGAACCTCCTTATAGAGAGGAGTCAAGTGTTTGGGCCAGATCCTCAGCTGGTCCAAATTAAAGTAGCTCCATTGACTTCAACAGCTGAGGATCTGGCCTATTTTCTATTTTATGCATATGGGTGACTCCCTACATGAATATCATTAAAGGCTGGCTGAGTTGTACGTGGTGGACATCCAATATATGGAAGAGGTGATTTAGTCAAACACAACTTACTGGTCTTATTACCAGGAGTAAGTGGGTGACATTCCATGGCCTGCCTTTTGCAGGAAGTTAGACTATCCAATGGTTCCTTCTGGACCTAAATTCTACAAATGTAGGGGAAAAAACCTAACATGTAGCTTGTTATATGTGTAACATGTAGTGTGAACGGCAGCTGCGAGGGTAAATGGGTGCGCCGTTTTAATGCTCAGAAATCACAACTATAAGAGATGCTTCTGGATTCAGGGGCCCGATTCTGTCCTTGTGTACGTACGTGCTGCTCCTGTTGGCTTGGCTGAAAGCTGTGTAGGTGTTCTCAAAGGCAGTGTTTGGCCCCAGTGAATTGGGATAACTTGTCATTCATTCAGAAGTGACTAAAACAGCATGGAGAGTTTACAATCTCAGCGGTCAATGTTTGCTTTCTCTGCGCCATGTGCACTGTCCAGGAGCAGCCAGGGATGTTCACAGATTACTGAGCCTCTTGGCTGGAAAGGATGACTCAACCAAGTCATGCTCCGAACTAGACAAACTCACATTTTCCCGGCGTATCGCCTCACAAACAGACCATTGTCTGAATCCAATGCTCTGACAAGAATGAAGAACAAGTGGTCAGTTGTCGAGGGTCACGCTTTGCAACAGTCACGAAAAGGAAGGAAGGAAGGCGAAGTGCTGCGGATTGGCACGTATGTCAACCTGGCACCTGTGAGGGTCAGAACCTCAGCTGGTGTAAATCAACACATCCCCGCTGAATGGAGCTGGTCCAGTTTACATCAGCTGAGGATCTGGCTCCAACGTTCAGAAATACATGTCCCCACACTGCTTTCTGTGCAACCTGGAGTGAGCCCCTTCTCTTCAATCAAGGAATGTTTGCAGTTTGTTTGTTTTTAATAGGTAATTATTTGAAGCAAATTGTATTAAAAACCAAAGAAAATGGTCAACTTTATTTTTTTTTTAACAAAGCCTTTAGCATTCTTTGGCTTTTCTATGGAAAAAAATCTCAAACTAGGCCCTAATAAATGGAAAGATCTGAAAAAAGAGTTGGCCTGCTGGAGCATTTTTCCTCCCCCAATGGGCTATGTAGATAAATCTGACACACTCACTACTAGAGCACTACACGTCCGCTGAAGAACCGGTTCCCAAGCCCAGGTATTTCAGATGAGGTTCTTCTCGGACATTATACAGCTTTTTAAAAGGGGTTTGTTCTTTTTGAAATCCCACTGGTTAACATTAAGCAGGTGACCAAAATTAGACAGGTGCTACTGCCCTCCCAAGTAAGCGACATTTCCTGTGAGAGGGAATTCATCGGAGGACATCACAATGCAGGAGAGAATGACGCTCCAGGACTGCAGTGGAAAGGTGGCCTCTGCTATGTGCTATCAGGAGGTGTCTAGCAGCAGGAGAAAGGCTCATGCCTACTCTTCCTCCCCAAAGGGTAGGGGGAGTGGAATGGGGAGGGCAGAAATCCTCCCAAATAAACGAAGCAGAGACTGTGAGGTTCCAAGTCTACAGCCACCCTAGCTGAGGCTCAGGGGCCCACTGCAATGGAAAACATGGGCCGCGGGGGCACTGGTGAAACAGCAGCTGGGAGGGGAAACGGGAGCTGCTGAGTTCAGGATCGGTGGCAGGAATAGTGAGGCAGAGAGCAGGCTGTACTGGGAAAGGAGGGAGCGGGGCTCAGATATGTTGAGAGGGGAAATGGTAGGAATGGAGCTAGGGAAAGGGAAAAGGTTCCTTGCGGAGCTGGATCAAGGATGGGAGACCTCCAACCAATCAACTACACAGCTCAGCTTCTGTGGCTTCCCAAAACTAAGCATGCTGATGTTGCCTCCCTCCAGCTGCAACACCAACTAAAGAAAAAAGAACCAGGAAAGTCATGACAAGAACATGACAATCCTCATTCCACCCTACCTTCTCCTCAGGAAGGGCCATGCAAATTAGGGACAGAGTGTCCCCCTTCAAATCTCTCTTTTCAGTATGCAGCTTTGGATAAGACATACCCAGATCCCAGCGACTTCAAAGTCATGCACACACTTCCATGTCATCCACGACAATAGGAAAGGGAGGGAAATGGTTTTAATAACCACTGACCCCCTTACACTCTACGCAGCATGTTCGGCCAAGCACAGAAGGCAATGTAAGTCCCAGTGCGGCGTAGCCTCAGGCGAGGTCTACACTACAGACCTATATCGGTATAACCACATGCGCAGGGGTGTGAAAAATTCACATGTAGTTACGGCGACCTAACCCCTGGTGTAGACAGCGCTACGCTGATGGGACAGCTTTTCCCGTCGACACAGCTACCGCTCCTTGGGGAGATGGGTGAACTTCGCCGATGGGATAAGCTCTGCTGTCGGCAGAGTAGCATCTTCACTTCAGGGGTATACTGGTGCAGCTGCACATGAAGACAAGCCCTTAGCCCACATCATTTCAATGAAGCATAACTGTTAAGAACATACGTCCCAGTGTCATTTGCAGCTGGGATGCCCCTGGTGGTAGCATGGTATACTGCAGCCACCTCAGTGTCAGAGCATCCACAATGAAACATCACTGTTGAGCTGAACAGAAAGAGAGTTTCAAAAGCTTCTCTGCTACTATGGCATTGAGCCTTTCAATTGTCTGGTGTTCTCTCAAGGCAAACCCCTCTGTGCTGGAGTAATGGGGTTAGAGGCTAGAAGGCAGTGAATAATCCCCTCACCTGAGTGCAAAGAGCAGGCGGAGCTGTTCGGAGGCTGCTACTTTAGCCTAAGAGTCAGAGTCACCTCCATGCTTCTGTTCCTTCCCTCTCAGGAGAGAATGGAGAAATCATATAGTAATAGATCTGCCAGCACTGTCCCCCCACCCCCGCCTCAAGGTCCCCTCTGCCCACATGGGAAGCACATGCAGCCGGGCCTCACCCTGCAATGGGGGTACCAGCCCTACGTACAGCCCCTGCAAATGCCACACAGCAGAACCAGAGGCGCCAACTCCATAGGTGCTCCAGGGCTAGAGCACCCACAGGGAAAAATTGGTGGGTGCTGGCAGCTCCCCGCCGCAGCTCGCCTCTGCCTCCTTCCCTGGGCACACCACGTGCCCGCTTTTCCCCCCTGACTCCCAGCGCTTGCACTGTGAAACAGCTGATTCGCGCGGCAAGTGCTGGGAGGGAGACGGGAGGAGGGAGAACGCGATGCGCTCTGGGAAGAGATGGGGCCAGGGCGGGGATTTGGGGAAGGGGTCCAATAGGGGCAGGGAAGGGGTGGAGTTGGGGCGAGGACTTTGGGGAAGGGGTTGGAATAGTGGTGGGCGGAGAAAAGGTGGAGTCAGGGTGCAGAAAGGGTGGAGTCAGGGTGGGGCCAGGAGCGAGAGCACCAAAGTTGACGCCTATGAGCAGAACTACACTGGTCCTGCAGCCCAATGGCCATCTGCCAGGAAGGGCATGTGGAGACAGGATTTCCCCCTTCACAGAAAATGGATATTCTGTGATCTGCTGATCCAATGACTTCAACTGGGTGTCTCCCATTCACACAGTGGAACAGCCTGTTAACATGCTCCAGGGTTTTATCGCTGGACATGGTCTAATCCCTGTTCCAAACCAAGGAGCTGTAAAGGCCATTACAACTCGGCATTTAATAATTTCAGAGGAGGTCAGCCAAGACAGGCATTTCCATGCAAAATATTTTTATACTTACAAGAAAACCAAACAGCAGTTTTCATCAGTCTTAGTGCTGATGGCTTATTGCACAACTCTTCTTTCAGCAGCAGGTCACTCCAGCCCTTCTTTCTGCTTGAGGGCTGTGCAGATACTTAACCAAAGCAACGCTTTCTTCAGATTAACCCTGGTAGCCTCTTTCTGAGGGAAGCGTCTGAGGCAGGAATGTGCGGGACAGGAAACGCAGCCCGCTGCTGGGAGAGAGCGCTAGAGAACGCTGGCGTTTTACATACATTCCCTACTTGTGGCTTCCATCATTCTGCAATTCCTTGCCTCTAGGGGGCAAGATATTTCTCAGGATATTTGCATAGTGGATCACTTTTCTGGCCAAAGGTGAACAGTGGGGAATAATAAACGCTGCCTTGATATTAACGGTTAGGAACAAACTTCTCTGGACCAGTGCCCTGTGGACGGAGGCCATGCATAATGGAGGCCAGAAAGCACATCATCATATGGCTGAGGATCCCAGCAAACAGACCCAACAAATGCGCTCAGCGTACGGCTATGTCCACACTGCAGTTACCCCACGTGAGCGGCACTGGGAATGGGCGGTGGAGGCACTGCCTCAGTATAGCTCCCAGGACGCACTATGCCTCAAACACAGAGCCTCTGGGAGTGCAGTCGCTGCTACCCCCAGCATACATTCCCTTCCTGGAGCCAGCTCCTTCCATAGCCCCCATATGAGGTGGAATGGGGCTCTCCTCATCCCCTCTGGAATGGCTCGCCCCACTGCAGGCACGAGCTTAGAGCAGATCCTGCACAAAGGACTAGGATTCCCTGCTTTCTCTTCCCCCTGACTTGCACATCAACCAGGGCAGGGCATAATTGAGCAGGAAGGTGGGGAGACAAACAGCAATGCGCATGTCTGTAGTCTCCTCCAACCCAGAGCCAAGCCTACTCTGCCAGTAAATTGTGGTCCCAGGGAAGCTAGGCAGTTCGAAGTCTTAGGCAGCACAGCCAGAAATGGTAAGGCCTGTACTCGTCAGCTGCTGAATCGCACAGTAAAATCCACACAAATATCCAGTGTTCCAGAGAAGGTGGTTTAACCATCAGGATCTCTGAAGAACGGCGGATGTTTTCCTGGAGTCACTTTTTTTTTTCTTTCCAGTTTGTCTTAAGAGGAGGGGGGGGTGTTGTTTTTTCCCCTTACTAAAACACGTCTCACACCACACACCCCTTTTAGACTTGAGCATCCTCCAGAGGTGAAATGCTGAGTTAGCTATCGGCTTCCAGGAAAGGAGGTGCCTTTGATGAATACCAATTCTACAGGCTTCAGACGTTTTGGTGTGCACCACGCTTTTAACAAGTTATTTCCGTGGAAAACCTTAGTAACTCAGTTATAAATCAAGCCTATAAACACTTCTCATCAAAGCACCAAAACAAAATATCTATTACTGTAATTCTGAAATCTAACTTCTCCCTACCAGTTCATATCAGAAGCCAGAATTTCTCCTTCATACCATTCACCATTTTCAAAGGTCGTAAATAAGTTATCTCCAGCATTCAGCAAATCTATTTACAAAGCAAAACACACACACACATACACACAGAAAAAAGTCAGCTCAAACGAAGATGTCCCATCAGACATGCACTATTTAAAAGACACAGCGGGAGTTACATCAAACACATTTTTACTACCTAGAAAGTCACATCCAGTTCCTAACAGGGAACAACATTGTAATGTTTTGGCTAGAAAGACTAAATCCATTTATTTTTAAATAAACTTGTTTATTTCCTGATGTTTCCTTTTTAAGTGTGATGCGTAGGTGCTTGGAGAAAGGAGGGCTATGATTATTCTGCAATTCAAGGTCAAACATCTTTACTACTCAATGAAACAGAGACAAAAACATAGTTTATCTGGGTGTTGTGCTTACTCAGAGAACTTCTACATGGAAAACATTCTCGTTCACTACTAAAA
Source organism: Gopherus evgoodei (assembly GCF_007399415.2). Taxonomy (NCBI): domain Eukaryota; kingdom Metazoa; phylum Chordata; order Testudines; family Testudinidae; genus Gopherus; species Gopherus evgoodei. The sequence continues at coordinate 5,539,928 of NC_044331.1, forward strand.
CCCGCTTCCAATTCCAGGTAAGAGGGGGAGGAACTGGTTAAAGGGGAGACTACAACGGGTCGTACTGAAGGGTGAACTGTCACACTGGAAGGAGGTTACTAGTGGAGTTCCTCAAGGATCAGTTTTGGGACCAATCTTATTTAACCTTTTTATTACTGAGCTTGGCACAAAAAGCGGGAATGTGCTAATAAAGTTTGTGGATGACACAAAGCTGGGAGGTATTGCTAACACAGAGAAGGACCAGGATATCATATAGGAAGATCTGGATGACCTTGTAAACTGGAGCAATAGTAATAGGATGAAATTTAATAGTGAAAAGTGCAAGGTCATGCATTTAGGGATTAATAATAAGAATTTTAGTTATAAACTGGGGACACATCAGTTGGAAGCAACAGAGGAGGAGAAGGACCTTGGAGTATTGGTTGATCACAGGATAACTATGAGCCGCCAATGTGATATGGCCGTTAAAAAAGCTAATGCAGTTTTAGGATGCATCAGGCGAGGTATTTCCAGCAAAGACAAGGAGGTGTTAGTACCGTTATATAAGGCACTGGTGAGACCTCATCTGGAATACTGTGGCCGTTCTGGTCTTCCATGTTTAAAAAGGATGAATTCAAACTGGAACAGGTTCAGAGACGGGCTACTAGGATGATCCGAGGAATGGAAAACCTGTCTTCTGAAAGGAGACTCAAAGAGCTTGGCTCGTTTAGCCTAACCAAAAGAAGGTTGAGGGAGATATGCTTGCTCTTTATAAATATATCAGAGGGATGAATATTAGGAAGGGAGAGGAATTATTTAAGCTTTGTACCAATGTAGACACAAGAACAAATGGGTATAAACTGGACACTAGGAAGTTTAGACTTGAAATTAGAGGAAGGTTTCTAACCATTAGAGGAGTGAAGTTCTGGAACAGCCTTCCAAGGGGAGTAGTGGGGGCAAAAGACATATCTGGCTTTAAGACTAAGCTTGATAAGTTTATGGAAGGGATGGTATGATGGGATAGCTTAATTTTGGCAACTGATCTTTGATTATCAGCAGATAAGTATGCCCAGTGATCTCTGATGGGATGTTGGATGGGATGGGATCTGAGTTACTGCAGAGAATTCTTTCCTGAGTGCTGGCTGGTGAGTCTTGCCCCACATGCTCAGGGTTTAGCTGATCGCCATATTTGAGGTCGGGAAGGAATTTTCCTCCAAGGCAGATTGGCAGAGGCCCTGGAGGTTTTTCGCCTTCCTCTGCAGCGTGGGGCATGGGTCACTTGCTGGTGGATTCTCTGCAGCTTGAGGTCTTCAAACGACAATTTGAAGACTTCAATAACTCAGACATAGGTTAGGAGTTTGTTATAGAAGTGGATGGGTAGGATTCTGTGGCCTGCTTTGTGCAGGAGGTCAAACTAGATGATCATATTGGTCCCTTCTGACCCTAAAGTCTATGAGTCTATGAGGAAGGGTAACTGTTTGTCTTTTTTGCAAAATGATCACTGAACCTTCACTTCACTAAGCTACTTCAATGGGAAAGTCAGTCCTCAAACATTGCCTGTCTCGGCTAGTTCACCTGTCCAAGCCAATGTCTCTCTGATTAGACAAATCAGCTTTGTTGAAAAACAAAGTGCTCTTGGAGTTACTGTTTCGGGCTGTCTGCAAATTCAGACAGGCATTGCTGCACAGTTCGCAGTGAGTTCTGGTTTGGAAGGCTTCCTTTGCAAATGTAAGGGTTAGAATGGATTTCTTTGTAAATCACACATGAGAGTCTGGAGCACAATGATGCCGCAATTTAAAAATTATCTGGAATGATGTGGCAAAGTATCCATGATTGCACTCTGCATGGTCCCTGGGCATCCCATTTAAATCAAAAGGAGCTACATGTGCATGTCTGAATGCAGAAGTGTGGTCTGCGGGGTAGCTCTGGTATAGCGGATTTGGCCCAGGCAAAACGCTCATGGGACCTAGCTCTGAGTGCCAGTTCTACCACTGACTGTTTATTTGACCCTGGAAAAGTCATTTCTTGGTGTCTCATTTTCCCATTTTTTAAATGGAGACAATGGTGATTTTTCACTTTTGTAAAATGACCTAAGATCTATAGAGAAGTGCAAGCATGGCCCTATGGTTAAGGGACTGGGCCGGGACTCAGGAGATCTCCACTCAATTCCCAGCTCTGTGACAGATTTCCTGGGTGACCCTGAACAAATCACTTACTCTCTCAGTGTCTGGGTAAAGCAGGGTAGGAATCCTTTTCTCCTAATCTTCAGCTGTCTTCTCTATTTAGACGTAAGCTCTTTGGGTCAGGGTTTGTACAGGACCTAACGCAACGGGGCCCTGATCTTGATTGAGGCTTCTAAACACTATTCTATTAGTGCTACTACAGTCACTTACCCTACAAGATGTGCTGTCCACACAGATTCCACCCGTGGTGCACATGCGGCCCCATGCACACGAGATCAGATTCTTTTTTAACAGAAATGTCCACTGAGGCCCCGCACTCTTGGAGCTGTTGCAACTACCGTAGCAGGGCAGCCGCTGGCACCTCTCAGTTCCTTCGCCAATAAAGAATCCCGTATGTCAGGCTGCCGAATTAGCAGGGACACCTCTCAAAGAACCATAGTTACTGTAAGGTAAGTAACCATTCTTGTGTCTTAGAGTGACTGTCCATACAGATTCCATGCCTGATGATTAGGAAGCCATAACCCATGCTCAGAGGCAGGTAAGAGGAGTTCTATTTAAATATCAACTGAAGGACCATTCTACTGACATCTTCATCTGCTCGAGGAGCCTGCCACAAGGCATAGCAAATAGTGAAAGTAGGGACTGAACTCCAGGTCACCGCCCTATGTATCTCAGTCAATGGGACGATATTCAACAAAGCTGCGGATGCCACCTGGATTGAGTTAGACTTTCTGCAACCCATTGAGATAGTTTTGGCAAGGATATCAACGGTCCTCTCATTTGTTCTACAAATGCAACAAATAGTCTAGATGAGGCTCTAACTGACACAGTCCTGTCTAAATAGAAGCACCAGGCTCTCACCACACCCAGCACTGTGTTGTCATTGTTTGCAGTGCACATCCAGAACGTACACAGTTCCAGCGAATGGAGGGTCATCCTATCTCACAGCCTGGCCAAGATTCGGAAGTCCAGTGCCAGTCCCACAGCTAAATCAGCTAGTGCCGAGAACTGTCTTTGTGTTGATGAAGCGTCCGTACCATCTGCACCCAAGCCACCTTAGTTGTTGGTGCCAACAAAATGGGCATGGATATTTCCAGTGCCTCTCGGCACTGAAGTAGGTTCTGCTGCATGAGCGGCACCAGGGGCAGCACAATCATTGCTGCGTGACGTGACTACCTGTGTCGATTTCCAAGACTCTGCCTTGAGGCTCTTTGATGTTGGAGCTTTGAGGAAGAACTTTTGTCTCCTGCTTGGGGAGGGAGATCTGTGCATGCCCTGGTCTCTGGAGCATTGGTTCTGATGGCCTTATCCTGGCCCAGCGCTCAAGTGGTGGAACAGTGAAGCTACTGAGTGTCCTGTGAGCACAGAATAACATCATGGCTCGGGGGGGTGGGGGGCAGGGAGTGTAACTGACCGTGTGGGGGGAGGGGTGCGGATGCACCAGAGAGTGTGACTGACCAGGTGGCGGTGGTGGTGGGCGGGGGTTCTCTCCAGTTGCTTGCCTGGATCGGAAGATATCTGCACTGATCTTTCTCAGAGATGCAGCCTCAGAGATGAAGCCTTTTGCGCGCTTTGGGAGGATCTGCACACTGAACAGCGCTCAGGAACACGCCCTTTTCCTAGCCATGACAGGCAGGGTGAGTGCCCGTTATTTCTGGCAGTGCTGTGTCGAGGATGGACTAATCTCGAACCCTGGAGACTTAACTTGGACCATTTTGGGCATATGTTTGGGGGAGTCTATACTCTGCACAAGGGGGCGAGGGGAACAAGAAAACGTATCAAAGTCCTAAAGTAGCTAGGCAATAGAACGTATCTAGTGAACTGACCACCAACCAACAGTAACTCAGATACTGTAGGGTTCTGTCTCACAGCCACCATCACTATCAAGGAACCGAGAGGTGGTTGAGGCCACTCCACCCTTTCTAACCTTGGCTACAGCGGTCGCAAGGGCTCCCAAGAGGCAGGTGTGGCCACAATAGACTCATAGACTCAGACTTTAAAGTCAGAAGGGACCATTATGATCATCTAGTCTGACCTCCTGCACAATGCAGGCCACAGAATCTCATCCACTCACTCCTGTAACAAACCCCTAACCTATGTCTGAGTTATTGAAGTCCTCAAATCGTGGTTTAAAGACCTCAAGGTGCAGAGAATCCTCCAGCAAGTGACCCGTGCCCCATGCTGCAGAGGAAGGCAAAAAACTTCCAGGGCCTCTGCCAATCTTCCCTGGAGGAAAATTCCTTCCCAACCCCAAATATGGCGATCAGTTAAACCCTGAACATGTGGGCAAGACTCACCAGCCAGCACCCAGGAAAGAATTCTCTGTAGTAACTCAAATCCCACCCCATCTAACATCCCACCACAGACCATTGGGCATATTTACCTGCTAATAATCAAAGATGAATTAATTGCCAAAATTAGGCTATCCCGTCATACCATCCCCTCCATAAATTTATCAAGCTTAGTCTTGAACCCAGATATGTCTTTTGCCCCCACTACCCCCCTTGGAAGGCTGTTCCAGAACTTCACTCCTCTAATGGTTAGAAACCTTCCTCTAATTTCAAGTCTAAACTTCCTAGTGTCCAGTTTATATCCATTCGTTCTGTCCACATTGGTACTAAGCTTAAATAATTCCTCTCCCTCCCTGATATTTATCCCTCTGATATATTTATAAAGAGCAATCATATCTCCCCTCAGCCTTCTTTTGGTTAGGCTAAACAAGCCAAGCTCTTTGAGTCTCCTTTCAGAAGACAGGTTTTCCATTCCTCGGACCATCCTAGTAGCCCTTCTCTGTACCTGTTCTAGTTTGAACTCATCCTTCTTAAACATAGGAGACCAGAACTGCACACAACTGCAGACACTGTTGTTCAGAAAGAATCCAGTCTCGCATGCATAAGGCACATGCACACCTACTGTGCAATCCGTGTGGGGAACTATTATCATCATAGTTTGGCCCTAGGGTACAAAAGCATTGATTAAAGAACCTCCTCCAGGCAGGGAAAGTATCTTTTATTTACCTGTAAAGCACCAGGCATGGCTACAGTATGGCCTTATGATAGTGTGCAGGGAAAAAGATGCCAAGTGGACATGGGTCCTACAATATACAGGTCCACGCCCTGGTCTTCCTCCAGCGGCCCCTCTCTGCTCCACTAAAATGAAGCTGGGAAGAATGCTACTCTTGGCTGAGTTCCCTTTCCAGCCTTTCAGCAAGAAGGATGTGGTGCAAGAGCTCACGGTCTCTGCATACCTGATTGTGATGTCACAGCCAGGGAAATTTGCCCTCATCCCAGCCTGGAAAATGCCCTTCTCAGGAAGCCAATATGATTATGTGATTACTTCCTTTTGGCCACCTAAAAGGCAGCTGAGCTGAGAACAACAAACTTTACTTGATGTTAGCAAGAGCTGGAGAATTAACTGATTTCATTATACACAAATATCTTACTGCATCCACAATGGAATACTCTGAAGGCCCTGCACACTCGATATGCTTATTTCCCACTGGCTACTAACACAGCTCTATTTAGGTTTTATTTCAAAGAGGAGAAGGCTGCAGGTAGGTCCATAACCAGGTAGGCTTTTTAATGAACAGGTATAACTCACCTCAGAAATTCTTCAGCAATTGCTGACCTGTTGGCTGAATTCACTTGCAAGTTTTGTGTGAATAGTTACACGCATGCACAAATGACGGCAGACACAATACAAGGTTCTTTTTTTTTTGTTTGGCGCTCCAATCGGTGATGTGTTGCAATATTTAAGTGCAGTAACAACTGTGCACAGGAATTTATCTTCTGCAGTCTGCTATAGATTATAGGGCATATAACATTTAACTTGATCTTGAGAGCTTTTCCTTCCATTTGCAAATCATACACCAGCTTCTATTAAGTCCAATGGTTCTGGACAATGTTTTCAGCAGCACATTAACTTGGTGCTGGTGGACCATCCTATATTATATTATATTCTTTATTCCTACACTAATTTAGTAACATAGAAAGAGAGCCCACTATAAGTCAACCAAGCCACATAGTCTATTGCTGTTTTTTCAGCCTTCTCTTAAAAAACAAATTTCATTCATAAAGTTGTCATCTAGGCCACCTATAGAGGCAGGTACAATTCTAAACCCAATCCAGACACCCATCAGTGTCTTCCCTGAAACCTGTTGGCTTTTGGTGTATTTAATGTCAATCCAGAAAGACTTTAAACTTTTGCTGTAAAATAAACTACAACACCTGGATTTCCCTGCCACCTGTGTGTTCCAAAATATTATACATGCCATATCACAGACTTTCCATAACTTTCCTTTCAAAGATTAATTAGTTATCTGAACAGTGATTCACCTTGTTGTATGCAAGTGTTGGCTTTGATGTCAATTCCAGACACGGTAAACATTTTGTATTAACAAAAACAAAGTGAAGGTACCTTACTGTCTTGGGTTGGGTTTTTTCAACTTACTGAGAAATGATATTGCTCAATCATGCTCTGTGATTTTAATTTAAAGGTTTATAGAGCTCTGTGGGCCATATGGGGAAAGAAGCCAAGAATTATTTTCTAAAGTAAACTGGAAAATAGATGCACTTTATTTCCCGTTGGCAAACTAGGACTATGGAGGGAAAATATTTAATATAAAAACATCTGACAAAGCACCTCCAGGATGTATTTTTTTGCATCAAAGAAGTAGCTCTTGGCAACGAACACGCTACCCTGACAAGAAAACTTTTTAGCCGAGCCCTGATTGTTATAGACTGCTCAGAGTGAGGAGACATGCCAACTAACCTGAAGTTAAATATGAAAGAAAAAGGAAAAACATTACAGGCGCAAATAAACATCTGCCTACGATTAACCTGGACGCACAGACATGCATTGGCTTTTTCAAAATGAACTTGATGTCTTTTTAAAAAAATGATGCAATAATTTTACTATTTAAGACCCTGATCCTGCAAACGCAGACTACACACTTGTATGGAGCCCCAATGAAATCAAAGGGGCCCTGAGCACAGCAGGCTGTTGTACATGGTAAATTGCAGTATCAAGGTCTAACACAGGGAGCAGTGACTGTTGCCTACACAAAGTAATGGAGAGCCTGGTGCAAAGAATGATTTAATCTATTGCCACAATCCCAAATACAGAGTGAAACAACAGCAAGAGGAGGAACCAAACTACAGAAACAAATGTTTCGCCCCCAACAAAAAATTCGCTCCCGGTTTAATTTATGTGAAAAATAATATCGGGTTTTCTATTAACAGATAATTTCACAATCTCTCTTCAAAACTGGAAAGGTTACTGTTTGCCCAGTTTCCACACACATCCGCCTCACATATTTAGAGGCTTTTCTTTTTTTCATATTCCTAACAGAGGAGATCTTCATAAATTTCCTTCTTAGCACAAATCCTGGCAGTCTTTTGGGAGGGGTGGGGGGTGGAAAGGGGGTATTCATTTCTCCGGTCAGTTGGGACTCAAAATATGTTCTCTTACATTCATCTTCACTGCTTGCTGAAAGCAGAAAATACCATACCCATTGCTTTGTGCAAAAGGAATTGCCTGAGTATTGTTTAGACTTGCAGTTCAGGGGTGTATTCCTTCTTGATCACTAGGACAATTCCATTTCTATAGCCTCCCTTCTTCTGCTTCCCCATTTGCACACCCACCCCATTTGCACACCCCCATCATCAAACAAATGCACCGGCTTCCCAGCCGTTGACAGGGCTCGATCAAAACCGCCCTCGTATTTAAAAGCCCTCCACGGATTTCCTCCAAGCTGCTTCAGAGCCCGTCTCTCTCTATTCCATTCCTTGTTCCTCTGCTGGTTAGCACTGGCCTCCCCTCTCTGTCCCTCCACATTAGTGCAGGGTGAATAATTTGTAACAAACCATTTATTTGACAACTTTCACCTCTTCACTTTGGGAGCCGTCTGAAAACAGAACTGTATTTTCTAGACTCTAACTCTTATTCAAAATGTTCATTAATTTCCACAAATAATTCTTTGTCTGGTGCGAGCATTTGACATTCGAGCTGGTCTGAACGGAGGCAGGGAGGCCATATGGTGAGCTTTCTGGTTCCTCGAATAAGGATTCTGATGTGAACAGCCATGATCCCAAAGCTGAAATCTGCTTTTCACTAATATGCTCACAGTACTAATAGTCACCATTTCAGATACACTTTCCCACCAGCGCACGCGGCGTCTGTGGGATGCAAACTCATCAGGGGCGGGAACGCAGCAGAAGTGAATCATTTTAAAATTCGGATGAACACTTGTGGAAATTTTTCTGTTGCATTTGCCCTGCTCTGCTCCACAACATCTGCCATTATTAGCGTGAGAGCCTTCTCCTTTTCAGCTCCTGCCATTTGCAGCCGCTTTCCTGTCTATCTCCCCATCCGCTCCCTCTCCATTTCATTACAATTCTCGGCCCAGAATTCATCTTTTCTCCCGTTCCTGTAGCTCTTATCTTCCCCCCTTTGCTTTTAGGCAGGATTTAACTCAAGACCCTCTGACGTATTGTACTTGACGCCACAAGATGCTCAGTGCCTCCTGACTCAGAATATTGACCCCAAAAGTCCACACAAGAATACAGACTCCAATCAGGAGCTTGAAGGCGCACAACGTTTTGCAGGATGGGGACCACAGGTTATGCAGGATGGCCTTGTACAAAATAAAACTGAACTGCATTGCATCAGTATGCATCGTTACCCGTGTAACACACACACCCTACAAAGGGAAAAAAGTTTCCCGTTGGACAATATTGACACCCAGGGTTAGCACTTTGCAGCAAACACTCGATTCTCAAAGGAACTTCCATAAGCACAACACAAAGATTTACACAGGCCCCGATTAAGAGAGAAATAACGAACAGGCAGGTAGCGACACATGAGACGAGTTGTGGGGACTAGCTGCTCATGTTGAGAGAAAATGGCCTTCACAGAATCTTGGCACTGACTCTTGCATGAAACTGGGCACCACCCATTACTCCCTGAACAGTTTCAGTGGAGGCACACCGACCGATCTCCGTCTGGCATAGCGTGCGCACACCGACCGATCTCCGTCTGGCATAGCGTGCGCACACCGACCGATCTCCGTCTGGCATAGCGTGCGCACACCGACCGATCTCCGTCTGGCATAGCGTGCGCACACCGACCGATCTCCGTCTGGCATAGCGTGCGCACACCGACCGATCTCCGTCTGGCATAGAGTGCGCACACCGACCGATCTCCGTCTGGCATAGTGTGCGCACACCGACCGATCTCCGTCTGGCATAGTGTGCGCACACTGACTGATCTCGGTCTGGCATAGTGTGCGCACACCGACCGATCTCTGTCTGGCATAGCGTGCGCACACCGGGTTAAACGTCCCATGGCCCCCTGCACAGGAGTGAATTTCACCCATAGTTACTGCAAAGCTGATGCCAGCCTGTTTCTCTGTCTAATATTTATGACCTTCTACTGTTGTTCCAAAAGGAATCTAGCATCCCAATACCTCTGCCTGCTCCTGAAGCCCCAAAGGGCAGATAAGTGCTCCAGGCTTTAGTCTATCATAAATAATAATGAAGACAATCATATTTTTCACCTTCCACCCAAGCAGATCAATATGTTTTCAAATCATTAATGAACATATGAGGTCCCTGTGAAGTATACATGATTAGCCCAATTTTATAGATGAAGAAACTGAGGCATGGAAAAGTGAAAGGGAATTTGAAAGTCACTGACAGTGCTAGGAATAAAACCCAGGAGTTTTTTTTAAGCCAAATTAAAGCTTAAAAAGGACTGAAATTTCAGAAGACCCAAGCACCACGATCCACTGAACTGGGCTCACAGCTTCTGAATGGGGATATTCATATGGAGATGATGGAGGGGACAATGCTCAGCTCCTAGGAATGGGAGTGGGGTTATCTGTTATGTGACCACACTAGGCAAATGTCCTCAAGCTGACTGGCTCCACTCAAAGCACTGGGGAAAGAACGGGGATATGGCGAGTACTCAGAGTAAGGTCCAAATGGGAGCCATCTTGAGTGGTACCTGAGTCACTGGAACACCTGCTGAAGTTCCTGCAAGTTACAGACGCTCAGCCTCAGGATTCAGGCCATTGGGAACTTAGTCAGACGATGGAATGACTCGGCCCGTTAGGAACTCAGATTTGCTGCTGAAATACTAGAGATGCAAAGCTCTAGAGAAGGAGACTGAAAACCTGCAGCATGCACAGTACTAGGGAGTCACTACTTTTCGTACTGCATGCAGCATATAACTGTCCAGACTCCAGGAGGAGCTGACACCCACCCCCTCTAAATGAGAACGGAGGGTCACTGCTCCCATGAATTGATTACAGCTAGCTAGCTGGACAGACACTGCGCTGACCTACAGCCTGCTGTGTGCTTGGGAGTGGACAGTAATGAAGTGCCAGGCGACGGGGCTTTGAGAAGCTGGCTGTCCAGGAGAAGGCATCCCTCAGTGCTCAGGGACCTAAGAAGGGGAGCAAATTCCATTGCCCCATGGACCGTCCTACACAGCGGCTACTGCAAGGCAGGGCTCCATCTGCTTGAGCGTGTCACGGCAGTAAAGAACCAGTTTCCACAACAGCACAGCCCTCTAAATGCCAGGCAAGTCTAACGGGTACAACAGCTTCTTGGCATTTCAAACAGGAGCCAACTGTCTGGGGAAAAAATTACTACTAATGTTCCATCAATGATGAGTCACGGGGCTGAGGTTTTGATTTTGGGCTGTTGGTGTTTTTTGTCCTTTGAACTAGCAGGCCCCACCTTCTCCCCGTGGGACTGCAAGGAGCCCAGGGGGGAACATCGCAGCACTGCGGACCCAGTCTGGAGGTTTGCTCTCTGCAGTCAGCTAGGGTGGGATGCTGCTCAGCTCCGGTGCAGACTGTTGCACGCACAAGTGCAAGGTAAATAGTGATGAGCAGGGCATTAACGAGAATAGTGCTGCACAGCTGCCAAGCTCCCCATGACTAGTAGCAGGAGAGCAAGTCTGGGGTTGGGGGTGGGAAAGAAGCCTGAGAAAACAGCACTGTCACACCCATCCCTTTTCTGCCCTTTGACTTGCAAGTAAGGGAGTGGGCAAGGAGAGCGTCTGCTGCTGAATAGGGAAGATTGCACGTTGTTTGAGTTTGACTTCACTTGTGTTCAGAGCATCTGCTCACACGTGCACTGGAGCATGAGCAGCCAGCACACCCTGCCGTGTATCACATAACGACTCCAAGGCCCACAGCTGGGTGCTGCTCACACTGAGCGGTTCTATTAGCAACACTTACGTCATTCTTACCAAAGTTTCGACCAGGCCCATCACTGGACCAACCACGCGCCCCTTCTCACGACTGAGCCATGGGTCACTCTGCAAGTGAGTGCATGCGCGCAGATAAGGACTTGATTCTGAAAAGCGCTGAGCACTCTGGTTCTGATCCAAGAAAGAACTTAAGCACATGCTTAATTTCAGCATGTGTACAAGTCTCCCTGATGTTCTCAGGCCATTGCAGCATTAAGACTTATTTGTCCTGTCCCCCTAACCCCCTTAAACACAGGCCTACAACACTGAGCAGTAATAATATATAGCAGGGGAAATAACTCCAACGAGGAGAATATGTGATCTCTCTTTTTATTCCCTAACCCTAAATCTGCCGCTGCTTAAACTAAGAGACTGGAGACTTTGGAACCAAACATTCGTATTTGCCTTTTCTGAGCAATCCTAATCTTCAAAACCTGTCATATCTTATCCAGAAACCAGAAGCAGCAGCTCAGGCTCCAGACTACGCTGCCTTTACGGGTTGCTTGCTCATGGGAGAGTACACTTGGCACAGCGTTATCCCGGAATAAAAGATTTACTTTACTGACCAAAATGTTTTAAGTCCCAGCTGAGTTAGGGTCCAGGGATTCCACTGCTGTGTGCATTTGCACAGAACAAAAAAGTGTTAACATTCTGCACAATACGTTTAAGAAGCTTTCCTTTATAGCTTGTAAATGTCTCTGTTTTTTCCAATGCAATCTTAAGACGGCTTTTGGTAAAGAGAAAAGATAAGATTAGCTTTTGGGTGTCCTTTTCTGGGCTATGATTAAGCCACCTATACTTTGCAATTTTCATAGTGGATTTGCTCGTTCATTAGAGACTTTTCAAGATTCCTAGGATCAATACTGTCTCATGAAAATAAGGCCAAGTTCCAAAGGAGAGGGGATTTGTTTTGTTTTACAGAGATAACCATTTGACTTCTTGCTAAAACTTCCTGGCTAGAAGTTCATCAGCTAAACTAACAACAGTGAAAAATGGACCTCTTTGTTACCCAGAAACTGAATTTTGTGGTTTTAGTAGGAAAAGCATTTTTGGTGATCAAAGCTAAAGTAACAAAATAGTGGCTTGATGCTAGATCCAAAGTTTTCTTATTTTTGGAACAGGAGTTAAATGCACACTTCAGTTTCTTAGCTACATGGAGAAGGCATGGCAGACATAAGTTTTACATATCATTGCATATTTGTAAGTTGCACCAGAAACTAAACAGACCAAAATATGGCACTTACATTGTTCTAAGTTACGTTTTTCATCTCCTGGTTGACAACATGCATGGGTTAACTTCAATGAAACTCTTATCCTCTACCTGTGATCATGGCCACTAGAAGAAAATAAATCACCTAGCCCCAGACTCTTATTAAGAGTTGCACCATTTGAAACTAAACAGTGGGAGAGAAGGTATCCAATTTCAGTGCAACCCTGGTCACGTTATCATTATGTTGTTCAAGTAAAATATCTCTTCTACTGTGGAAAACCTTCCAGACGTCCACCTCAGATAACACAGTAACTAAACCAACACCATCCATAGGAGCTGTTTCTAAAATTCTGTGGCTACAATTAATGGTTATTATCAAATTGCCATAAAAGCTAGGGACATCAGAAGCATTAATTGCACACAGCACAAGAATTTGTTAGAAATTGCAAACATATATTTATTACAATGAAACTCAAAAAACAATTCCAACTCCCCGCTATCAAGTTTTCCCCTGCTATGGACAATTGACAACAGGCACATTGGATTCAGTATGTCAAAACACCAAGATGTATTCAACTGTACCAAAAGAATCCTAAAGGGCAATGAAAATGAAAAATGTATAAGGGAGAAGAGCTCTACCAACACTATGTGCCTCTTCAAAATGCCATGTGGTATGGAAAATCGCTCTCTCAAAGCTTGTAATAACTCTTTGACAAGATAAAAGGAGTAGGGAGAAGAGGCAGTCTCCTGACACTACTATACAGGCGACAGCACCTCAACTGATATTCTAATCATTCAGACGCCTAGAGGGAGCCACAATTCTCTGATGATCTTTAAGCATGTCTGTAATCCCAATAACCAGCAAAATCGGGATTAGGAAAACAAAGGGACAAGAAAGCTCATACCTTTTGGTGTAAAGGTCTCTCGCAACTTACGCTTATTTAACATACATGACTTCAACTATATGCATATAGCTGCAGTGGGGGCGTGGCCTCAAGCGGAGGGCGTGGCCTCAAGATTTAAAGGTCCTGGGGCACCAGCTGTGGCTGGTAGCCCCTGTGGTGAACTAAAGGGCCTGAGGCTCCAGCCATCGTGGAGCTCCGGGCCCTTTAAATGCCAGCCCCAGCCCAGCTGCCAAAGCTGCGGGTGGGATTTAAAGGGCTCCTCTGGGCTCCCCACCACGGCAGGAAGCCTGGCGGAGCCCTTTAAATCCCGCTCGCAGCTCCGACAGTGGGGCCAGGGAGGGCATTTATTTAAAGGGCTCCACCGGGCTCCCCACCACGGCAGGAAGCCCGGTGGAGCCCTTTAAATCCTGCCCGCAGCTCCAGTGGTGGGGCCGGGGAGGGCATTTAAAGGGCTCCACCGGGCTCCCCGCAGCGGCGGGAAGCCCTGCGGAGCCCTTTAAATCGCACCCGCAGCTCCAGTGGTGGGGCCGGAGTGGGGGCATTTAAAGGGCGGCGGGGAGACATGAATTCTATGATTCTGTGAACTGTTACAAAAGAACATTCAAAGGACACTTGCTACATCAGTACATGTGCCATTGGTAGAACATGAAAGGTTCGCCAGCCATTCCACCAACGTTTTATCCCTGCTGTCTGAGATTCACCATCAACTGTAATACGTCATCGTTGGCATGAAAACTAGGTCTGAGCCTGTGAACAGTGCTCCTCCCACCCCAGATTTACAAGCTGAAAGAATCGCGTGGTCCACCACTCCACTGCAGTAAGTGGAGTTACACCAGGGATGAATTACATGGAATTGCACCCTGGTTCCTGTCCAAAGCAGCTTACAATCTAAGTCTCCAAGTCTCCAAGTCTTGCCAGCGAGTCAATCGCTCGGCCTACATGAAGCCTCATTAAAATCAATGAGGTTCTGTACAGATGGTGGACAGCCAATTCCAGAAGAATGGCCTATGGGCCTGATTTTGCAAACTCTTGCTCACTGGCTTCAACAGGACTGTACGGGATAGTAAATTCTGCTCACCTGAGCAAGCATTTGCACACTAAATCCTGAAACACAACAATTAATTCATGCTGTAAATATTCACCAGGGACAGATTAAAAAATCCATTAAATCTGAACTGCCCGTTCATTCTTTTTATTATAAAATATCTGGCACTTGAGACCACTCTTAACTCACCCTCCTGTGTCAAGGTTTGAGTAGGATCTTTTAACAGTGGGTGATTTTATCACCCTCCCGAGCAGGAATGGAGTTCTTGCCCTAACTCCAAATCTCCTTGCTTTTCCAAGCATGCGTCAGACAATTAACAACATTTTAATACAGCTTGGAGTTTGCGAATTACTCTATTCAACCAATCAACTTGAACAGCCCCTTCGATTTTTTTCTGTTTTCCCTGAGAATCTCACATACAGAACTAAATTTAATTCTGCTTTTCTGCTAAAACCAGCAAGTACAGCTCCAACACAATAACCATTCAACTGCTGCTGTGTTAACATCTGCCAACCTGAGAATTCTCCGGGGGTGGTGTTTGGTGAGTTAGTAGCCTCTGTTTCAGTGTAAGACAACGTGGAATCTGATAGATCTGGAAAACAGAAGGAGAACATTTAGTACTTTTGTGCCACAAGCGCTGTGCACCCGCTCACGGACATACTGTGCCACTTTGCCTGCCCACACCTTCCAGAGTGAAACTCCTGCTGACTCAGGGCAGAAAGTAAGTGCTTAACTTCTCTTCTCTGACATGCAAAAATGAAAAGTTTCAATTGCTTCGACCACAAAAATAACTACAGTTCAGTTGATTAAACAAGTAGAAACTTGGTGCATACTGGATAAAGTTACGTTAAGCCTCTAAACAATTCATAGTTACTATACTTAATTATCACCATTAAAATTCTTGAAGCTGTTTATTCTTGTTTCTTTCCTTCCTTCCTCTTTGCTGAAGCTAAGGAAACTTTGTTTTAACAAGTTAAGAGTCCTTGTTATTCTCTCTTGCTTGCCCCTTTAATTAAGCGCTCAAATGTTTGCTCACAGATTATTTTTTCAGTCAAATAAAGTACATCTCACTGGTTTCCATACCGGCAGCACAAGTAGCTTCTAAAAGGAATTAATTTTGAGCTTATTTTTCTTACGTAATGTCAACTTAGACGACCAGCCCTTTCATTTTCCGGGACACTCGTATGGCTGGACCTCTGGTGTGAACCATTAGCCATGACACATACTATCCTCAACTGCAAAAAATACTGTGAGTGACTTCTCTGGGTGAGACTGTGCCTCTCAGCAAGGGGTGGCAAATGCACTGCACCGCCCCAAGTGTATTCCCAGGAAGCACGGTGACTCAGAAACACCCTGCCAGGACACAGCTCCCTCCCTAATTCTCTTGCTCTGGGGCTGCCCACCCCTTCCTGCCTACCTGCTCCAGGATGTAGAGCAGTGGTGGGCAACCTGCAGCCCATCAGGGTAAGCTGCTGGTGGGCTGTGTGCAGCCCATGGGCCGCAGGTTGCCCACCACTGATGTAGAGAGTACCAGGCGCACAACACCCATGTGCTCCTGCACAGCCCGGCCCAAGATCTGAATAGCCTGTGCAAAGGGTGTAAAGGAGGTTCTCCTTTCCCATTAGGCCTCTGCATAGTTGCACTGCGCATGCCACGGTCCAGCCTTTGGCTTCTGTTGGGATTTTTTTGGTTGCTTGGTTTTCTCGTTAGCTTGTTCTGGGGTTTTTGGAAAAGATCAAAGGCGCCATTTTGAAATCTTTACTCAGTCCTTTGGGTCTGACTCTACCTCCTGTACGACCCCACAACTCCTCATCTGGGGTTCCTGGGTGCACCTCTCTAAACCCCTTAGAGATCTCAGAGTAATGTATTTGCCAAGTGTGTCCTTATCTATTTGGCAAATTCTGAATGTTTCCTCATCCTGCCCTCTCTGTGATTCCAACAGCTCTGTGATGAACATGTCTCTCTCTTTGTGTACTTCCTCTTTTGCGAACCAGCATTACTGACTAGGGGAGAACTGGAGGGGTAAGATACCACTCAAAGTGACTATCACTGGAAGAATCTGGCCCATTGCCTACAGAGTCTCTCAAAAAAAACACATTAACTTCCCCCCTTTGAGGTGCAGTTGTTACTTCCTATTTACCTGGATACTGTGAAAGCCAGGGCAGAATTTGGCACAGCCATCTACTAAGGGAATATATGCTTTGGAAGGCATTTGCTATTGAATTTTGCCAATTTTAAAGTAGGTCACATTTTATGCCTCACTGTGACCAGATTTATTTCAATGATACTTTTAAAAGTCGGAATAATTCATTGGAAAAAATGAAATTCCATTCAAATGTTTTACAGTATGGAGCTTAAATAACTTGTGTCTCAGTTTAATAAGCATTATACTAATAATGCTTAGTTCTTACGTAGCACTCTTCGTCTCGAGATCTTAAAGAACTTTACAGTGAAAATATAATCTTCCCTATTTTACAGGGTGCTAGGCCCCAGGTCAGAGAAGCAGGACAGTTACAGAGCTGGGGATAGATCCCAGGAGTTCTGACCCCCCACTCTAGTCTGCAATCCAATCTAGTATCCAATAAAAAATTAAGTCTGATAACCAGCCATTACATCTTCATTACTAATGACAGTGTTTCACCTGAATGCAGATTATTCTGAAAAATACAGATGTACCAAAGAGTGTGTATTCATATATAAAACCATTGGTAATAAAGATATGATAATAAAACACATAGAATATTTTATTTTTATTCATGTATTTCTGATAATTTGTCAGCTGATGCTTGTTCAGAATTAGTGATGACCTCCACTTTCCTCCATTTCGACATTTGCCTTACACACCAGGCTGGAAATGACCCCAGTAGAAAACAATACAACGTTTTGGTTATGAACTGTGAATGTCCTAAGAGTCTGTAAAGAGAAAATACTTACCCAGTGGCTTTTGCTCATCATGAGGAGACAGCCGAGAATAAGGAGGCGGGGGAGATTCTGGAAAAATAAGACCTCATATTAGTGCTATATTAGGTTAAAAGTTCAAACCCTCAAGTTTTCCCTCCTAGGAAGTAATATTTTGGTGGTAAGGTAAATTCCCATTTATAACATGGCAGAAAAGTCATATGCAAATAACTCTTGGCCAAGATATTTCAAAAGCTGCTGGTGGTTTTTGGGGCCCAATTTAACACACCTGTAAGTGATTTCCAAAAGTGCTGAGCACCCACCCTTTGGAAATGAGGCGCCTTTAGGTTAGGGCATCTCCAAAAATCCAGTTACCTTTTGAAATGCTTGGCTTTTATCACCAGGTCATCTGTCTAAAATAGTCCTGTTTCAAAACATAAACATGGGTTTACCAAGAATTCGCTGGATATTGTGTCAAAGACTAAGAAACTGCATAGCATAAATAAAAAGACACTATCTTAAGACATAAAAGAAAACATTATGACCAGATTCTGATCTCATTCACAGCAACATAAATCCAGTAAACCCAATTACGCAACTTAGGTCAGTCCCTATAACGTCCTAGATAGAATAAAAGGTCAGTAGTAATAGCCTAACATAATGGCATGTTATCCAGTCTAGCAACACTACACCAGCCTTGATTCAACAAAGTACTCAAGCATGTGCTTAGCTTTAAACAGGTAGATCTACTGAGAGTTGACTTAAAGTTGAGCATGTGCTTAAATGCTTTTTTGAATCAGGGCCACCTACGTAGCTCTTGGACCACTTGCATAGATAAGGACTACTCTTGAGTAGTCCTTATCTATGTTGTACGATAATGCCCTTTAATTGGTCAGACTTTTCTTTAATAGATCAGGCTTGAATAATGAGAGTATAGCAGTAGGAATATTCTATCTACCACCTGACCAAGATGGTGACGGTGACTGTGAAATGCTCAGAAGGATTAGAGAGGCTACAAAAAGAGAAAACCCAATGATGGGGGATTTCAATTATCTCCATATTGACTGTCACCTCAGGACCGAATGAAAAGATAACATTTTTAGACACATTAACAATTGCTTTTTGGAGCAGCGAGTTCTGGAACCCACGAGGGGCAAGCCTTGATTCAGTCCTAAGTGGCACACAGGATGTGGTCCAGGAGGTGAACAGAGCTGAACGTCAGGGTAACAGCAACCATAATGTAATTTAATTTAACATCCTTGTAGGGAGGAAAATACCAAAGAAACACACCACATTTAACTTCAAAAAGGGGAATTACACAAAAACAAGGAGGCTAGTTAAAAAGAAATTAAAAGGAACAGTCACAGGTGTTAAATGCCTGCAAACTGCATGGACATTTTTTAAAAACACCACAGGAGAGTCAAACTATACGTATACCCCAAACCTAAACACCAGAGGACCACAGAAATTGCTACCATGGCTAAACAACAGAGCAAAAAAAAATTCTTTTAAAAATTGTAAGTCAGATCCTACTGAGGAAAATACAAAGGAACATAAACTCTGGCAAGTAACGTGTAAAAGCACAATCAGACAGGCCAAAAAGAATTTGAAGAACAGCTAGCAAAAGACATAAAAACTAACAGCAAAATTATTTTTAAGTACATCAGAATCAGGAAGCCTGCCAACAATCAGTGGGGCCACTGGAAGAGGAAATGCTCAACGAGCACTCAAGGAAGACAAGGCCATTGCAGAGAAGCTAAATGAATTCTTTACACCGCAGAGGATGTGAAGGAGATTCCCACACCTGAGCCTTTCTTTTTAGGTGACAAATTGAGGACCTGTCCCAGACCAAGGTATCAATAGAGGAAGTTTTGAAATAAATTGATCCATTAAACAGCAGTAAGTCAACACAGCCGGATGAGATTCACCCAAGAGTTCTGAAGGAATTCAGACATGAAAACACAGAACTATTAACTGTGATATTTAACCTATCACTTAAAACAGCCTCTGTACCAGATGACTGGAGGACAGTTAATATAATGCATATTTTTAAAAAAGGCTCCAGAGGCGATCCTGACAATTACAGGCAGATAAGCCTAACCTCAGCACCAGGCAAATTGGTTGAAACTATAGTAAAGAACAGAATTGTCACACACAATATGTTGGAGAAGAGTCAACGTGGCTTTTATTAAAGGAACTCATGGCTTGCCAATCTATCTGAATTCTTTGAGGGGTCAACAAACGTGGACAAGCATGATCCAGTAGGTATAGTGTACTTGGACCTTTAGAAAGTTTTGACAAGGTCCTTCACAAAAGGCTCTTACACAAAGTAAGCAGTCATGGGGTCAGAGAGAAATCCCTCTAACGGATCAGTAACTAGTTAAAAGATACAAAACAAAGGCCAGGAATAAATGGTCAGTTTTCACAGCGGAGAGAGGTAAATAGCAGAGGCCCCCAAGGATCTGCAGTGGGACCAGTGCTGTTCAACATATTCATAAGTGATCTGGAAAAAAGGGTAAACAATGAGGTCAGATAATATAAAATTACTCAAGATAGTTAGGTCCAAAGCAGACTGCAAAGAATTACAAAGGGCTCTCGTAAAACTGAGTGACTGGGGCAACAAAATGGCAGATGAACTTCAGTGTTGATAAATGCAAAGTAAAGCACACTGGAAAACATAATCCCAACCATCCAGACAAAAGGATGGGGTTTAAACTAGATGTTACTGCTCAAGAAAGAGATCCTGGAGTCATTGTGGGTAGTTCTCTGGAAACATCTGCCCAATGTGCAGCGCAACCAAAAAAGCGAACAGAATATGAGGAACCATTAGGACAAGGATAGAAAATATCATGATGACATTATATAAATCCATGGTACATCCACACCTTGAATACTGCGTGCACTTCTGGTCAATCCATCTCAAAAAATATATTAGAATTGGAAAAGTTACAGAGATGGGCAACAAAAATGACTAGGGGTATGGAACAGCATCCATTGGAGGATTAAAAAGACTGGCACTGTTCAGCTTAGAAAAGAGAAGACTAATGGGGGATATGATAGAAGTTTATAAAATCATGAATGGTGAGGAGAAACTGGGTGTTATTTACCCATTCACATAACATAAGAATTAGGGGTTATCCATCTAAATTAATAGAGAAGAGGTTTAAAAACAAAGGAAGTTTTTCTTCATGTGATGCACAGTCAACCTGTGGGACTCGCTGCCGATGTTGTGATGGTCAAAAGTATAACTGGGTTCACAAAAGAATTAGATAAGTTCACAGAGGTCCATTAAGGGCTATCTGCCAAGATAGTCAGGGACAGAGCCTCATGCTCTAGGTGTCCCTAAACCTCTGACTGCCAGAAGCTTGGACTGCATGACAGGGGATGGATCACTTGATAAACTGACCCACAAGGGTCATTCTTATGTTCGTTTTTTTGTTATATGACATTCTAAAAAGTGAGAGCCAAGTGCTGTTGGCAGGGTCATATCAGTTAATTCCTGTTAAGCAGAAATTCCCACGGGCTTCAATGAGGAGTTCTGCTTAAAATTCAGTGGCCTGACGTGGCCCCCAGATTATTGAGATTAGCATGTGTTCTCCAGTTTTCTACAGTGACCTGAAAACAAAGGGTGTTGGCAAGACAATGACTTCCTAACCTATCTGCAGCTCAGTTTGGATTACTTTATTAAAAATAACCTCAATCTCCACAGCGTGATGGTTTTGATTTGGATTGCAATCATATACTGCTTCTGCAGAGAGGAAAGGTCCCACATCTTGAAATGAGCACCAGTAACCATAATAAAACAAGAGCACACAATTATCTTACTCTGCTCCAGTGCACAGGCTCTGCACAGCCAAGACCACTTTCTCCCAAGTATTTAAGAGCTTCAAAGAACAAAAAAAAGGAGCCAACATTCCAGATTGTGGTGATTCTGAAGGAATGGGATCTAATTGCATTAGTTGTGTCTGCAAAATGTACTTCTTATATTCTAAAAACAGACCTATCACTGCACTGGATTTCCTCTGTCACAGCACAGATAGCATTTTCACACTCTTCTGCTAGTTATACACTGTAAACCTAGTGATAAAGGGTTGGGTATACGATGGTGATGTGAACACACACAACAGAATCTAGAGTAGGCAGATAGACATGATTGAAGAAAGGGCATCAAGGCCAGATCCAACTCTTACTGATTCTCATTTCCAGATTGCCCTCAAGGGGAGCAAAATCCAGTCCCAAGTGGGTGGGTCCCAGCACAAACTGGCAGTATGAAAATGATAAAAAAAAGACAGTTAAGACCTGTGCTGTTTCTTTGTGGTTTTAATTCTACATTGTTTGGAAAACTTTTACATAAAAAAGGAACTTGTAAATTTCTACAGGTGTAGCCTTCTCTAAGGTAAATGTAAATGCACATCTGCTACAATTAAAATGTGATTTCAGGTTCAGGCACTCAATAATTTTCTGGGGAAAGCACTGCATTAGTTCTCTGCATAAAATACAGTCGTTTCTTACCAAAAAAATGGCACAGAGCGAAACAGGATTTCTGCTTGCAAGAAAAATAAATAAAATAAAAGCTCTTCCCAAGAAAAAAGGAACATTAACATGATATTTAATGTCCTTTGGGATTTCTGTTCATAACAAAACTAAAACAGCATTTACGCAAGAGCTAATGAACCTCAAGAAACTTCATACGACGTGAAAGTTAAGAATTTTCTTTGGTCAGGACTTTCCATCTCAGAATCTCTTTCATTCTTCTATTCTCACCCTGTATTTTTACACAGAAAATGGATAACTAACCTCCATTATTTAGGGTGGGCTATTTGGTTCACTCTGCCAGGTTTTCGTTGCACTAAAACAGCTATCACAAAGGAGTATGTGCTTTCCCCCACCCATAAAGCCTAAACTGGCTGGAAGAAGTTAAAAAAGGGGTCACTGCAGCTTTAAGAAAGGCAGCAGTAATTGCCTAGATCCCCAGTCAGTCAGATAAACAGCTAGTCAGACTGGCGCCAGCAATATGCAAACTGCATATTATCACCACTTCTTCACCTAAATAGCAGAGGGGGACCCTCCGTAGGAAAAAAGGGCTTTTTAAGCACAACTTGAAACTGATCTCAATTCAAAGGGGATAATGCCGGGCCAAATAAAAGAAAAGTTTTTGTCTGTTTAATTCCTGTATTCTTTGTTTTTCTAGGCTGCCTTCTAAAGTCACTTAAAAGCTGTGTCTCCTTTAGTGTGATTTAGACAATAGTCATTTTGTGACTATAATTACAGCAAAATAACAAATGGGGAAGCAAAGAGACTGGGATTCATTCCTAGATCATGGAGGCTTTTGGGAGAAGGGGCTTTAACAACATCTGTTGTATTCGTGATTAAAGTATTTCTTAAAATGTCCATCCACAGACATGAAACAGGCAGGCACCTTTTAAATGAGTACAGCCATCTGCAAAGCACTGATCTCAGCAAATACACCGCTCTGGAAGTTTTCCTGCTGTCTCAAAATGGGGGAGGGCAAAGACGTGTGTGGGGGGGGTGCCACTCTTTCAGATGTCTTTTTAAAAGCGTATTTGGAGAAGGAGCCCAAGGAAAAGTCCAGTTTGTCTCCCTCAATGACAGAAATTACACAGAGCCTTATCAAGCCACGCATGAACGACTGCCAGCTATGTGCACAATGCAGCCAGAGCCCAGCCACCTTCTGAAAGAGGGGCTGCTGGCTCCCTTTGGGGAGGGCTAGCTCGAAAAGGAGTGACGGGAAGGGGGTATGGGACTTTCTCCACCTTTGGGAGCCCCGGGGCCTCTTTGATCCTCCCCCCGGTTTATAAATCCCTCATCCTCACACAGGCAAACGCCAGTGTTGGGGGTTAATTCATTCCGGGGAGCTGCCTGGCCGGCTGTGTGATGCCTAAAAGTGAACAGCAAACTGAGTAGATTAAAGCTACAAACTCATCATGGGTTTTGCCTCGTGTAGGATCTATTGCCCCAACTGGCTGCTACCTCTCCCTCCCTGCCTAAACACACACACGCTAATGGGACAGCTGTGCCCCTGGGGGACAAAAACAACAGATCTCAGCAAGTAGGCAGAGCAGCACCAGGAGAACAGGTGAAATGGGTCTCAGCCGGCTCTCAGCAAGATCCCAGAGCTTGCCATGTTTGCCCCAGGCCAGCAGAACTCACTTGCCTGTTGTGTCATGTGGCTTGTGCAGACCAGCAGGGTGCAAGGGGGCTGGGGCTGAGACCTATTACTGGTGACCTGGGTGGCTTCTGTGGAGCTCACAATTTTACCAGCAGCAACTGAGAGCAGCCGCCTTCCTCTCTCTGCACTAGTGCCTCCTACTGGCCTTTGCACAAGGGAAAGAAGCGCCTCTGCCAGACTAGAAGGGAGACAGAGGCTGCTGGGGGGGTGCCTATGCCGGGCTGCCTGAAAATGCACACACAGGTCCAGCGCACTGAGGCATTCTCAAACTCCTTGAATGGGTGGGAAAATACGATTCATAACATCAACTGGCTGGCTGCGTATTAAGAGTGTTTCCTTGACTCCACTTGGAAACAATGGTGCAATTCATAGACTACACCAAAGCGGGGAGGATCAGGAGGAAGGTTCAGACTTGACATACAGACACAGGTACAACATATCGTGGACACGGGAAAAGGTTCTGCACCTTCCTAAAACCCAGTCCAGCAAGGCTAGGGCTAAACAGCTACATAGAAAGTGTCACGGCGTTTAACTGCAAGAGGTTTGGAGATCCCACACCAGCCACTGCACTGTGGGACACTCTCCCACTGTGAATTGTCAACAGCTACATTTCAACACAGGCTTCAAAAACGTATGTGATGGGTTACTGATACAAGCAAAGAGCATTAGATCTTAAACCTAAACCGGGGCACAAAAAAATCTTAATTAAAACAGAAAATGATGCTCCTGGTGTTGCTAGAACTAAAATATTCCTTCCCACTTTAGTGTTGGTTGTTTGAAACACCTAACTCACCAATCTGACCAGCTTTCCCTTTTATGAGAAAACAAAACTCCTGGGGATGAATAGTTCCTGACGGCTGCCTACACAGAAAACTACCATCTAATCCAAACAGGGTACTGAACTATGAGCAAAAAGGTGGTGGTGCCAATTTTCTGGTTTTTAGGGCTTTTGGCTTGCGTAGGCCTTTATGCAGCTTTGCATCTTCCCCTTAACTCTCACGCCTAGACATGGTTAGATCCTTAATGCACCAGTGACAGGCATTTCTGATCGAGGTCTTCTCAAAGGGCAGCAGATGCAAGTGGAAATTATTGCGGATCTGACAGATTTTGTTCATAATTAAAACAAAAAACCCTGCAAAGAATTGTACTTGAGGGTGGGGTGGAAAAGGGCAGAGAAAAATAAAAACGGATCCAGCCCTGCAGCCCTAGCCAGCCCGCCAGGTGCACCTGGGTTGCCCAACAATCTGCATTCAAACTTGCATCGTACGTAGCGATTAAACCAAGGGGGGCTTTAGAGGAGGGCTTCCCAACACCTTGCTCAGAAGTCGGGCTATCTCCGTGCCATTCCCCCCAGCTGGACGGGGCGCAATCTCTGCTCTCAGGCTGGGGTTGGGGACTGGCCTGCTTAGGGCTCCCAGCCCGGGGTGGATGGGATGTCTCTGAGCACTCCCGCTCCCCCAGGGGACACCCCCCCGACCTCGGAGGGGCCGCTCCTTACCTGGCCCGCAGAGCCTGCTGAAGTGGTAGGGGTTGCAGCAGACCGTGGGGCTGTCGGCCAGCCCGAAGCTCTGGCACTCGCACAGCGGTTTCAGCTCCGCCGGGTGCTGCAGGTCCGGCCAGCGGAACAGCTTGCCCAGGAGCAGCTGCGGGGGCGCCGCCTGGCCCCCCAGGCGCAGCTCGGTGCGGGAGACCAGGACGCAGCCGCTGGGCATCCCCCCTCGGGACTCCACCGCCTCCAGCAGGCTGTCCAGCGACCTCTCCTTCAGCCGCTTCAGCAGCGAGTAGGTGACGGACTTGAGCTCCTGCTCCAGCAGCAGGAGCCGGGACCGGGCCTCCCGGCTGCGGGGCTCCTGGGGGGCTCGCAGCGTGAAGTCGCAAGACCGCAGCTCCCTGTCCCGGGAGGAGGCGCCCGCGGGCCTGGGGCTGCCCGGCTCCCGCTCCTTGAAGAGGCAGCACGTCACTGTTTTGCATTCGCTCTCCTGCGCCCACCACGGGCTCTCCTCTTCCCCGTCCTCCTCCTCCTGCTGCCCGGGGCCGCCCCGGGGCCCATCCCGCTCCGCCATGGGGCTCCCCCTGCCCTCCTGGCCCGGCTCCCAGGCGCACAGCTCCGCTGGGTCCCTCGCCAGGTTGCGGGTTACCGGGCGGATTTCCGAGGAGGGGTTTTTCTCCGGGGTTTTGCTGCGGCTGGTGCCCCCACCGTGGTCATGGCTCTGCCTGGAGCTCCCATCTGCCCCTTCCCTGTCCGGGATGACACGGCTTCTCCAAAGTCGCCGCACAAGACCTGAGCGTTTGGACCTGAACATACGACAGCTCGGAGCTGGTAATTTCGGGGGTTGGGGGGTTGGGTTTTTATTTGATGCCCGCTCCTTCCCCGGCGCAAGCCCCGCGATCGCCACCACGCATGGAGCGAAGGGCCCTCGGAGCGCCGTGCAAAAGCCTTGCACAGCTAATCGCCGATAGATTGCAACAGGGCTGCAACATGAGGGAGACTGCAGGGAGGGGAGGAAGAAAGGGCCGAGAAGGCGCCGCGGGGGGCTACATCGACGCACACTGGGGGTCGCCTGCCAACGCTCCCTTGCAGCGGCTGGCCCGGGAAAAGCTCAGGAGATGCCCTACATCGACTAGCAATTTACAGCCAAAGATAAAGCAGCCAGAGGGTCACAGGCAAACGCGCCTGCTGCTTCTCAAACAAAAATCCTTCCTTGAAAACTAGCCCCATCAACTGTGTTTCTTTGCCATTAAAACAGTAAAAGGGGAGAGGTGGCAAATCCGAAACGGCTGCTCTGGATCAGTAAACTTGCACCAGGTCCTAGACTTGGAGTTATTTCCCTTTAAAAAACAAAACAAAACCCACGCACGTTTCAACACATGAATGGAAACTGTAAATATCCCGGAGAGAGCTGCTGGAAATCCTTAATTAAAGGAAAACAAAACACACACAAAATCCAATCCACTATCCTGCACGTTGGAACGCCTGGAATATGGTCCCGGAGCAGCCCCCACCCCAGCAAGTGACTTCTGCTTGCTGTGCTGCGATGGGGTCTGTTTAAACAGCACTGAGCCTTTCTTTCTTCCCCCTTCTCCCTCTCTCTCCCTCGCTCTCTCTTTTTTGTTCTTCTAAAACACACACAGGGCCCCCTAGGAGAGAACTGGAGTCATTGGCTGCCTCCCATCATGTGCCAGTCTAGACACTTTGGCGGCTCTCTGCTGCACTGATTGTTGCAAACAAGGTTTCAAGTTTCTTAACTCTTAAAGGAAAACACGTCCCTTGCAAAGGCGCAGGCACGGGGGAAGAGTTTGTGGGGGCACGTTCGTTCCCCGGCGGCGTGACAGCCACCCCCCCCCTTCACACACACAGTGACCATTTGCTAAAAGATGGACCCCGAGCAAAAACGGTAGGGGAAATTTGATGACTAAAAAAAAGTGCTTGCAGGTCGAGGGAAAACTCTTCAGCTGAACTTTGTTGTCAGGAGTGATGTGCGGTGTGTGGCGCATCTGGTCTTGTAAATGCGAAGTCATATTTATAGCATCCACAACCCCTCATTTTTTAATTGTATAAAAAGCAGTGCCTTGCACATGCCATCCTTAATCACAGTACTTTGATCATGCTTGGCAAAGGCAGGAGGATGATGCATGGGCATGGACCAACAGCGAAATAATCATCACTGCGGGGCGGGGGGGGGGGGGAGACGTGTCTTTTAATACTTCGACGACCCAGGAAGTGAGCCCTCTCTTTGCAGAACAGCTAAGCTACTTTTTAGCTTAAACAAAAAGTACCTCTGTTAAAATGTTTTCTGTTCCTGCCTATACACATGTATTTCCAAGACGTGCTTCCCAGGGACACCGTTGAGTTAGGAGGCTGCTTTTTATTGATGTTATAAACAGTAACTCATACACAACCTTCAGGTCTTTTGTTTAGGTTTATTTATTAATTATTGGTCGTCTACGGAGGACGAGGATTACTGAAGTAGCAACTCCCAAGATGCAGTGCTGGATCAATCGTTCTGCAATTCATCACCAAGCCTTTAATCTGTCAATTTCACTTTGACCCAGTCATGTAACATTTCACTTGAAATAACTTTCTCTTTAACATTAATTTACAACCTCACCACTAGGGTGGCGGGTTTTTTTTTCCAATTGGCCTTTTTGTTTTCTGGTTTAAGATGCTGCTTAGCACGGCGCAGTTTTACAATTGCACTAAGAAAACTAGGTCAGAAAAGCATGTCTAAAATATGAATGTTCTAGCTAGAAGTTCAGCACATGAAGAGTTAATGTAGTTTCCTCCACTGGAGTCAGTGAGACTGGGACACACCTCCTGGATGTATTAACTTGTTCAGGGTAGCAAAAGTTCAGGCTTGTAAAATCAGGATTGGCTCTCTTCAGAAATGTGCCTCGCCCCTTAAACGCTGATTGGTTGGGCTAGAGAACTGGAGCAACCTACTTCATATCACAGATTGTCACTGAATGAAAGAAATTCCGTTCTCGTCATTGGTCCTCAGCGGTATTTATGCATCATTCACGTTATGTTGGTTGGTATATAATGTATAGGAACTTGAAATGAAAAAAAGCGATCCATGATCTAAACATGCTCCAGCACAAGCCTTTGCATGTGGTGGTGTTCCTGTTTATAATCTGCTGCAGAGTAGATTTAATTTGTTACTTGCTAGCTTGCTCTCAAAACCTGTAGCTCTCAGCATAGTTCTCGGCAGTCTGACTACCTCACTCCGGAATAAGTCTCCCGGAATTTAGGAGGTTTTGGTTTAGATCTTGGATGTTACAGATCTGTGCCCAGATCCCACGTGCCAGATGCACCAAGTAAAATGACAATGAATATTGGGTTAGAAAATACTAGTGAGAGATTAATTATTAGCGGGCAGCGAATTTAATTATTCAGATGACACCCTATATTATGAGCCCTTCAGCAGGTTGTATGTACGTCTCTCTGTGACAGATCACAACAATGAAGCTGTTTTACAATGACAGGCCACTAGAGGGAGGCTCTGGCAGCTCATAGCCGCGATGTTTGTGTTAAATACTTGATGTTTTCTGGGGCAGAGAAATTGATTTATTCCGCCCATTAATAGGTTAGAGTTTGTTAAAAGTAGCAGCAGCAGCTTTCTCCTGCTAGAACATAATCTTTGCCGTACATCTGAGTGGCTAACAAACGTGCTTTCTTGAACTTATTATCTCAGGACTAAAAAAGTGTATTGAAAACTAGACGGGCTTATTGTAGTTAAAATATGACTTATGATTTGTATGACCTTTCCAGTCACATTGAATTTCACTTTTAAGTGGCAACCGACCCTTTGGGGAGATTTCTGAGCGGATACTGCAAACCTGCCGCATATTAAATGTTACCTTTATTGTACAACAATTTTGATGTTTGCCTTGCCAGGAACGGACATGTATAAAAATGTGTAAATATCAAGGGAGAGGCTGCTACAGTAAGACAACTTTTCTCTGGTAGTGAACACCTGCTTGAATGATGTTCACAATGTAACTCTCTCAGAACACAGTATTATAAAGGGGTGCAGACGTGGTGAAAGGTCACTCTTGAGTAGCCGGAGACCCTTCCAAACGCCTTGCCAAACATCTTCTATTGTGCTACAGTTAGTAAAAGAGTTCAACGTCGTCATTTCTCTCTTCATTCTCAAACATCAAAACAAGGTAGTTTTGCAGCTAAGGATGGAGGTTTTGCACAGACACAAATGCTTAACACAATAATTGTTTGGAAATTCAGAGCTATACATCAGAGACAAATATAACCAACAAGTATAACAGACTCTGAGACCCTTTAACGCTGATCCTAGAACCAGCTGAAAGTTGTTGATAACATACACAAACCAAACGTTAATAATTTACCCCCATTCCCAACCAGTGATTGAACTGGTCAGGACATTTTAATGAAAATGAAATTTCAATCAAAAATAATAATAAAATAAAATGAAAATGTTCATGATTTCTTCCCTCTCCTCTGTTTCCTGACCAACTCGAGGCAGCAGTACAGTCTTATGGGTGCAGCTCTCTGCCTAGGCCTGGTCTAAACAGAGTTGCATGACTTTAACCAAAGCTGTGATTCTAAACTGATTTTGTTAAATCAGCACAACTTTGTGAGGACACTTAAACTGATTGAAAGCTGGCCTATAGCAGTTTAGCTTGCCCCTGTACATTCCAATATAGCCAATTTTAAACCAGTATTAGTGTGTCCACACAGGGGTTTGCACTGGTTTAGCTACATTTATGTAGAGACAAATCCCCTGGCTTTGGAATTCTCTTCTGCTCCATTCCAAATCAGCCCAAATGTATTGACCTGCAGGGCAAGCTCTGCATCTCTTTTTTTTTTAAAGCGAGCTGTGGGGCAGTGCTTGGAAAGTGGAGTTGCCTTTGGGAACTGAAGGAAATGGGGATTTTGGTTTGGGTGATGTGACTTTGCTGCCTTGCTAGGGTGTGCTGGGTGGGACTTGGGGCTGTTTTGGTTTTCTGTGGTTCTGACCTGTACATTCCCTTGAGGGCAGCGTGCCTAGAGCTTGGGATAGGCATCTTTTTCTGATCTTAAATCAAAATAAATGAATAACACATATTAAGGGCCTGTCTGCAATGGGGATGTGTGTTCTGCTGTAGCTACACCGAGGCAAACTTTCTGCACAGCTGTAATAGCAGGCTGGTACTGGGGCAGTGGTCTTATACTGGGCATTGCATTATAGCTTCATCAGTACAGACATGCCCACGATAGACAGGCCCTTCGAGTCATAGGGCACCATGCCACCCTGGCATCAGCTGGCATTCCTCCATGTAATTTCAGTTGCTCCTGTTTACCCCAGGGCTCAGTTTGGCTCCAAGTGATGAACCCTCCTATGTCACTTCCATGACAAAAAATAAAATGCTACCCTCTGATTGTCATTATTTATTCTTTGTCTGACCATAACTCCTAGGAGCCCCAGTCATGGATCCCAGTGTGCTAAGGGCTGTACACACACAGAACAAAAAGACAGTCCCTGCCCCTAAAGAGTTTACCTGACACATCTCTGGCTGCTTTCTGACACCCAAGGCTCCAAAGGGCAGATTCCTTGACCAGTACTTGTTCAGTTTTCCAACTTACGCTTCCATGGCTTGAGAAGACAAACTAAAAAGGGGTAGAGAGGAGAATTCATCATGTCGAGTGGAAACACTTGGAGATCCCTATTAGCAGCTAGCTGTGTGACTGTTATATACTGTGTGTGAAGGAAGACAGTTGCCGTTGATAACTCACAGCACTTAGCCCTGTAATAAATCCACTTTGTTTCTGTTGGTCATTCCAGCACTGTATTTGAACTACACTGCTGCCTCATATAACGAATACGAAGCCAGAGCATCAATTCCATGTGTGTGCATGCACCCAGGGTCTCTCTGCATCCCTCTCCACTCAAACCTCTCTCCACCTCCGTAGGGTTTTCAGGGCTTTAGGGGGAAGAGCAGGGGATTAGCTATTCTCTGCAGTACTGTCCCCAGCAGACCCACTAGGTTTCTATGCAGAAATCCGGTTGGGAGTGAATCAGAGAATCTCATTTGAATTTTCAATCACTAGGCATGGAAATTGTGTCATGTGACAGACCATGATAATACTAGGATGCCTCCTTGCTCAGTAGTGATCTGCAACACTTTGCACTTATCTAATGCTTCAAAGCAGTTTACAAATATTAGCCAATGCTCCACAGAGGCAGGTACGTATTATCCTCATTTTGCAATGGGAAACCAGGGCAGAGGTTACAGGATTTGCTAAGATCACAGAGGAAGTCAGTTTCATAACTGCAAGCAGAATTCAGGACTTCTGAGATCCAAGGGCTTTAGACCCATACCCAGCCTCTAGTTACTCAGAATTCATGCTTTTTTATAGGTCAGAACTTGATGGAGTCCAATGCCTTTAAAAATTCGCCAACTCTTTTCTTTCTAATATCAGCATTGCAAACTGGTGCCCAAATTAGACTGTTACAAATGTGCAATTACTAGTGGCATCTAAATATTAAAACCTGAAATAGTACCTCATTTAAGTAACGGACCTGTTATTGTTTTGGCAAGCAAAGTATTATGCTTCTCAACAGTGTATAATCATCCTGCATGCACTATAGCTCAAAGAACAATGGAGCCTTCAAGATAATAACTAAGGCCTGCTATCATTGTAAGCACAGGTATGCAACATAGGAGTCCCAATTTGACTAGATGTGCCATCTATTTCATTTTTTTTTCCCCCAACAAGATCACATTGTTTGGCACTCTAAAATGGAGCACGAAAAACAGAGACCTCAATTGTACTTGTCATAATGTGCATATAATTTATAATAATGTTGGTTATTAAAGGATTTTTCGTAATTAATAGCGGTGTGTTATTTCACTGCATTTCCTTTGCCTCTTATAACAGCAAACATTCTTGTGAGATGCTCTTGAGCTTGTCATATAGGCCTCATAATAAAAGCTGGATAAAGCATTAGAAGGTTTTAAAAGTTTGCCAGTTACCTAAAATGGATCCTTTTCTTAATTCTGCCCACAGGTACTGTACAAGGTCAAATCCTCTAAAGCCTAGAAGGACCATAAGTGGCCCCAAAGACAGGGGAATGAATCAGCCTGTTTCTCCTGCCCAGAGAGAGCCAGGATGCAGATGCATTATGCGGGGAGATGGCAGACAGAGCACAGACCTGCAGTGGTCGCCATGCCAGCATAAGGGGAAACTGAGGTCAAATCCTGTATATAGGGACCATTTTATTTTATTCTTTTAATAAAAAACAATCTGGTAATTTTCTAGATTTTATACCTTCAGTATATTTAAAAGGCTTTAAATTGCGTTAAACTAACGGATAAGAAGAGATTTAAAAATAATCTGAACAATTAACATTCACATTTTTAAAAAATCCCTGTATTTTGATATGATATTATTTGTATTGCAGTAGTCCCTGGAGGGCTGAACTCCGATCAAGCCCCATAGGGCAGGGTGCTGTACTTACATGTGGTAAGAGTCTAGACAGTCCCTCAAAGAGTTTACAGCCTCAATGGACCAGACAGACAAAGGCTAGGAGAAAAGAAGAATTATCATCCCCCTTTGACATATGAGAAATTGAGTCACTGCCAGTGTCAGTGACTTGTAGAGTTGGTTTGAGAAATTTCAGCAGAATCCTATTCCTTCAGAAGATGCGATTCCTTTGAAATCAAAGTCTTGTGAAATTGGGTTGCTTTTGCCTGGATTTTGTTTAGGAAGAAAACCAGAGGAAAAAAAAGTTCTGACCTTGCTGAAACATCCTGCTTTGACATTTTCTGACTGGAGCATTTTGATTTTTCATTTTAAATGATTTTGTTTTGAATTGTTTAGCTTTTGTACTATATTATATAATATAAAATTTAAAATGTCAAAATGGAAACAGAACGTTTCAATCATCCCCATACACAAAATGCCTGGCCTTCTGCTTTGTGAGGAATTTCAAAATTCAGGGGTTCCAATTTGGAACCAAACCAAATTTGAAATCTTGAATTTCTTTGGGAAACCGAACTTCCATCCCCTAGTGACTCGCCAAAGGTTCCCCAGGAAGACCCAGAGAGCTCACACCCTGCCAGCCAGTAGAATATAAACATGAAGATCAGAGGCGGGGAGGTGGACATGGAAGAGAGAAGTCATCTGTGCCTCCTGCTCCCCTTCCTTCCTGACCCTGCAGCAGTCCCTCAGCCAGGGATCCCAGAGACTGGGGTTTGTGGGATCTAAGCAGTGGAAGAGGAAGGGGGCAGAATGGCTAGTGCGTTTACCTCAATTGAATTCAATTTCCTGCTCTGTCACAGACTTCCTGTGCGACCTTGGCTGTGGGACTTCACCAGGGGCAGCTCCAGGCCCCAGCACGCCAAGCGCGTGCTTGGGGCGGCAAGCCACAGAGGG
Source organism: Gopherus evgoodei (assembly GCF_007399415.2). Classification (NCBI taxonomy): domain Eukaryota; kingdom Metazoa; phylum Chordata; order Testudines; family Testudinidae; genus Gopherus; species Gopherus evgoodei. The sequence goes on from NC_044331.1 coordinate 5,573,488, forward strand.
CGCTTTGCCGGTGCTGCGAGGGTGGCAGGCAGGCTGCCTCCGGCGGCTTGCCTGCGGGGGGGTCCGCTGGTCCTGCGGCTTCGGTGGACCTCCCGCAGGTGTGCCTGCAGAGGGTCTGCTGGTCCCACACCTGCAAGAGGTTCGCCGAAGCCGCGGGACCAGCGGACCCTGCGCAGACAAACCGCTGGAGGCAGTCTGCCTGCCGTGCTTGGGGCGGCAAAATCCCTAAAGCCGCCCCTGGACTTCGTCTCTCTCCATGTCCCAGTTTGTAACATGGGGATGATGCCTGGGGGTGTTGGGAGAGTGTTACATTAAAGATTGTAAAGGTGCTCTGATACTACAGAAGCATCTACCCCCACCCCGGGATAAATTTATATACTGCCCCAGCGTGTTAGGCAGGGAACTGCCTGAGCCAGCCAACAGCAGGTGTCAAGGAGAGTGGAGTTTCGGAAGCCTGCCCTTCTCAGCGAGTTAGACCCCTAAGTCCCTGTGAGGGACTGGGCCCTAGATGCTGCAGGGATGGGTGCATTACAAATGCCTTAGACCAGTGGTTCCCAACCCTTTCCGTGGCAGAACTCCCCTCCCACCTAGTCGGGAGCCCCTCTCCCATTTAGCAATTTGGGAAGGGCAGGATGGGTGCGACTCTGCGAGCCCCCCGAGCGAGAACCCATGCCTTAGGTGAGAGCGAGAATACATCTGCACCTAATAGTACTGCTTCCAAGAGTATTAGGCCAGGCTCCCTCTCTCCACACTGGAGTCCTCCTCCCTGGGACAGGCTCTTGGGAAGGTGTCAGTTGCTTGCTCACTGGCCTCGATGCTGCTAGGAGAGCAGGTAGGGAGCAAAGAGGCACAAAGGGGAGAACAAGTATTTTCCCTTCAGATCCAGGGCCTTTGTGGGTCCTGGGAGGCCTCCCCCCCTACTTCTTCTACTACCCTCATGCGCCCACCAGCAGGAGAACAAGGCACTGGGTATGGGGAAGAGTTAATGGAAACTTGACAAGACAAACTTTGCTGAGTTTCCAGGCCTTTCAAAGCCCATCCCCTGAGTATCAGCTGTGGGTGGGGCCAGCCTTTCCAGGGCTGTAGTAGCATTTCAGCATGTACAGTCTTCATTAGGGACCACAGCCTCAGGGCCTGACAGCAATGGGCATATTGCAACCCCCAAGCAGCAGATAAAGATGCTTTTCGCAATAGATTTCCTCTCTGCTCTCTTCCTTTTTGCTGATTCGTGGCTATCATTCCTCCTCCTCCTCACTGGTTTTCTCCATTCTCTCTCCCCAGCCCCCCTTTCTTTCTTTCCCTTTTGCTCCTGGAAGAAAATTTCTTAGTGCTGCAAAAATTTTCAATCCCTATTCAGTACATAGCTGTGGGCAGAAGAAGAAAAACAACAGAGACTCCAATCTGCAGACAGCAGAGAGCTAAGAATATGGTTCATTGTCTGGCCTACTGTCCCCTCAAATGTCTTTGACTCGGACACTCTCATAACGCAGCCAAAATAATATTTTTAGCCCCCGTATCTCATGGTATAATTTCACAGTCCAGCAAGAGATGAATGATCACAGCAGTGATCATAAATAATGAGTGGCTACCTTAAAACACTTGCCATCCTCCTCCCTTGAAATACTGGACAATTAGAAATACATCCTTACTATACAAGTCAGATAGTATATATTCCAGCAAGTATTCGTCTCTGGTATTGTCAAAAAGGATAGATAGTAACCCAGATGGAAAACTCAGGCTGATTTTAAAGAGGCCAAATTCACAGCCTGGGTCATGTCATTTTCTGCCAGCATCAAAAGAGGTCCCAATCCCCCGAGACAGAAATAATTGCAGTCCTCAAAGATTAGGATTTCTACTTCAGGGCCTTCTCTAAATCAAAAACATGGAAAAGCCAGGGCACAGCAAAATATCACAGCAGACATTTAGTGTAATGAATACAGACGTCTTTGGATTTTTAAAAGAATCTGCATCAAATGTTTCCTGCATGTTACTCCAAAACTCCTCTGAGTGCTCCAAATGAAATAAGAAGTTGGATGATTCTTAGCTCTCCTGTCAGTTTTAGGAGAGACACTGAAATATGGAAACCAAGTACAGGCGAAGCCCAGCTAACAGTTTTTGGTGGTGCAGAAAATGAAAAACAAAAATCAGAGATGATAGGAGCACACTGCCCATGGGCAAACACAGCTAGATAACGTCAGAAGAACAAGAGAAACCAAACCTAAGCAGAGCTTTATGTACCCTGAACAGTGTGAAGAACTAGAGACCTCACAGAGTCTAGTTGGGACTCCGTTTCACCATCACCTTCACCCACACTTCACTGAAGTTATGGGGAAGTTCACAGATGGTGATGGGCAGCAATACAGAACTCTAAAACAGACTTGTCAGAATCATAGGTAAGTCAGCCTTGCCTGCTTTTAGTCTGGACCAGGGGGTCTCAAACTGGGGGTTGGGACCCCTCATGGGGTCAAGAGGTTATTACATGGGGGGGGGGGGTCATGAGCTGTCAGGCTCCACCCAAAACCCTGCTTTGCCTCCAGCATTTGTAATGGTATTAAATAAGAAATGGTCTGATCTGAACCAAACCAAACTTTCTCTGAGCTTTAACAAATTGCTTCTCCCTCCCTATTTCAGACACAATGGAAATGAATGAGCATCACTATGGCATTTGCAGTGATCAGTTTCTGGGGGGCCTGGCTCTGGCCACAGAGTTCACCCTGAGGAGGCCCCACTGGAGGAGGGATAATATGGTGAAGGGAATTCATGGGTAGCCAAACCGCTATGTGGCCATATCATGACTGTAGCCATGTGCTCATGCAGTTGTTCTTTTTGCCAAAGGTAGACAGAGCCTGGGCTCCATCCCTCCAATACAACAGCCAGTGCAGAAAAGGCACTAATCTGTGCTGGGGAAAAGGGCAGAGCAGTGGTGGAAGCAGAGACTTTCAATCACAATTCAGTCCCTGCTCTGCTGCTCTGCTCCAGGGACAGCACCGCTCTGTGCTGCCCTTCCCACTGGAAAGATGCTGATCCAGTCTGCGGTATGCACATGAACTAAGAGTCCCACGGAGCCAACATCTCAAGCTTCATTTCTCCCATTCTTTGATATTTCCAGCTTTAGATAGACAAGAGGGTTGAGCAGTTTGAATTCCGCTGGCTCTGTTATGACTACAGGAGTTAGATGATATCACAGACAACAGACACTTCGTTCAAATCGGAAAGGGAGTACAGCAACCAGTGTCCACATGGGGATACATTCTACAAAAGCTACCACCCATAACAAACACGTTGTATTTTGTCTTTTTTATCAGCATTTATTCAGCAGCCTGTGGCAACAGTTTGCCTTTCTGGAGCCTTTTCCAGGCAGATAACACCCAGTACTGAAACGGCCCTTAATTTTTTTGGCACAATTGTTGTGGATTGTTATTTTTCATTTGGAAACGTTGGACAGTAACAAAAGCACTCTGGCTTTGTATCTGCCACAAACCTGATCTAGAAACAGACTGGGCAACATGCCAACCCCAAATTAAAAAAAATAAATTTTTAATTAAAAAAATTGATTTTAATTAATAAACTCTTGCCTCCGCTGCAAATGGCTGAGGAGCACCTATGCTGCCACTGTAGTCCCGTGAGCTAAAAATGTGGTGCGATGGGATGAAAAGGAAGCATAACTTGACCAAAACATCAAAGCAGACCTGAGAGAGGTCAGATATAAATGGTATTCTGTCCTTTTATGCAATAATTTGCTCTTCTCTTTATGTTGGTATTTTCTGGGAAGAGCTGGTCAAAGCCAACTACGGCAGGCTTGTAAAAAAGATAATTTTTCTCCCTTGGAAAAAACAAAGACAGACGGACTGGGCTGCTGGCTTTCCTCCCTCCCCTAGAGCTGCTGCCCTGGGCAATTTGTTCTGTTGCAGCAGCTCTTCGCTGAAGTGACTGGCGTCTGGTACATTTCACAGCAGACGCCAGTCACTCCAGTAAAGAGCTGCTTACCACATCTTTGGTAAATATTTTCTGCAGTGGTGCAGTAGCGATCTTATAGGGCAGCACTGTTATTTCATAGTCATCTCCAATAATAACTCCAATGGAGCAGTGCAGAAATGCCACAAAATGCCAATCAGCAAAAAGCTGCTGGGACAGAGGAAAAGTTTGGAGCAGCAGGAACAGGGGAAGGAAGAGGGTGAAACTGCCCCTGAACTTCCTAAGAAAATCAAAACTATTAATTCTGAGTTACTGACTAAGGAGGATCATCAAAGTTGAGAGTGAATGGTGAAAGGCTCATTCAAATGTGCATGTTGGTCAAGCAGCAGATACTCAGATGCTTCCCCCGGACTCTAGCCAAACCTCTTGGGTCTTCCAGACTGGGATGTGAATCTCATTAAAAAGAACAGGTCTCTTCTAATTAGAGCTGATCAAAAGTATGGAGAATTCTATTTACAGAAAAATTCATCCCTTTAGTCAAAATATCAACCACCTCTATTTCTTATCATTCCACTTTCTGGTTGATTTGCAAGCTCTGCAAAGCCAAATCAGGAAGGAAAGAGGTATGTGAACACGGAAAGAGATGGGGTGGGGAGGAAGGGATCTGACCTGGAAGTCCTTGGTTCTCATGGGTGTAACAGAGGGTACATCATCTTTAAATATACACCAGGCAGGTCAGGGTATCAATAGAATCCTAGGTGTTAATGGGAATAAACTCTGCTAAGAAAGGAAGATGTCGTTCAAAAGTCACTCCAGTCTCTGGAGAGTCTTGTCTATCCTGTTGCCCATGATATGCCAGTGGAAAGAGATCCCCCATCTGAATGCTGTATCCATATATTAAGTGTTTCACTGCTAAACAAGGAAGAGAAATCTCTCTCCAGAAAATCCCTGTAAAAGAACAGAAGCAGTGGCTTATTTTCCAAAACATCTTTAACAAAAAAAATCTGCCTCCACACTAGGATGTAATCTCAGGCATTGTTGTAAGATGGTGTATGCCTAGACCTGGAAATCAACTTCTCTTTCGTTGTCTGGACAAAACAAAATCTCTTTGCAAGATCAATATCAGTCAGATAATCCCTGTAGTTTCCCACCTGACAGGACATATCTTGTTGAACCCAATCCTATTTCTCAGGACTCTTAATTGAGGATTTCCAAATCTCTCTCTGCATCTACACCAAGCTGAGACACATTTTTAAGGCTTCTCTTAACATTTGAGTAACACTCCTCCATGGGGCCAGGTCCCCAGCTGGTGTGCATTGGCACAGCACCATTGAAGGTAATAGGAGCTACACCGATTTCTACTAGCTGAGGTGCTGGCCCACATATTTAAGTTCACCTGTCTTTTGTGGATGATTACCTGGGACATACACCAATACCTGACCTAGACCTGGAAGCTGACTTTTATCCACCCTATTCAAAGTACATTGGTCAGCATGTTTCCGGTGCAGAATCTACAGACAGTGCTTTGGCAACTGCACAGAACCAAGAAAGCTTTGAAAATTTACCTATAGTTATCAGTTTTTAGATACTTAAAAGAACACTAAAACTAATAGCTTTCAGTGGCCAAGTTATATATACTGATAATCAGGTTATATATACTGATAATATGTGGCAAGAACACCCTGCTTCTCATAAAGAGCATGTATGTGGGTGTATTACCTGTTTTTAAATGTCCTTTAAATAAAAGTTGATGGTTTTAAATAATCTGTTTCTTTTTATTTAATTAATAAGTAGATAGCTATTAATTAAACACATCTCTACACCAAAGAGGATTAACTCGGAGAGAGACAGAGAAAGACAGGGAGGATGGAGGAAGGTTTGTTATTAATTTAAGGCCCCGAAAGCAAGCTGTCAGACTGGGTGCTCAGGAGGCCGTAGTCATATGATGGATACAATGGAACAATACTATTGCATTTTTCAGCTGCACATGGGATGTTTTCAGTCACCACCAAAATGCATCCACCTCTGATCTGGAGCACAGCAGCTGTTTATCAGCACACAACAGCCTAAGACAGGAAGAATTTAGGAAGGAAGATAATTGTTTTGACTAAAACACCAGGATTAGGTCATGACCTATATGTTACCTGAAAGACGCAACTGCCAACACAAACGAGCTCTCTAGCCCCACAACTGGGCATAGGTTCCATACCTGGCTCAGACTTAAAAGTGTTGCCAACTGAATCACCAATATTTCCACTCATATAAAGTTATTATAATGGGTTACAGTTTGGGAAAACAATAGAATGGATTCCCAACTATCCAGACAGAGATGCCCAAAAACCTTCAGGTAACAAGAGGAGCTGGATCAGCATCCTTTGAAATGCAAGCTCAGGGTCTTCACAACCTAGATGCAGATATTAAATACATAGTACTAAATAACAACAGCAGTGAACACAGAGTTAGTTGTGAATATCATCATTAGACAAACAACAAATTTTGCTCTCTAAGACATAAAAGCAAGGGTAGCATTTTTATTAGTTGAGGTTTCTTTATTTTTTATGGCCTCATCCACAAGTGCAGAGAGCCAGAGGGAATTATTTGTTACTTACATTAAAGCAAAGAGCCAACAGACCACAGCAGCACATCCACCCCTCATATCATTACTTCTGCTCCAGGATTTATATTATTCTCATTGTTAACCCTTGCCCAGTGCAGTTATCCTTACAACACACTGAGTGCTCTATCACTTCTAAGTAGCATTAGTATTCATTGTTATTATTGCAGCATTTAAAGTATATTTTGATTATATTAAAAGGAATGTTTTGCCAGCCAAGAAACGTCCATGATGTAATTTGTTGATGCTAATGCTGCTCCCAGTAATGACAATGGTGAAATTAGCATTGGATTCCAAAGAGAGTCAGATTATGTGATATATTTTTAAGCACCCTGTGATTACCCGGGATGCTCTTGCTCTGCACCAGGGCTAATGTGGGGGCAGGAAATTGTTATTAGGAGCCCCTCTTTCTTTAGGTCTGACAGAACCTGAAAGTGGAGGCCTTTTGGAGAGGCATAAGGATGTAGATCCCAATCCTGCTCCCTTAGTGGGAGTTTTGCCATTGATTTCAGCGTTAGAAGGACAGGCTACAAACCCCCTTGCTGATTTGGATCAAGTCCTGGGTGGGTATTTTCATTGGGCAGGAGGCGGTAATAGCAGGGAATGGTCTATTCACTGGCCATTGACCAGTAATGGATATTGTTTGGATGGATGCAATAAATGCCCCAATCCTGGAGTTAAATTGTACCAGCAGACCTCCGCATGGTCCGCTCCCTGGGATCCAATGGCAGGCTTAGCGTCTGTTCCCACAGCCCTTACTCACACGAGTAATCCTTACTTACAAAAGTGGTGCTCAATGGGATTCCTCCCAGGAGGGTTGCTGAATCAAGTCTAAAGAACATTTATGTACTCACAAATATACTCTTAAAGAAATACAAAGACAAAAAGGCTTTTAAAACAGTTTTTAAGCAGCTCAGTTAAGAATATTAGAGGTCTTTGCACCCTATACATTTTCTGTGTATTGGCCTGTTCCCCTTAACAGCTAATCTCACTGAAGCTTGCAACATTATCATCATGGAACAAACGTGCATGATGTGTCATTATATTGAATTACTGAGCAGTTGAAATGTTTATTGCAAACTCCGTTTGCTACAAAGAGTTAAGATTTCACTTCTTAGCCTGTTTTTGTTTTTATTCACATGTCAGCGCCTGTCATTTTTTTAGTCAATAGGACATGTCCAAGGGATGGAGACAGACTGGGTTAGTCATTCTGACCATGGGTCGCCAGTCACTGAGAACTGCCTGAGGTCATTTCCAGATATACCACTAACAATGAGAGGGAATCTAGACCCAGGAGACGTGCAGGAAATAGTGCTGAGATTAAAGACAGAGATAGTCCTCTACAAACGTACATTGGAAGAATGTTCCCTATGTTCTGTCAGAGTTTCTTCCTTGCTCAAGACTGTCTTTCTATTTTAAGTGTGCTTTCAAACCAAAAATGGTAATCCTATTGCTTAATGAGTACCAGCCAAACCTGCACTGCTTTGAGCTGCAGTTTTAGCCATAGGAGCTATGCTCAAGGAAATGAACCTACAAAAGCTGCTTTTTTTCCTGGAGTTGCTTTAAACAACATCTCCTTGTCACGGAAAGTCTGATAGGGTTGTTTCTTTGACCAGTTAAATCACTTGGCATTAAAACCAGTCTGGAGTCAGGGCCCTTGATACCATTCCGAGCTCTCTGCATCTGACAATTAACACTGGTATAGGCTCTAGACAAGCTCAGTGGGTTACAGCCACATGGTCAGACGCCGATACCCTCCTTACTCCTAAGTAACATGAATGGGGCTGACTCCAGGAGGGAGGTATTAGTCATGGCAGAACCAGGCTCATTCTTTGCACCTCCATAGTTAAGGCTGGGTCAGCACTTAGATAAGAGTCCTCTCATTTTATTAAGGGGTTTGAAATGCAGCCATAACTATTTGCTTCTATCTCTTGAAGCAAATTTGGGGCCATGGGAGATCCACCTGGGAGCTAACTTACTGGGGGTAGGGAGGACAAAAACAAAAAGCAGATTGAGATGAGTCTTGTAACTGGAAAACAGCTACACTAAAATTGGGCAGGCCATTCATCTTCTGCATATAAGGTGCCTTTGGGTGTTTTGGAAAAACATTAGTAAGCACCACATTATTGGTTTAGAAGTCTGATTTTCCATCCCTAGACACTAGGTGCTTTTCTATACAGAGCACCAGTGGACACTATGGGAGTGTGATTCTACCATGCACTAAGATGCTGCGTATTAAATGATCTGCATAGACCCTGTTGGTGCAAACTACAGGAGTGCTGTTAAACAATACTACATTAAAGTACACCAGGGAGCATTTATTTCTCACGAGCAGGGTCTACACAGAATGATTCATTTGCAACATGTTAGTGCACTTTAGAAATCACACCCCCTAGTATGCATTGCTGCTCTCTAGACAAGCCCTAAAATTCCATGAGGCTTTTTCAAACCCAGAGTGACTACATGCAGCTTCATGTCCCAGGCAGATGGACATCAGGGCTCAGACTATAATGGGGTGTGGCACAGAAGGAGCCATCATAATCCATTAGCAAAGTAAGGGCTAAATTCTGCCAGCAGATGCATGTATAGTTCCCGTTAACTTCTGTGGGAACACAGGGGTCTAAGTAAGGGCTTGCCTACATCACAAAGTTGCAGCGCTGGTGAGGGGGTTACAGCGCTGCAACTTAGGAGGTGTACACATCTGCAGGGCATCACCAGAGCTGCAACTCCCTGTTTGCAGCGCTGGCCGTACTCCCGTTTTGTCTCGGGTGTAGAGGATCCAGCGCTGGTGATCCAGCGCTGGTAATCAAGTGTAGACACTTACCAGCGCTTTTCTTGACCTCCGTGGAATAAGCAGGTATCCCAGCATACCTGAGGAAGCCTCTGGTAATCAAGCTGGTCTCCTTCCCCGGTTTGCTCTCGCGTTCCCCGAACCTCTGTGCAAGCAGGTCTCCTTCCCTGCGGTTTGCAGGGGGGTTCGGGGAACGCGAGAGCAAACCGCGGCAAAGCTGGTCTCCTTCCCCGGTTTGCTCTCGCATTCCCCGAACCTCCGTGCAAGCAGGTCTCCTTCCCTGCGGTTTGCAGGGGGGTTTGGGGAACGCGAGAGCAAACCGCGGCGAAGCTGGTCTCCTTCCCCGGTTTGCTCTCGCGTTCCCTGAACCCCCCTTGAAGCCGCCCAACAGCGCTGCAGTGTGGCCACATCTAACACCACTTGCAGCGCTGGTTGCTGTAAGTGTGGCCACTCTGCAGCGCTGGCCCTATACAGCTGTACTAATACAGCTGTAACAACCAGCGCTGCAAAATTTTAGATGTAGACATACGCTAAGACTCAGAATTTCAGGATCTGCATGGTAGATTATAATCACTCTTTAGAGACACAGTATCACGCTGACTATGCATGGCTGAACAGAAGGGTAGGAGTGACTTGAGGCCATGCTAGAGAACAAATACACTAGACCATCAGCATTCTTAGGTGTTGTTTTTTGTGGCGCTATTTATGTCCATACTGCAAAGAAAAACCTGCAGCGCCGAGTCTCAGAGTCTGGGTCAATTGATTCAGGTTTGTGGGGTTCAGGCTGCAGGGCTAAAAACAGCAGTATAGCTGTTCCCATGTGGGCTGGAGATGGGACTCCAAGACCCTCGCCGGGTTTCAGAGCCCAGGCTCCAGCCCAAGCCCAAACCTCACTACTGCTATTTTTAGCTGCAGCCCAAGGCCCATGAACCCAAGTCAATCAACCTGGACTCTGCGACTCATTGCAGAGGGGGTTTCTTTGCAGTATAGACATATCCTTAGCAACAGATCACAGGCCAGGTCTTGCAGAATTGTGTGTGTGCTGCTGCTGCTGCTGAAGATTCAAATCACAGAGCAAATCTTCCTGCCTTGACAGTTTTCCTGCATTAGAGCTTGATATTAAACAGGGCTAGAGGTTGCTCTGAATGGTGTCAGGTGTCAAGGGGGCAGTCACCAAGACATTGGTACAGCAGCCAAGGATCGGGAGGGTGCAGAGATACCCCAGGTACCCTCTTTTCCCCAAGTCTGCACCTAGGAAAGGGTAGTGTAGGAGCACTATTCCCCTACCCAGGGTTACTTTCCTTGGTTATGCTGGCTGTACGGCTTTTTGTCCCAATTATCTAGCACGATCGGTCATATCACAACTCAGAGCCTGGCCACTGGCTGCTAATGTGAGCCCTCTAATTACACCCCTACCCAGCTGACAAAATGACTTCAGCTTATAATCATATGTTCTTAGAAGAGAAAGAAAGTGTTGTCAGTGCTAGACGTTCCCGTTCTTTGACACTGGTGCATTGTTCTCTGTCTGCTCGGGAAAGCACTGACATCAAGAGTGATAGGAATGTGCTGCCGTTCAGTGCTGGTCTCCCTTTCAGAACTGTGTGTACATTTTCATTTAATCACTACCCTGTGTTGTCACTGTGCCAGCGGCACCGAATAATGTGTGCCTGGAAAGGAGGAAAAAACAGACTGAAAGCAATTCTTAAAAAGGAGGAAAACCAGTTCATTGCAGGGGTTCCAATGGATTTTCAGTTTTCCTGCATTCTTATTTTGTATCGGTTGTAACAGGGCATAAGGGAGGGTGGGGAATCTTATTTAAGGACATTCATTAGTAAAGTATATTATTATTTATTTATAATGCAGTCGTGCCTAGATGCCTCAGCTGATGTCTGGGCCACACTGTAGTACTGACTGTACAGACACATAGGCCTGCTCTACATCTAAAATGCAGGTCAACCTAGTTCAGGGCTGTGAAAAATTCACACCTCGAGAGACATAATTAAGCCGACCTAAGCCCTGGTATAGACATCTCTAGACTAACAGAAAAATTCTTCAATCGACTCTCAGAGGGGTAAGTTTTACTACAGCGATGGACTAACCCATTCCATCAATGTAGCAAGCATCTATAGACCATGCTGCTGTAGATACAGCCAAAGTAAGAGACAGTCTCTGCCCCAAACAGCTTGCAAGCTAAATAGACTAAAGATGGGAGGGGAAGCCGAGGTCTCACAGCAGAGCAGGGAACAGAACTCAGCCTTTCTGATGCCTAGCCCAATGCCCTGCTCACTAGACTATGTTGCCTTTTAATTTTTCCATGAAGGTTTAATTTGTTTTGCTCCCCAAAGAAAACACAAAAGAAAAAAATATCCTTGGTTGGGATGCAATTGGATGTTCAATGCTTTTGAAGGGCTTGATCCATCAGAAGCAGAGGTATTCAACACCTCATAAGATTGGGGTCCAAGGCAAAAACACAAGTAAATAAGGGGTTACCGCATATGAACTACATTAAAAATGCGAATTTGCTCTAAGCTTTGTGCAAGCCAGTCAGCAGTGCTCTGGCTTCTGCTTTTGATATGCTCAAAGCAACAGAACAGAGTGTGGACTCAGAGGCCCAATTCACAGGCACCCCACATCTCTGCCCTTTCGCTCAGCTCAGATGCAGACATTATTGTCGCTCAGATACTGTCTTCGGGATTGATTTTCCACTTACTTACATGGGTTTTCCACTGGTGCAACCTACTGCCTTCAACTGAGTTACTGCTGATCGGCTCCGATGTGCATGAAAGGAAAATAGAACATTTGGCTTTGTCTTCATTAGTAAAACTGGGACCCTCAGTTCAACATTGGCGTGCTGCTCTCCCTGGACTAGCTGTATCGTGTGGGCCTTTCTGCCCCCCCCCCCCATCCTCTCTCTAAGCAAGTTTAGATGCTCAAATGGAGGTAAAAAGAACTGGGTCCATCTGCATTATGGCTACCACCTTTGCTGCCAGTGGTTGGAACTGGACTGGTGCAGAAGCCTCTGTCCTGCTGTAGCTGTAACTCCTGTGTTTCCTGTTGGAAAACATCTTTACCCTTTCCCCATCTCTGCCTTTCAGAGACTGCTCAATCACTACAAAGCAAGGAGGGAAAATCAAAGAGACACTTAAAAGAAACTTTGTTACAAATCCATTGTCAGCGTAAAAATCTTCTGAGACCAATAACTCTTTCTGATAATTAAACGAAAGTGTCCAGTGAAACTAGATTCAGATGTGCCTTCATTGGCAAGGCTGTGAGAGTAGTCAAACTAGAAACATGCAGAGAAAGAGGCAGATCTTGCTAAGTGTGAGAAAACCTGTGGACAGGGTGAGGTTAGCGCTTAAGCTGGGAGGAGAAAAGTCATTCCATTTTGTGGAGGATTTAGATATTTCGAAATCTGGTTGCACTCCAACTCTGAACAAAAATCAACGATTTTGAAATTCTCTGTGAAAGGAAATAGAGCCCTGGCTCCAGGGCAGGCTGCCTGGCGGGATGCCCTGGAGCCAGGGATCTTGGAAGCCCTATGAGCATGGGTTGCCCTGAGCCTGGGCTCCCAGGTGTTCCTCCACTCATCACCCTGCCACGTTTTGAAACCTGCTAGGTTCCATCAGAACTTCACAAAAATCGAACCCTTGCCACAAAATGTTTCAATTTTGACTAATCTGCAAATTCTGCTGAATGAAATAATGTTTCATCAATCTTTCTAACCAGCTCATGTTAGAGCCAATGTCCTCTGTGTACCATCATTCCACAGTTACAGAATTTGCTGCAGAATTCCCCTCATGCAGCAGAATGGTAGGGTGGCCAGATGTCCCGATTTTATAGGGACAGTCCCAATTTTTGAGTTTTTTTCTTATATAGGCTCCTATTACCCCCCACCCCCATCCCGATTTTTCACATTTGCTGTCTGGTCACCCTACAGAACCAGGCCCTGGAATCTCAGCTTTCATTTAAAGGAAAAAGTTTGTTTCTAGTCTTCACAGTTATGAGGAAAACATAGAAAATGTGACCCAAGAGTAACTGATATCTATCTGAACTAGCAGGCAGCCTAGAACAATAGCTCTGAGAGGTGTGAATTGTCCCATTCATCTACATCTGATGTTAACTCTGAAACCTAAAGAAGACAGTCTGCCATATATTAGAAAACTCAAAATGTGGAGACAGCATAAAATAACCTGAATTTAATATCAAAATAAATGCACTAACTATTGTTTATTTTCATGTGTAATTCATTACAAACCTTAATTTTGCAAGGTTAACTGAGGAGGCCGCTGAATTTCCATGGGAGTATTGCAGAATCAAGGATTCCTGCTCTATAATTTAGGTACAGTTTATTACAGGGTACCTGGGCCTTGATGATAGCCTCACAGCTTACTTCACAGAGGAGTGATATGCAAGTCAGTTCTTTTAATTTTATTACTGAGACACATCAGAGTCTAGTGGATTAGGCAGAGGACTAAGAACCAGGAACTCCTAAGCTCTGAAACTAGTTTACCTTTGTGGCCTTGGGGAAGTCATTTAGTGTCAGTGCCTTCACATCCCTATCTGTAAAAAGTGATTTATAATATTAATCTACCTCAATGGGGTGTTGGGAGTAGGTATTAATGGCTGAAATATGGGTTTATTTTTATTAACATTTGAAGAATTCTCAAATGTTTTACAAATATTTCTGAACAATCCCTCTGCTTCTCTCCATGGGACTTTGGCCCAGATCCTATAAGGTATTTCTCATCGAAATCAATGGGAGGTAAGTGCCTTTGAGGATCTGGGCCTTTCCCCAGGAGCTGCTTGCTCTGACTTCTCATCACCTACCAGAGGATGTGATACCCCTGTTGCCAAAGCAACGATAATATTTCCACTTTTGCTGGGGACCAATAAGCTGCCTCAGGTAAATGAAAAGATGTGTAGAAATCCTCCTCTGCTGCTGACATTGCTACATCCTGCACTGAAATTGACCAAGAGAAATTTAACCAAAAAGTTGCTCTGCATAAAATACATCATTCCTGCACCAGGACATTGGGGTGATTATTTGAGCTAGCAAGTTCTGATTGTTCCTGCAGTGATGTGGGACTCACCCCTGCAGTGCCTCCTGCTGGTCTCTGTTGGGAATTAGCTCGTCCAGCTTCCGGAGTGCCCTCTGCAGGCCGGTGATCCGCCTCACTGCTGGCCCCTGTGACCCTCCCAGGACCCGGTGCCCCTTTCTCTGGGATGCTCCCCTTCTGGCAGTAACCCCTCAGTCTTGGGGTCTCCCCGCCTAGGGGGCCTCCCATCCCCTATCCCCACCTTGCCTCAGTGTAAGGCTACTGCCAGTCACCAACTAGCCCCCATTCCCTGGGGCAGACTGCAGTGTATGCCACTCGTCACTGGCAAGGAGAGTTTGGGTCTGCTGCCTCTGTCTACGCTTGGGCTGTCCCCTACAACCTCAGTACCTGTTTGGCCTCATACTAGGCCACAGCCTGGAGGCTTTCCAGGCTGGAGCTCCTCAGCTCCATTGGCCTTCCCTCAGCCCGGCTCCACTCCTGGTACCTTGTCTCTAGCTCCCTGCAGCCAGGCCCATCTCCTTCTACAGCTGGAGAGAGGGACTTTTAAGCTCTGGGCTCACAGGCCTTTTATAGGGCCAGGTGCAACCTGATTGGGGCATGGCCCCAGCTGAGGCTGCCTTCCCCATCAGCCTAGCCACTTCTCACAGCCCCAGCCCTCTCCCAGGGCTGGCTTTAATCCTTTCCAGGCCGGAGCGGGTGACCACTCCGCTACAGTTCCCAACTATTCCAAGATTCTCCACTTATATGTAAGGCTGCAGCACAAACACCAGGACAAAATTCTATGCTCACTGAAGTAACTCTGCCAGCTTTTATGGAGTTACTCCACATTTACACCAATGTCAATTTAGTGCTGAGTTTGGCCCAAAGACTAAGCACACTTCAATGCCCAAGTAGAGTGTATAGTGTATTGCATATCTTGAGAGCCGTTTATTTTCCTCTTCAACATGTAAGTTGCAATATATTATCATGGAGCTGATAATTGTAAGGGCCTCTCCCTGCCCCCATTAAAGCCAATGGGAGTTTTGTTGTGTTCAGTGGGATTAGAATAGGGGCCTTAGACTATAAGGTCTTTGTAACAGGACTTCGTTGTTTGTTTTGCAGTTCACCTCTTGTACAGAGCCATGGATCCTTCTCTAATAAATCACTGGTGAGTAGATCATGCGTTCCTCTACACCAGTGTTTCCCAAACTTGGGACTCTGCTTCTGTAAAGAGAGCCTCTGGTGGGCCGGGACGGTTTGTTTACCTGCCGTGTCCGTAGGTCCGGCCAATCGGGGCTCCCACTGGCTGCGGTTCGCTGCTCCAGGCCTATGGGAGCTGCTGGTAGTGGCGCAGGCCAAAGGACCTACTGGCCGCCGCTTCCAGCAGTTCCCATTGGCCCGGCCCGCCAGGGGCTTTCCCTACACAAGCGACGTCCCACGTTTGGGAAACCCTGCTCTACACTGATGAGCGATTCTAAGTTAAAGACCCAAACCTGGATGTCTCACACAGAAGCCAAACCCAGGAAAACAGTCCCTTCTCAAATAATCACAAGTTTGATAGCAAAACGATGATACTAGACTTCCAGGATGGCAAACTTCATTTTTATCAGTTGTAAGCCAGATCAGCACTACTAAGGGCCCAGTTCGAAACCCACTGGTGTCAATGGACTTCCATGGTAATTTGATCAGACCCTGTCGGAATTACCATCTGGCTGCCCATCCATCTATCCTTCTGTTCACTTTGCTCTCCTGCATCTTGATTGTTACTGGAAGATTTTTTTTTTGTCATATTTTCTCCCCATGTTTGTTAGAGCCTATGGGATAGCTGCACATAATAGAAGAAAACCCAAAAGATAAGGCTAGTTTAATTAATGATGGAAGAGGACAAATAAGGAGAACTGGCCCCTATGCAGAAGACCAGTACAAAATTTAGGGTTTAAATGGGACTTAATTGCTGCATAAGCCTTTTGTAGACCTTATGAATTTCACCTGTACCACATATGCCTTTGGTAACAATAATGAGGGTCATATTCACAACAATGTGCCAACATTTGGATTCCATCAAGTTTCTCTCTTTGATTCTCCTGGAGAATTCCTAAATCAGTGACTTGGCTATGAAAAGACTAATTTTCAAAAGAGTCAGTCATATTTCACTCCTGAACACTCCCTGCGTCTCTCTGACTGCAGCGCTTCTATATCCGATCACATCACATGCTTTAAGCAATGGCTACTCTGTCTTTCACAGGGAAAGATAAAACAATACAGCATTCTGAGCTCAACTTCAGAATGGAGGATTTGGATATTGTTTTCTTTTCCTGTTTTGTTTTGCACAGAATATTTCCCCTCTATGGAGTCACTTAGACTCCAGAAACAGACTATTAATAAACTTTTGACTGCTTCGGATAGTCCAACCCAAAGGCTGAACATACAATTGTATAGAGCTTTTCATCCCAAGGAACATACTGCGATTATCCACTGAATTACAACCATCTCTGTGGTGGCACACAGAAGCGGTCTAACAGAACAGAGTCTAGTCTACTGAGCCTTGAACTTGATTGAAATGACATTCTGAATGCACAGCACATGCTTTTTTCCTAGTTTGGATACTGTTTGGTGGCTTTCGTCAGTGCCTTTTGGTCGACTAAGACGTGGCCATATCAAAGGGGAGAAGGAGTGGTCTTGTGGTTAAGGCACAGAGCTGGGAGACGGGAGTCTAGCCAGGGGTCTGAAGCCATTCTTGTTTGGCATCAGCAGTTCCCTCCTGGCCCCATCAGAAACTGCCAAATGTAAGCGGTCATTTTTAGAAGGAAAATAATAGTTATTTTGGAGCCGAGGCTTGCACTCAACCAGCTCCTGTGTGCCAAAGCACAACTTGCCTTATCTACAGCAGGGGTTTAGAAGGTGTTAATTACAATATGCTAGCTAATACATTCTAAACCCCAGCCCACCCTCCCACGTTTTAATCATAGTCTAGACATACCCTTAGAGAAAGAACCATAAATAGATCCCAGATCTGACTCCCAGGCAAAAAACAATTCAAGAAAATTACAGTCTCCAATGGGAGCTGAAGGTGCTCTGTACCAGGTAGGAGTAAGATCTTACAGCACTGCCAAGATCCACTTCAGTGGTAGATGAAGTCCTTTCTATATCTAGGTTGAATGTAAAGGGGTTTGGGATCAATGGCATGAAAGGCCACCTGTTAATGTAAAATATCATTATGAAACATAACATCTTTCTAAATAAAGAGTCTGAATTCTCAAAGAAACATACAGGGATAGAGATTATGGGCCAAATTCAGAACTCCAATGAAGGCAAATCCACTCTGGATTTGCACCAGTGAAACTGAAAGCAGAATCTGGCCCCATGTATCTTATTTTTCGCTAAGTTTTCAAATAAGATCTGTGTAAAAATAACACATTTGTCTCAGACTCGAAGAATAATTTGTAACCATTTCTTTATTAGGGCCTGCATCTTCCAAAGCACATTTGTAAAATAGCAGATGCTCACATACAGTATTTGGGTGCACACATCAATTTGCACGCACCCTGTGCATTTTGTGCATGCACTGTTAGTATGTACTTTTATAAAACTTGGGCTGTTTTTGTCCTTTTCCTTCATACAACTTATAAAATTATAGAAGTGTAGAATTACAGAAATGTATTGAAGTATTTGGTGCAGGGAGAAACAGTGAGATTGAGAGCAGTACCATCAACCCCATGTGTTCACAAATTGAGTCAAAGCAAAAAAGAAATCACAAGACTGGCTTAAAAATCAGAAGGTGTAAAAAACAATATATTTGGAGATCACTTTATTGGCCTTCTAGTTTCTGAGCCTTTTAAGGTTCATATTTTCAAGCTTTTCCCTGAAACCATGAGGACTGGACATTTCCTTTTATTTTAAACAAAAGCTGAGTTTCACAGGTAAGCACATGACTCCAGGACCTGATACTTTACCAAAAAACCATAAAACCCTGGCCCCATTTAAGTCAATGCCAAAACTCCCATTGATTTCAACGTGGCCAGAATTTCACCCCAAATGTAATGAAACATAATAAAATCATGAGAGCTGGCAAGACAAAAAGAGAGAGAGAGATTTTCAGATATTGATTTTTGCTGCTCTGGCAAACAGCCAGGGGATCATAATAATACACAATCTCAAACAGGCTCTCAGAACAGCTACACCATCCCATTCCCAGACCCAATCAAAACATAATGACACGAAAGGAGCTGATGCTCACACCAACTACACTACATCCTCTCACTACTTCTTGCAGCTCGGACTTCAACGAGCACTTTCACTGGTGGCCAGCGCAAGGGAACAGAAAGAAAAAACTGATTGGTACTCCAGAAAACACGATATTAAAATGATCCTGCTGCTCTCCATTAAAAAAGCCACCCAGTTCCGCAGGAAACCCACAGGTCTGGCAACACTAATGCTAATTTATGAAAAGGCCCATGTACATTCCAGATGTTTACTATGCAAGAAGGGGAAAAATAAATTAGGATTTTTCTCCTTGCCTCTATTGAATATCTGTTGGAAAGATTGCTCTAGCATAAATTCCTCCAGCAAGTCCAGAGGCACCGACAGAAGAGCAATGCTTTTCAATATAAACCTCCTGTAGCCTCCATCTCCTGGCTCATGGATAAAAATGTCATAGCAGTTAGACAAACTGGCTATTGAGTTGCACGTACAGAAGGGGTTTTTTGTTAGTGCATGTGTGTGACAAGCAGACCTTAAATCCACATTGTGCTGAAATTCCAAGTTCTTTTCCACCAGGCAGGAACAAAGATCATGCCCAAGTGTAGCTGTGAATTCAAGTTTCTTCCACAATATAGCCTCTGTTCTGATTTAGTGAAATCAGCTTAGATGAGGAGGGTTGGAAAAGTGGTTTCATTTTACGCTGATAGAGCTTTGCTGGGTACAAAAAATCCAACCGCCATACACTTCGCTTCCTAGAGACACTAGGACTGTGCATTCTGGATCTACAAGAAACCGAACTAATCTAAATGTAACCCCATGTGGGCCTTACCTTGGTTCTTGGGTGTCTCTGTGCTAATAGCTCAGGGAGAGGCACCCTGTGCCTTGGAGGCAGGGGGGTCAAGGATAGACTCAGAATCCTGGGCACTAGGCAACCAAGAGGGAGTAAGGGGAGATGCTAGTTCGAGCGGTAGAGGGTATGGGGAAATTATTGCAGCATGTGTCTAGAAGGCCACCAGCACGCCTGCTCAAAGAGGCACATGGGAAGGAGGGAAGGGTTAAAGTGTGGATAATTGACAGGTTAAGCCAAGGGCAATGAATTAGCCTAACCAATAAGGAAGGCTCTCGTGATGAGCAGGCCCTGAGGAGCCATGTTATGAGGAGAGACGAGCCAGCTACTGAAAGGAGAACATGCTTTTTGGAGAGTTTAGGAGTCCTATGCCGGCATGCAGGGTCATCCCCCAAAACTGGCCTTGGCAGCCATAGTCCTCAGCTTGTTCCAATGCCTGTTCATGGTAGCTCTCAGTTTATAGGGTTCAGCTGGGAAAGCTCTCACCTAGTTTAGGACTAGGTTAGTCCCTTAGCTCTCTAGCTAAAGCAGTTACTCTGCAGCAAGAAATCCTTCTTGTTGCTAGCTCTGGAGTTCCTGCCTGCTCTAACCTGCAGTTGGGCTATACAGAATAAGAAATGAGGATCTGTGATTTTTTTAGAATTATTTTTATATAGTCTGTGCCTGTACCCTGAGTGGGGAAAGTTACCTTAGAGGCAGAAGCAGGATACTTTTGGCAGTGAAAAATTCCACATGACCAGCATGGGCCTTGACTGAGACTGTCAGACCCCTCCTACAGCTGCTGAGGGAGCCAGGCCAGGATTTGAACCTGAAGATCATCCACGTCATGGAGTTTGTGAGTGCATCAACCCTTAGCTAGGTAGTTGGGGCCACTGGGTGAAAGTTACCTATTTAACAACTGTGTCCTATAGCATTGGGATAACTTGCTCTCTGCTCATCCACCCACATCACCCTCACCAGCCAGCCAGGGCCCTAGTATCGTAAAGTTTGGACGTTATTCCCTTCTGGAGTAAGTCACAGGGTTGGGCACTGGTGACCATAAGAGTATTTGTTTGCACTGTTAATTAATGTTTACCTTTATTACAATTACCTGGGTTTGATACACTGTATGTCTCTGGGTTATTCCCTGGGTATCTCCATATATCAGTTGGCTGAGTCAGGGTTAGACAATAGTTAGAAATTTTTCCTTCCAAGCAGCACCCACTGGTACTTTTGGCAGGGAGGTGGAAGGTCTCTAGCCTTGCCAAGTGACTGTGTATTGGGACAGGACAATGAAAACACTCAGGCAAGGCTAGAAATGGGACCAGAAGAACCCAGGTCTGTCCGTCAAACCCACAAGAAGAATAGTGCCAGAGGAGGTAACCAAGTAGGATAGGGCCATTACATATTAATAGTTGTATTTGTAGGCTCTTTAAACCAAGACTTGGGGGCCTCTATGTGATGGCATGAGGCAGCATGCTCTGAATTAGTCTGGGAGCTATAGAGCAAAGGAGAACTTGAGATTTTCATAAAGCAGTATCTAAATTAAGGCACCGAATCAGGCTTTACTTTCAATAGTGTTGAGAACCCACTAGTTCTCACTGACTTGACATGAGTCTTTTCACAGTTTAGCATCAGTACTACTGGATCTTCAGCACTTTTGAAATTCAGGCCACTTATTTAGGTGCCTTCATGTGAATGTAGAAACGTAACTTGAGACACCTATTTATTAAAATCTTGCCCTCTGTCTCTTTCCAGTAACCTCAATAAAGAATCCACTTTATATTTGTTGGAACTGAGTCCTGCCTCCCCTTTAACTTGTGAAACACCACAGCGTGTGCTATTTTCAATGGTTTTCCTTTAGGGAGCCACTTATGAACCCAAAATAACCCCAGATCTAGTCTTCTTATGGTATTATGTCCATCACCCAGGAAGTAAAAGAGTGCTGCAAGATAGATCTCATGTTATTTTGGCCCAATAAATGACTCTCCTAAGCATTAAGAAATCTCATAACAAACGCAAACCTCAATACATAACCCATGCACATCCTTATACTGAAAATCAAATTGATGCTTTTCAAAGGCTCACTCATGGTGTGTATTTCCTTAAACACTTCTATTTACATTACAGCTTTCAAAATGTTCAGTCCCTGTATGTTTCAGCTGAGTGGCACATGAAACAGACTATGTAAGGCTTCTATTTGCCCAGTTTAAAGGAACATTTTGTCTCCTCTGACTTGTGGGAACTTGCTTCTGCACCACTGATGTTAACATCATTGACCAAGTTATATATTCTTCACAGTGAGCAAGGAAACACACATAATACTGTCATATTAAAGGGAAATAAATTTCATCATATACAACTTTGGATTTCAACTATACATTAAAAACCTGGCACTAATAGGGCAAGAGATTTGTGTTCACGAATTTCTCATGGCAGCATCAGATTGAAGTGACAGCCTATATTAGACAGGTGTAGAGGCCAACATTTTCAGTAGAATGCGTGTGTGATTGTGCGCCCCCTGTCTGTGGTGGTGTTCTTCGCATTGTCACAAGAAGAGCTTGTGTTAAACAAATACATTGTTTTTGTCTTAACTGTACCTCCATCTAAAGTACTCAGACCAGAACTCCCATCTGGAGCAGGCCCCGTTCTGGCCAGCATTCACAGAGCAGGGCTGCATTGCTTTTGAGCTCTCTAGCCACTCCGACAGCCTTACCTAACAGCAGCAGCTCCCCACACTTTTTTGCATGCACACCACTTCTGAAAGGCTGCCAACCCCTGGGCTCTGTAGTGCCTACCTGATCTTGAATCAGGTGTATCATGAGCTTTTACCCACCGCTGTAAATCAGCTCAGAGGACACTTCAGTTTCTCCTCCCCTCTCACAGGTGCTATCAGCTTCCCCCACTGACATTGAACAGAAAGTAAAGAGTCCTGCACTCCATTCCCAGCACCCTTCCTCCGCTCTCCCCCTTCCTGGGTTCTATAATGACACTCCTCCAGCTCATGTATCTTATATCACGTTTTAAGGAAGAAACATCAACTGTATTTATAGTGATGAGTGTCTCCCTTGCACCTCTCTCTGTAGGGATATGGGGTTCTGAAGCTGTGGTGGATGACAGCTCCACACTGCTTTCCCCAGCATTCAGTATGTTACTTTTTGTTAGCAATAATAAAATAGGAACAAACACATGGGGTAGGGAGTGGAGGGGGAGGAATGAGCGGTGTTGAAAGGCTTCCTGAGGAATTCCACTGTAATGGGCTGTAGGCTCGGTACACTAACTGACGGTGCAGAAAAGCGTGGTAAGTTACAAATGATGCACGCAGGGCTGTATCTTTTACAAAATCTTTTTTTGAGAAGGAACCTTCTTGTCTTTGGGTGGGTGTACAGTGCCAAGCATAACTTGGCTCAGATCTCCAACTGGGGCCACAATACAAATTCTAAATATGTTAGTAAGATGTAAGAGCCACGCCCCAGCGCTGAGGACATGCCTGGCCTTTCCTCACAGAACAAGAAAACATAGCCCAGCAACAAGATATTTGCACCCCTGTGATAAAAGATGGGCAAGTCAGTACTGCTGGGTGTCTTAAGATGATGCAGCGCAAACCAATTTAGGTTTAAACAGAGCTTTCTGCTTGCCACTAAAATAAGCACCGTATAGCGTCTCTATCCTCCATAATCCTCAATGCCGGTTTAAAGAACCTCCGTTCAAGTATTAAGGAGTATAATACTAATCCTGTTGAGTGTGTGAATATGTGAGTCAATCACTTAATGCTGGGAATTACCTACCCTTTGACAGCTGCTCTGCACAGCAATAAGTGTAGCTTTCAATATCCCGGGTTTCTATCTGCTAAACGAAAATGACAAATAAATCCTGACTGCAGGTAATAGCTAACGTAACGTGCATGTGCAATAATATTATTGTGGTTGCCAAGCAACTAACAGGAGGTACAGTGTAAAGAGAGAGAGAAAAGATTCTGAATAAAGGAACACAGTCTGTCTTCTTTATAAGATACTCTGTTTATGCAGCCTTTATCTGCTGTTGCCCAATGGTTAGCAGTGACTCTCTCTTTTATGTGAACATAAAAGAATAACAACTCTGCAGAAGACAGTGAATGATTTATAATAAATTGGGGCCTGATCCAAAGCCGACTGAAATCATTGAGAGCCTTTCCATTGGCTTTCTTGGGTTTTGGATCAGGCCGTTGGTACCTAGATGCTATGTTGCTGAGTACACTAGAAACAGACAGAGGAAACAGAATTTAACACCTGTGCTCTATAGCCAGTGGAGGTCTTGTGACACAAAGGGTTATGATTTCAAAACTAGGTATTTACGTTCCTCCTGCAAAATATGTATGTTCTCAAACACAGAGAGAAATTATACACACAGAATATCCAGGCTGGTACCTGTTTTGTGTTTGTAACTGTATCTTCTACACATGCAGTCACTTGTTTGTGCCCACTTATGCATATTGGAAGATGCAACATGGGGAACTAATTGTGGCCCCAAATGGCCTTTAACTTGTAGTCTGGGCACCAGAAATACCCAGCCTCACCTTGCCTTGCCTCTAACAAATATAGCTGTCATCAGAAAAAAGCCCTTCTTTTCCCCTTTTGTCAATGGAAATTTGAGAGTGCTCAAGACACCCCAGGAGATGTTCTAGAACTCACAGCATTGGAGCCTAAGTGTTCACTCTGCATTAAAATAAATAATGGACTGCCCTTTAAAAGCTGGCCTTCAGTTCTGCTCCTATACCTAAAGAGATCATTTAGACACTTAAACATC